>NC_048267.2:9090909-9393939 GCF_005286985.2 Setaria viridis | reverse complement strand
TCTCCACCACTCAGCTTGTGTTTGCAGCACCACGACTGGCATCTATTACTTGGAATGTCATTGTGGATAAGATCAGTGACCAACTGACCATGATTAACCGATCTCGTTGATTAATTCAAGTTGTAATCATCCACTAAAGTACTAAACAAAATTCAGAACCCTCCACTCACAAAAGCATACGACACCATGGACGGGTACAACAATAGTAAACTACCACCATGATGCCAGGTAGTCCAAAAGTTAGACCACCAGCATAGGTACCCCTTAAATATCTAGGAGAATTGTTTTTTCTACAAAATCTTGAAAAGATAAACATGTAGGCACCAACTTCTTTTGTAATTTGTAGCCATAGAAGTAAGAAGCAGTGGATATCTAGAACAATGATGGTACATATCACCATTTTTCTACTTTGAAAAGGAAATATGTTGACAAAATAAACATGTAAATGTAATAGGACAATAAAGGGCCTTGTGTAAATTTTAAATACCAATACTCTTATCGTTAATTTTTCTATTATAATAGTGCTAATGGATACATGTCTTCATAGGGTTGCTCATGGTGCATGTTAGACGATAGTTCAGCACATTTCCGCATACCATGAAACAGATCACAAAAGTTTGCAGGTACAAAGTTCAATTTTTTAAAAGTGCGATAGGAGTAGCAAAAATTGAATTCAAGTGCAGTTCTCACACATTTTTATCTAATGCAATTAAAACTTACCTCCAGAGTGCATGAATCTCCAATTCTCCATAGGTTATAGCAGTACAGAATACAAACATCTTAGCGGGTTTGATTCCATCCCAAACCAGCACCATGTTTGTTGATGATAGGCTGTATAGGTTCTACAATACCCTTTCTGCTTTTTCCAAGGGCCTCCCCCTAGGAAAATTGAGAAAATGAAATAAATCAATGGGAGTTCATGCTTATTCCTGATAAAAGATCATGAAAAAAATGGAGATCAATTAGAAACATTCTTCACAAAAAAAAGTAGCTTAATCTCTTATTGTTCACTGGTTCAGCAAAAATATATTAGCATCACAACAATACCCAGTTATAAAGTTAGCAAAAGATAACTGCAGTCAATACTTGATATATCTACCTAGCAAAAAAATATAAGCATTGAACAAAAACTAACAACAGATATATATTCATTTTCTTCCTTATTGTCCTACAGATATGCCTTGTGCAATGTTCCCAGCGTTCTAGAATGCAAAAACTTTTAGCAAGTCAAACAAAAACATAAACAAAAGGCAAACAGAGTGGTACACATGCCTCCTTCCAGCCCATGTTCTCCATTATTCTCTTAGCAGACTGCAAACCACTGGAACGGAAATTCATATCTACTGATGCAGTTCCCATCGAATTAATGTCATCAATTGATTCCTCATATTCATCAAAACTGATGATGTTACATTGCTTCTGTCCAGGCCCTATCCCTAAGCCACGATGTAGGTTCCTTCGCTCAGCAGCTCTGTCCCTGTAAGTGTTTGTCTTCTGTTCCTGAAAATATTACACAAATCACAAATTACAGCTGACATATAGAGCACTAACACTGATGTTTATGTTTTACCATTTATGGGTGAGAAATATATAGCCATACAGGGGGAACAAATGCTACATTAATTTTTCTGTGAAAAGGACATGTCATAAACTAATGTTGTTCATGTGCATTTTGATACAATGTTAAGTTAGTGACTTGCAGAACTTCTGAAACCAAATAGTAAGGAAGTGATAGCGCAGCAATTCAAAGCAAACTTATAATCCCACTGTGTTCTTATGTCCAACAAAAGTGGGTGTTTGGGGTTTATAGCCATAATCTGGAGATGGGTTTATTGTCAGGAAAGTAAACATTTGTTAACAGTTTAAAAAATACTTTAGCAAATGGCAATGCAGTTTTACTTAAGCTTAACTTGCCTTGTCATTATCAGCTGATACACCTTCCCGGACAGAAGACTCATCAGCAACTTCAGATTCGCACTGTGCAGTTGACTGCTTATTCAAATTAATATCAGGATTTGCATATATGTCAGGAAACCCCCAATCTTTTGTCGGGTTAGAGGAGTCATATGCGGACAAAGAGGCCAAGTATTTCCTGCTAGGGTTCCTTAGCCTGTACAGCTTCCCTGATAATAGGACAAGTGAGTACTTGTAAGCTATATATTACATTATCAGGCCCAAGAACTCTGAACAAAAAACAATTAGAAGAAATCTTAAAAATCGCCTTTTCAATATTCAGGGGAACGGGGGATTTTCCACTGGTCTATTCTAGGTGATGATATATGATAGCAAAAGTTTAGTTGATATTATATAGAAAAAGCCTTATGTATTAGGAGGTAAAACCTACCATTTCTTCCTACATGAATAATGGCACAAGCGCCATCTTTGTGGAACCTATGCAGTCTTTTTAAGTCTTACCTGTTGAAACACGCACAAGGTCAAGATGAACTTCACTCACAGAAGCAGTCCTTAGACGGCCACCATGAGCAGGCAGAGAAGGATGAAGCTTACTAGAACCCCTAGATAAGCATCCCACAAGCCTAACCACAGGCTTAACATTGCTAACATTATCTTGGACCACATACCAATCCCATATATCAGTGATTGGCAGCAATGGTAGATCATCATTTACTCTCTCTACCTGACCATACTGAGCGAGCCATTTCTCTTCATCTGGAAAAACATTAAATATAACCAAACATTAGTCAGACTTGACACAACTAAACTGGATTAATAAATAACCAGAAAATAAAGATGCTGATACCATTTTAGTGCTTTGCATTTGCTATGGGCTTCATGGTATTCAATTATCAGATGATAGACCAAGAAAAAACTAAATATACCCCTACTTGCTACGGACTAAAAGGATTTGTTGTTGTGAACCAAGAAAATGAAAGCCGTACGAGAATGGTTCCTCACCTTCCCCTAAAGATTCGTCCACAGCAGTGGAATTCTTAGTTTCCGTTTCAACTTCAACATGTTGTGATGTAGCATCATTCAGAGAAGCTGATGCACCGTCTGAGGTCAAGCTACTTGGTTTGTTTACAGCTGTCTCAGTTCTATCTTCCTCTGGTGATCGTAAAAACATTAGGACTGACTGTATAAACTTTAACACCTTTGACCTTTCAACATAAGGAAGCAAAGCGAAAAATCCATACTAACCAATTGTATGTGTGTTTCCTAGTGAACTTTCAGCATTGACTTCTCTATTTGAGTAGCCTGACAGATAAAGATTTATCAGTGTTTCCTCCATCCTGTGGGAAAAAGGAAAGGGTTAAACACAAAAAAAAGACAGTAATGAACACTAAAAATTATTTATCAAATAAAAGCGAGGTAATTGATTATGCAAGAACCATTCTGATGGCGGTCCTAATGTTTCATTCTCGCCATCAGGTATAGCAGGTTGCCAATCTGCTGTTAAACATGAAAATCAATCACTTCATTGTTACAAGGCCAACTTTTTTTTTTAACATAACCATGCCAGTTAACTGGCTCAATAAACCAAACTCATCCCTTAATTTGAGTCAAGACACGTACAAGAGCTTTCCAAGACATCTTGGTTGGCCTCATCATGTGGATAATTTGCTGTGGGTTCATTGCCCTGTTTCAATATGGATGTAAGACTGCAAAAGTCACATGAGACAACAGAGAGCTGAGGAATTTGGAGGAGCTAGCTCAAGTCCTAATTACCAGATCTGTCGTCAATTGCACGTAATTTCCATTCTCGTAGATGTAGTATTGGCCATCTCTGCTGCTGTAGTACCATCCAGCAACAGGGTCATGGTAAAAACCAGTACTGAAAATTATATGTTCAAGAAAATATCAAAACCATATATTGAATATATCAATGCTACTGGCAAAAATTGAAAACTGAAAGAAAAGGGCGACTTAGGAAGAAAAATATGCTGCACCCAGGAAGACACATAAGAGGCTTAGAAAGAGGATCCCTATTATATATCCTTAATTCTATATTGCAAATATGTTTGGTTCACACAAGCACAAAGAGAACAACGGCTAGCTTAATGACAAGCTGGCCATAAACTGTATCCTGCATGAACCACACAAGTAAGAACTAAGCTAGTATTATATTTCGGCAATTATCACCAAACCTCTGCATACCACAATGAACAGATAGAAGGATGGTTGCATTTTCGCGAGTCAAAGAAGGCATCCATGAGGTTATGATGATATCTTAAAGCACATCCATATGATTAACAAACTGCTCCATGCACAGAACCAACAGCCTCTAGAACTCAGAGATTTCTACTGTTATTCCCAGACAGAAACCTCTGAAATAGGAGCCCAATTTTCTTCGAAGCGACAGCATATGCTGATATCCATCAACTATGTCAGCTCGTACCGGGAGGACGATCAACAACGCCCACAACCCCCGGGTCGCTTGAAATCCCAGACACCACGGACACCAAGCCGCCGCGACCGTTCGCGACGCCCGATCTACGAAACACGGGAGCATGCGGCGAGAAGCGGAACGGTTAGGCGCACGGCAGGAACCTGGAATGGTAGTAGAGCTGCGAGTCGGCGTCCCACTCGAAGCCGGCTCCTGCGCCCTCCGCCGCGTCGCCGCCACCGCCGCTCCCCTCCATCGCCGCCGTTCGGCTGACACGATAGGCAGTACGGCGCGCCGCGGGGGCTCCTATCTACATTGTTTTTTTTAGAAAAAGGGTTGGAATTTATTAAGGGCATGTTTGGATGCCACGTCATAAACTTTAGGACATGTCGTATCGGATGTTTAGATACTAATTAGAAGTATTAAATATAATCTAATTACAAAACTAATTACACAGATGAAGTCTAATTTGCGAGACGAATCTATTAAGCCTAATTAGTCCATAATTTGATAATGTGGTGCTACAGTAACTATTTGCTAATGATGGATTAATTAGGCTTAATAGATTTGTCTCGCGAATTAGTATATGGGTTCTGCAGTTAGTTTTATAATTAGCTCATGTTTAGTCCTCCTAATTAGCGTCCGAACATCTGATGTGACCCCTCCTAAAGTTTAGTAAAGTTCAGTACCTTGTATCCAAACACCCCTAATAAAGTGCTATCACATCCAAGCTCCCGAAAAGGTACCCCTCAAGAAAACAAAAATTACATCTAAGTCCTGCAGAGGAGCACTCCATGGCCTTCGCCGTCGTCGTTGCCGCAAGCCAGTTCTTCTCCATCTCCCGCAATGAAGAAGACCCAGGATGAAGAGCATGGCCGACTCCTAAATCGACGAAGAGTCTTCAAGATTTATGAAGCCCATCATTAGCACATCAAACACGTGCCGTAGAACCGCTAAACGCACTGGCAAACGGCCAAAGGCCGTCTCCTCATCGTCACCAGGGTCAGACGCCAATTTCAGCACTGGCGAATCCCAATCAATGGACAGCCAACCCGCAACACCAACCCGTATACACAAGAAGGTGGCCAACCAATCTCGCAAGAGAATTTCTGGTAGAACTATCTTGGAGGGACAAAACACCTCCAAAACTTCTCCACATGCCCATTACCTTATTCTGGTTTGCAAGACCAACGCTATCGTTGGCATCGTGGGCATCGATGACACCGAGGAAAACACAGAGGAATCGAACACTGGCGCAGAAGAGGAAAATAATGACATACCCGTCAATGTCGAGACCCCGCAAAAGATATCATCGTCAAGCACCACTTGCACCTCAAACAACACCAAGACTCGCTCACCTCGAACAAAGCTAATGGTAAAGAAGGTCCGGAAGTAACAAAAACTTACTGGCGAGATCCTCACCAACAAGTAAACCAACCCTAACCTAACTAAAAACTACTTTATTAGCATCACCTACCGGATCCGCAGTTCCCCAGCACACCGGTGCCACTAAGGCCACCGGCAGCGAGGAAAGCGGATCCGGCGGCGAGAATGGAAATCGCGTCGGAGTCGCCTTTCTCAACTGCTCCGGGGAAACGAGACGCTTCGAGAGAGTGTGGCAGTTACTCCTATCAATAACAGCCCATCAAATAGATCCACAGCCCACAATTCCAAGCGTACGAGCGGCTACGCATGAGTCACGCATGTAGCAGAACGTAGTGTCCATGCCCTTTGAGGAAATAAGAGACACGTGTCACGCCCTTGTAGGTGTAGGTGGTTTTTGAATTTGGAACTTAAATTGTATTTTTCTCCTAAACCGTGAACTCATTTTCAAATTCATTTAAACTACTGTGTTTCTAAGAATTAATGCAACACAATGAGATTCAACATGACTATATTTTGTTATATTTTAAAAACTCAATATTTTAGATGAACTATCTCAACATAATGAATGTAAAAAAAAGTTGGTGAGTGTCAAAAAAATGTTGAGCCAAAATGTTGGTGATTGCAAAAAAATAGTTGGTGCGTGTAAAAAAGTGTTGAGCCATAATGTTGTTGAATGTAAAAAAAGTTTAAAAAAAGTTAGTACATAAAAAAATGTTGGTCAACGTCAAGAAATGTTGGTGACAATTAAGCCAGATTTTTTAAAGAAATGTTAATAAATATCAATAAATGTTGGTGGATGTAAAAAAAGTTAAAAAAAATGTTGGTACATGTAAAAAAGTTAAAGGAAAAATAAATTTCAAATGTTGAAATTGTAGGCCCAAAATGTTGAAATTTTGAATTAAAAATTTTGGACGTTCAACATTTTGAAATATGATATTCAACAATTATTCATATTGGTATTCATTTTGTTAAAATGTTGTATAAAAATTGTTGAAATGTTGTATAAAAAATGATGAAATAGTATAGTTAAAATGTTGTATAAAAAGGTTAATTTTGAAATAGTATAGTTAAAATGTTGTATAAAAAATGTTGAAATATTGTATAAGTAAAATGTTGAAATGTTGTATAAAAATGTTGAAATGTGGTACTAAATATGTTGAGATGGTTTATTAGAAATGTTGAATTTTTAGTAATTCAAAAAATACACATATTGGTACTCATTTTATTACAGATCACGTAGTCCAAACGGTTTTGAAAAGGGATAAATGGTTTAGGAGATAAATGCATTTGAATATAGAATTCAAACTTAAATCAATATCTGCACCAATCCACCATCCACCCAACACCAGCATGTTGCCACGTGGGGCACCACCATGCTACGCCCGCAGTATGCTATGCGTCCATGCTAGGTTGCCAGCCAACCCGCATGCATGCGCGAGAATCTTCAACACCGGAAGGTTCATAATGTTGTGAATGTAAACAGAGGAAGATTCGAGATAGGAAGGAGATGAACAGTGAATCATATGTCATTATTAATCAATGATGATTACATATATATAGGCTCAGTAAGAAGAGGTTAGGGGATAAACTCCTAAAGAAGCCCCACGATGGGCAGCTCCACTTCGTCCATAATGAGGGATGTGCCCACATCGTAGGCAAGACCCGCATGGCCCACTAGCGCATGCGTGGGATTTTTCCCGCCTCCAGCTTTGGACGAGGTCAAAGCAATATTATTTGCAACACTCCCCCTTGATCGAGTCCAAGCTTGATTAAGTTGTAATTCTACTCCTCTGAAAACCCTGTGGGAAAAATTAGGAATAAATTATGCTATGATTACTCTATCATAAATCTTTAAGGTTTAAGGAGTAACTTATGTCTTGTATATCCCTAGAAAAACCCTGTGGGAAAAAAATAGGATATGACATCTTTTGTGTTACCCATTGCCTCATTAAAACTTAATATGAGAAAACCTGATGGTAAAACTCATAAAACAAAAGAGTACAATGTGATGTTGTTAACTAGGCTCATCATTCAAGGACACTCCCCCTTAAGCTTGCAAATCTCAAAACCGTCTCATACCAATGCCCTTAACGCATTTCTCGAATGAGGAAGATGGTAGGGACTTGGTGAAGAGGTCAACGAGATTATCACAAGACTTTGTTTGCAAGATATTTATATCTCCACTTAGCTGAAGCTCATGTGGATAAAATAGCTTGGGAGCAATATGCTTAGTGATGTTGCTCTCGATGTAGCCAGTTTTCATCTGTGGAACACAAGCAGCATTATCTTCATAGATAATGGTGGGTGATTTACTGGGACCAATACCACAAGATTGCTCTATGTGGTTTATCATTCTGCGAAGCCACACGCATTCACGTGATGCCTCATATAGTGCAATGATCTTAGAATGATTCGTGGAGGTGGCCACCATTGTTTGTTTAGATGATTTCCACGATATGGCTGTTCCACCATGTAGGAATACAAATCCTGTCTGTGATCTGGCATTGTGGGGATCAGACATATAGCCAGCATCAGTGTATCCAACTAAATTGGACTCTTGGGTTTTCTGAAAAAATAATCCAAGATCTTTAGTGCCATTCAAATACCTAAGGATTTGCTTTCCTCCGGTCCAATGGCGCTTTGTTGGGGCGGCACTATGTCTTGACAACAGATTCACTGCAAAAGCAATGTCAGGCTTGATACTGTTTGCAAGATACATGAGTGCTCCAATGAGACTGAGATAAGGGTATTCAGGACCCAGTACCTCTTCCCCTTCCTCCCGTGGTCGGAAAACATCCTTTTCTCGATCAAGAGATCGAACAACCATGGAAGTTTTTATTGGATATGATTTATCCATATTGAATTTCTCCAATACCTTTTGGACATAAACAGACTGGTGCACTAAAATTCCCGAGTGAAGGTGCTCAATTTGTAAACATAAGCAAAATTTGGTTTTACCCAAATCCTTCATCTTGAATTCCGTCTTAAGATGATTTCGAGTTTCATCAATATCTTGTGTGTTGCCAATGATGTTTAAGTCATCTACATACACAGATATAATGCAAAACCCCGTAGGGGATCTCTTGATGAAGACGCACGGACAATCACCGTTGTTGGAGTATCCCTTCTGCAGAAGGTACTCGCTCAGTCGGCTGTACCACATTCTTCCCGACTGTTTAAAACCATATAATGATCTTTTAAGTTTTACACAATACATATTGCGATTTGCGCTTTCATTCGGTATAGAGATTCCATCAGGAACCTTCATATATATATATATATCCGAATTTAGTGACCCATATAAATATGCAGTCACGACATCCATCAACTGCATAGATAGACACTTTTGGATTGCTAGTGATATTAAATATCGGAATGTGATTCCACTCATAACTGGAGAGTATGTTTCATTGAAATCAATGCCGGGTCTTTGCGTGAACCCTTGTGCTACAAGCCTCGCCTTATATCTCACCACCTCGTTGTTCTCATTCCGCTTTCGGACGAAAACCCATTTAAAACCCACAGGGAAGGTTTTTGGAGGTGTAGGTATCACTGATGAGAATACCTCTCTTTTCTTGAGGGAGGCTAACTCTGCTTCAATTGCTTCCTTCCATTTGTTCCAGTCCGAATGCTTCTTGCATTCTACCATGGATTTGGGATTTGGATCATTTTGGATGGTGTAGGCAACTGATGAGGCAAAGTATATGTCGACTATTGTAGTCTTATGATCAAATGATTCTCCAGAATCAACATAGTTTATGGAAATCTCAAGCACCCCAGCTGACGGCTCGGTATTTTCTAATGCGATTGCGTTGGGGCATTCCAATACCCCATCATCAGAAATTGAGTGCACTGTTGATGTGGAAGGTGGATTGGGTAAATCCACTCTTTGTATCTCAACTTGAAGTTGAGTCGCATTTACTGTTTTAGAGTGCACTGTTGATGTGGGAGGTGGATTGGGTAAATCCACTCTTTGTATCTCAACTTGAAGTTGAGTCGCATTTACTGTTTTAGAGGATTTTGTCCTCTGTTTCCTCGTGCGCTTGCGAGGATTTGCCGTACTTCTCTCATTCTCATTCTGAGAAGATAGTTGAATAGTTTTAGTTGGTACCTCTACTCTTTCCAGCACATTCCTTGCTGGAATGTAGGATTTTGTGACACTTTTGTCAACAGTAAATGAATCTGGCAAATTGTTTGCAGCATTCTGCAAATCAATAATCCTTTGAACTTGAAGTTCGGATTCTTTGGTACGAGGATCCTCCTTTAGGGTGTCTATGGCATCCCAATTTATTTCCTGGCATTCAGTGTGATATTTGAATTTTCCCCTAATGCCGAGAAATGATCTTCGTTGAAGATACAATCAGCGTACCGGGCTGTGAGTAAGTCCCCTGTAAGGGGCTCCAGGTATTTAATGATCGACGGAGATAAATACCCCACATAGATCCCCATTTTCCTGTGAGGGCCCATAGTTGTACGCTTTGGTGGTGAGATCGGTACGTATATTGCGCAACCGAATTTCCATAGATGGGAAATACTTGGAGGATCACCACGAACCAATTGCAACGAGGAGGTTGCATGGTATGCAATTGGGCGCAATTGTATTAAGTCCGCAGCGTGTAGGACTGCGTGACCCCAACATGAGGTTGGTAGATTACAATCTTCCAACAGTGGTCTAGCAATAAGCTTTATTCTCTTGATGAGAGATTCAGCTAAACCATTTTGTGTATGGACATATGGTACAGAATGTTAAACTTCAATTCCTAAGGCTATACAATAATCATTGAAGGCTTTGGAAGAAAATTCTGCTGCATTGTCCAACCTAATTGATTTTATCCAGTGTTCAGGCTGATTTGCTCTAAGTCTGATGACTTGTGCTATCAATTTTGCAAAAGCATGGTTCCGTGTTGATAATAGACACACATGAGACCATCTTGTGGATGCATCTATTAGAACCATGAAATACCTGAAAGGTCCAGATAAAGGTTGAATAGGTCCACATATGTCTCCTTGAATGCGTTCAAGGAACTTGAGTGGTTCAGCCTGTATTTTGAGATGTGAGGGTCTCAAAATTAATTTCCCAGTTGCACATGAGGTGCACATAAAATCTGATGATTGTGGGAATTTGTTATTGCTCATACCGTGACCATGTGAATTGCTAATGATTTTTCTCATCATCCCGACACTAGGATGGCCAAGGTGATCATGCCAAGTTTTGAATGCGTTCACATTCTGAAAAATCACTTTGTATGCAACATGTGGTACGGGTTTGACGTATGTGTAGTACAATCCGGACGAGAGAGAACACTTTTTCGAGTGTCTGTTTGCCATATCTGTTATCTTTAGTCAAGATGAGAAACTCATCTTTGTTTTCTTCATGTGTTTCGACATGAATCCCATTTTTACGGATATCTCTATAACTTAGTTGGGTACATGTTGAATCAGGATATAATAATGCTTTCTCGATATCAATTTGTGTACCCGTTGGAAGTATGATGGTGGCTCTGCCGGAACCAACTATCATAGCATCGCGTCCTGCGATGGTCAAAATTTGTCCCTCCCTCTTTGTAAGAGTTTGGAAATATTTGACTTCCCTAAGTATAGTATTTGTGGTACAATTGTCCACAAGCCACAACTCTTCATCCATCGGATCGACTCCCATATGAATCTATATAATGCAGAATTTAAATTCATAAATATCATGCAAGATATAGAAAAAAAATACATACTAAGTAATTAAATTGTGCAACATTACATCTGAAAATAAACTAGCAATATCATGTTTTTAATACAATCACAATACATGCAACTAAATTAGCTAAGGTACGAAGCCTAGATAATGTCTCCGAACATGTCGTTGAAAGCATATTCCATAAGCATGTTGTCCACATCCAGGAAGTTGTCCTCTTCAGTTGGCGGAATCTTGGTGTCACTCGGTCCCGCTCCATGAGGGATGGGGTCCATAGATCCAGTCTCCAGCAATTGAGAGGTGAAGTGTGCTTCATACTTCTGTGAGTTTTGTCCTTGACCTATGGACTTCATGTATAAATCAACCAGATGCTTGGGGGTTCTGCATTTCTTAGCTACATGATTGTAGCAACCACACCTGTAGCAGGTGATCTTGTTGCTATTATCATTTTTAGGCTTGGATATGCCTTTTTCCTTTTTGAAGTTCCCACGTGGTTTGCGTGCTCTTTTAGGCTTGCCTTTGCCTGAGGAATTTCCAGTATGTGTATTTTCCTTCGGTCCATTTTTCTTCACGTTCGCATGTACTTCAGGCAGAGGAGTAGTGCCTAGAGGGCGCTGGGTAGAGTTCCATACGAAAATCTCATGATTTTTTTCTGCCTGACGTAATGTCTGAATCAATGAAGAAAAAACAGACAACCCAGGTTGTGGCCTGAGGCTTGGCTTGGCCCAACTTGTGCGGCCCAGCTAGTTGCTGGTGTGGCCTGCTGTTGATGCAGCCCAGCTTGCTAGTGCGGCCACACGTAGAGCCTTAAGGCCTGGCTCGCACATATGCAGAGTCTCGCGATGCCTGGTGCACGCTCCGAAGCCTCTCGCGACTCCTCGCGTGCTCCGCCGCCGTAATAGCTTCTGCCGCCGCAATAGCTTCTGCCGCCGCCGCTTCTTCTACCGGCACCATAGCCATCGATCCTCCGCCTCTGTCGCCAGATCCACGCCCGCGCAGCCCGGATCTGCCTCCCCCTCACTCCCCCTAGCCTCTTGCTTCTTCGCTCAAGCCTCCCCCTCACCTGGAGGTGGGGGACAGCGGCTGCCGCCGCTAGCGTTGGTCCCGACCGGCGCAGGCACGTGCCCGGTCGGGATCATGTTCCAGCGAAGCCCGAGGCGGCGGTTGGCCGCTACGGTCGCAGTGGCGCGTCCAGGACAGCTCGAGTTGGTCGGAGGAGGGGGTGGAGGAGCAAGCTCCGGCTCGTCGAAGACCACAGGCGCGCCTGGAGGCGTTGTGTTGATGTACAGCGGCAGAGCTCCGCGTCGCGCGGCGATGGTGTGGCGAGGAGCTGGCGTCGACGTCATGAGCGGCGAGTACATTGGCGAGTATGTTGGCGTCAGGGTACGGCGGGGTGTCGGCGACGGAGTGCGGTGGTGATGTTCAGACCTCAGCCGCGTCGACCGTCCATGCTGCGCGCAGTAGCGACGTGAGGTCACCAGGATCCTTCCCGGCGCCAGGCAATCCTCCGGCGGCGATGGTGGTCCTTGACGGAGAGCGAGGTCGGCCTCGCGGCGAGCGGCGTCGTCGACGTCGTGGCGTCCGCCCCGCCGTCCTCCTGCGGGAGGGATCATAGGGCCACGGCCGGTGAAGCCGGCATCATGGTTCCTGTTGCGGCGAGGGCGGCGCATTGGGGCTCGGAGGAGCGCATTGAGCTCCTGGTGCATGAGGCGACGCACTCAGCGAGGAAAAAGGAAAACGGATTCAACAGATGGTGAGTTCCTCGACGGCATCTTACCCTCTACGACTTCCGGCGAACTCTTTCCTATTGCTCAGTGGAGAACTAAGGTGCTGATAACGTGTTGTGAATGTAAACAGAGGAAGATTCGAGAGAGGAAGGAGATGAACAGTGAATCAGATGTCATTATTAATCAATGATGATTATATATATATATATATATATATATATATATATATATATATATATATATATATATATATATATATATAGGCTCAGTAAGAAGAGGTTAGAGGATAAACTCCTAAAGAAGCCTTACGATGGGCAACTCCACTTCGTCCATAATCAGGGATGTGCCCACGTCGTAGGCAAGACCCGCATGGCCCACTAGCGCATGCGCGGGATTTTTCCCGCCTCCAGCTTTGGACGAGGTCAAAGCAATATTATTTGCAACACATAAATAACTTTCTTCCGGAAGATAAGATGAATAGGATTCCCGGCGCGCCGCTCGCTTCCGGCCTTCCGGCCGTTTCTGCTCCGTCGGAGCAGTTTATGATGGGCCAGAAACTGTTACGGCACGCACCACGCAGTGCGTGGGCTTTTGGGCTGTAAAGGTAGCCTCCTATTATGGGCCAAATTTTCACAGTGTGAATTTGAATTTTCTTTTTTGGGGTACACGAACGGATGATTCACTCTTGCTTACAATTTTTACCTAATGATGAAGATGCGTGCAATTACAAGACTCACAAACATAAAAGTAGGTGGATACTAGGATCTCCCACGACTACAATTTCTTTTAGAAAACATGCCTTAGCATGTATTTCATTAAGACTTAAGAGGTCCCACGACTACATCCCCTTTTTTCCGGTGCTTTCAATGCTTCAGGAGTTCAGGTTATGCATGGTGCTGATTTTGTCACTAGGAAATCTGTCGGGAGTGGAGTCGAGTACTCGAGTAGGTTATGCAAGTGACAACTGAGTGGTGACACCATGCTTGAAGAGTTCAGGTTATGCATGGTGTATTGGTGCTCTACGCAGTTTTCTTCAGGCACCTTTGCTTGCCCATGCTTTTTAAACAGTTAGATAAATTCGTCTGCCTAATCTAAGGGTCCGTTTGGTTCCCTTTGCTTATTTTTAAGCAAGTGTCACATCAATATTTAGATACTAATTAGGAGTATTAAACGTAGACTATTTACAAAACTCATTACATAAGTGGAGGCTAAACAGCAAGACGAATCTATTAAGCCTAATTAATCCATCATTAGCAAATGTTTACTGTAGCAACACATTGTCAAATCATGGACTAATTAGGCTTAATAGATTCGTCTCGCCGTTTAGCCTCCACTTATGTAATCGGTTTTGTAAATAGTCTACGTTTAATACTCCTAATTAGTATCTAAACATTCGATGTGACGGGTGCTTAAATTTAGGCAAGTGAAGCAAACCAGGTCTAACCTCCCAAGGGAGTGCTAGAATACTCCAGATGCTTCTTTTTGTGGCGTGGAGGACGTACTAAGAACGAGAAAGGAAATCTGACGCAGACTTGCGGAACGTGGAAGCTGCTAGTGCTAGCTCGAGCCCGTCGGGGCCTCGGGGTCGTTTATTCGGTTGAACCCCGAGAAAGGGCACGGCGACAGCACGCCAGTGGCCAAACACGAAAGGTCAAAACAGTGGATCGACGACCTGACCTGATTCCCAGAACAGCAGGCTATTGGATCGGTGCCTGGCTACAGTAACCCCGGCATCCACTAATCGAGATGCATGCGTGCGTGGCAGGGTCTGACTGATTCTCGGATCGGCCGGCCCTACCCGATCGAGTCGCGACACGCGAGTGTTCTAGACTTGGCAGAGGAGCCCAACGAGAAAGACCGGCCGATTTCCATGAATCCATGATGGCCAGAGACAAGGCAGAACACACTTCATTTTTTAGCTTGCTATCTCCCTTCATTTAGCCTGCTATCTCCCTTCATTCTAAATGATTCTGAATATTATTATGCATCTAAAACATACATTATACACTATAATATCTATATATCTTGAAAAGCTAAAACGATCTATAATTTGGAACGAAGGGAGTAGTTCGTAAACTGCGGGCACCACGTTGGTAATAAAAATAAAAATAAAAAATAGGGCGTTGTGCGTTCAATTGAAACTTTTTATCGGCCCAGCCTACAGGTCGAGATCCACGCAATACACAATTGAAAAAATCGACCAGGAAACGAACGCACTATGGCGTTACGAGCCGAAATTGACCTGATACCGTCCTTTTCACGAAAGGGTCCGATGCAACGGGGCCATGCTTGGATGAACACCTGGCCGAATCCTCGCCGGTGAACCCCGCCGACCATGGAGCATCAGCTGTAGACGTACTCGGTGCCACCGCCCAAGCAACCGGCCGGGTAGCGTGCCGCGGCGTTCCCGCGCCGCCCGCCAAGGCCGCAACGGTCAATTCCGCACCCCTGATCCGGTAGCGGCGCCCGCCCACCAACCAGTCACCTCGCCGGCGTTGTCCGCCTCGAGTACGTGGCAAGTGGCGCCACGCGTCGAGAGCCCAGGCGTCCCGCGCCGCGTGCCTTTTGCCTTCATCCACAAGACATGCAGGTATTACGGTATACCGAAGCTTGGGCCCGCCCGGACGCGCGCCACCGCTCACCGGCCGGCCGGCCGGCCACCCCTGTACTGCTGTACAGAGGCCGCGTCGCGCCGGCGCCGGCGTGCCACGGCGTTCGCGCTGCGGGTCCGGGCGGCCCCACTTATCCTCTCCCCTTTGCATCCGTGGCACTTTCCTGTATAAGGTATTGACCGCGCACACTAGTACTGACCCATAGCCTCGTCTCAGACCAGGTGTCGATGGACGATGGATGCCGAGGCCGGCGAGACACGGTTCCCCGTCGGTGGCGCCCGCCCGCCCGTCGCTTGCTAACCCGGCTGGTGGCGAAAGCGATCCGGGATCTCGATCGTGATCCCAGCACCGTCGCACGTAGGTACGATTCGCTTGCTGATTGGCCGGTCGTCGTCCCACGAGACGACGTGCACCGGCCAAGCATTTTCCCCGAACTGGAACCGCTCCACGAGTCTCAGGGCCCCCTGATCGAAGTGTCGCCGGGTGATAGGCAGGTCGGGCCTGCGCGCGCGCGGCTCAAGGGAAGACGCCCGGCGTCGTCACGACGGGTTACCTACCGGCCGGCCTCATGCTGCCTGCCTCTCGCCTGGCGGCACATCCTCCATTCGATCACCGTCCGCGTTGGTGTTCGTTGGAAAGCTCCAGCGCGTGGGTGGGGCGTGGCTGGATGCCCTGCGTCGGTGCAGCGACGAGCACAGTAGATCTCAACTGCCAACGACCGGCTCCCAGCACGGATCCCAGCGTACGTGGAGGTCGAGCCAGGGTCCGATGCGATCCACCAGGGATGCAGAGCCAGGTGAATCTGCAGCTTCCTTTTCATGTGTTCGTTCATCTCGAGTTTCTACTTGCGTTTCTACTTGCTTTCTAAAAAAATGATCGTGGTTACACATCACTGCATCAGCTACTATGTCAGTTCGCATCATATCGGGAGGACGATAGAGAGTCTTGGAAGCGGAGTTGCGGTGTCCGGTGGGCTACGAGCTGCGCAAAAGGATGAATCGACACCGCAACTCGTAGCCACGAGTCGGTATTCGGCAGCCATCGCCAGTATTTTTTGGTTGGGTTTTCGGCAACTCATCGCCAGTATTTTTTGGTTGGGTTTTCGGCAGCCATGAGTCATGACTGACCGGACCGGAGTGTGTTTTTGACAAACTGGCGATGGGTAAGGTCGTCAAAATCATCATCATCATCGAAAGGATGAATCGATAGGAAAAGTTGGAGCCTAGGAACCTTCAGTACTCGGTGCTAACCTTGCGGTTGCAGTGTGACAGTGTGTGGCCGTGAGGGTATGTAGGTTCTCTTCAACTGTTCAACAGGACAACGCAACCGCATGCAGGCTGCTCTTTTTTCTTTTTTGGCGGGGTCAAAATTAAGGAGCAGAGCTGTGTGGCTGTCTCTGTTAACTTGCCTGTCTAGGAGGTTCTGGATATTAGGAGGTGGCTGACTTCTCCCCGACCCCAAGTCCCGATTGTTCTGGACCTCCGGCCGGGTAGGAACCCTGCGAGCGAGGCAACGCAACGCAACGCAACAAGCCAACAACCACCAGGTCGAGAGCTTTCCCGCCGGGTGCGCGCCTGGTGCCGTCATTTTACGGTACCATCAAATGTTGCACAGCATTTCTTCCTGTCTAGCAACGTAAGCTGTGTTTTGATTTTGGAAAAGGTCAAACTCAACAGGTTTTGATCGAAATAATACTCAGTTTTCGTGCAAGTTGCATGTAGATATCCATGCGCATAGCACTTTAAAGATGGATACTGATTTTGAAGCATTTGACAGTACTGTCAGGGACTTTAGATGTCAAAATCCATTTTGAAATACTTGTCGCCTACCAAATTAAAATATGCCTTGCGCTGATGATCATGAAATAGCGGTAGTTTAGTACGCTAGCTAGCTAGCTTCAATTCAAGCGTGCTTTGTCCTTTCCACCTATCTTCACATGATTGATGTACCTTGTTAGTACTTGCTACTGCAGGTAATTTTAACGTGGTTTATTAGGAATCAGCTAGATGATCATAGTACGCCACCTGAAAACTAGTTTTGATCGCGCAAGCTTATTAAGGTCTGTCAGAATCAGTAAGGCATCATCAAGCTTATTGTGTACCGTACACACGATGCATCGTCATGCTCATGCAATGCATGGTTTCGAAATTTGCACGGCACGGTCCCAAGGTCCATCGGCATCTCATCTCAGGATTAAGGCCCATATCGGGCAGGCCGCAGGCGTAGGCCCCTGATGGCTGGCCTGCTGACGGTTCAACTTGAACTCCGGACAACGTACGTTAGCACCTCTGGAAGGCGCCGTGCTGGTGCTGCACGTCCACCTGTGCTCCACGTCCACGTACACGTACACGTGGCCACCCCGCGTGTGTCAGATGAGGTACGCATGGTGATCGACCGATGCATGGATGGACGACGTATGCGTACGCGCCGCGGGAGAGCCACACGCATGTGGACGAACTCATCCATTACCGTACGCACGCACTGCAAGAGGAGATAGCTAGCTAGCTAGGCTGGAAGATGCGATGCATATGGATCAAGATGAATCTCGCTTTCGTGTTGCTTTCTTTACCTTTGAACAAAGAGAGAGATTCCGCAAGATCTATCGCGCACATGCTCGTGTGTTGCGCGGTTGATACCTGCTGATCTGTATACGGGCATACGGCCGTACAATTTCGGAGGAGGTACTCAATAACACCGAGAAAAGCGAGCTTAGCATAGCTCGATTAGGTTCATCCTAATCGAATCTTGGATTCCTAATTCAAAAATTAACGGTACCGTTCTTTCATAGTAATTACAAGCGATGTACCATCGATAATAAGACACTAGCTAGGGTAAGTTCATGGGCGGACCCAAGGCCCGGCGAGCCTGGGCAGGCTCCTTGCCGAGCGCACAGTGGAGAAATGTACTGGCAAACACACGTGGCTAGCACGTAGAATCACGTTAGAGCTGATGACGTCGATCACGGGAAAGCCTTTGCGGCGCGACGTTCCCAGTACTGCTTGCGCCTGCGTGGCAGCACGGGGGCATCAGGCGGGCGTGGTAGCTGCGGCCGGCAGCTCAGTGGCGTCAGACAGTCGATGCGCTTGAGCGTGTGGGCAAGCTCAAAGCCGCCAGTGCAGCCTCTTACCGTACGTAGGCAGCTGCAGCATATCTTGAGTTCATTTATGGTTCTCAAATCTCAAGGAATGCATACAGCAAGCGAAAGTTCATGAGCCAAGGTGGTTACTGAATAAATTAGTTTTTACTCTTGATTTTTAATGAAAAGTTATCATTAGACATCGGTAGAAAACTCACCTTCCATTCAACATTTTTTCTGGTTGTCTTTGGATCAGGACTAGAGGATCTTTAGTCCCGGGTCAAAAATGAACCATCGACGGGGGAGTTTTAGTCCCGGTTGGTGCCCCCTTTAGTCCCGGTTGGTGTTTCCAACCGGGATAAAAGCGCTCTCTCTCCACCGGTGGCAAGCAACACTCCCTTAACTTCTCCTCGCGCAAGCCTCCTCTCCCTTTTTCCTCGAGCAGGCCTCTTTCTCTTCTTCTTATCTTCTCTCCTCCTCCTCTCCCTTTAATTTCTTCCAGGCGGAGCGGCGGGCGAGCGGGCGACCGACTCCCGACGGCCGGCTTGCTAGGGGCGGCGAGTTGAGCGGCGGGCAAGCGAGCGGCGGCCGGCGCGGGCAGCGCGCAACCTCTTTTTTTTATTTTTTTAACCTTTTTAGTCCCGGTTGTTATTACCAACCGGGACTAAAGGGGTCTTTAGTCCCAGGTGAATGACCGGAACTAAAGAAAGGGACCTTTTGTCCCGAATAGTTAGTTCCGATTGGTTTTTCAGGATATATGTCCCTTACCAAGCGGAACTAAAGTTGAGTTTTCCACCAGTGAGATAATCACTTCATCGGTGCCCTAGTTACTTGTCGAGGGTGTCTCCTTTGGAGATTATCGGTCTTTTGGTAAGTTTATCAATGGCAAAATAGGCACTTTGGTCCTTAAACTTCATGGTCAACTTCATCCCTCAACTTTCAGATTGGCCAATTTAATCCCTCAACTTTCATTTTTAGGTCAAACTCGTACTTATGTTGATGTGTGCTCTATTTTAGCATAACTCTAATGCAAAACGTCGATTTTACCCTTAGCTCATCTAGGTCAAACATTTATATGCTCATACTCTCTTAATACATACACATAACAATATTTTTTTAAACTAACAGAAAATATGGTTTCTAAAAAGTATATTTGCTCGTACTTTTTAAAGTTATTTATGTGCTCATACGAATTTGATAGGCAAAATATATTATACTCAAATAAATATTTACTCATATTCTTTTGGTATATATACAACTCAATGTTTACTCATATTCATTTGGTATATATACAACTCAATGTGTGTAGGCATGTTCTAAAATCAACATGTGCTCACGTACTTGTGGTACGTTATACATGCTCCATGCATGTATTCATACTCCCTCCACAAACCTATGTATCCTCATATTTATTTTGGATCACATGTTATATGATTCTAAAGGTGAAAATTGAAGAGAGAAAAGAGACAATGGTAAAATGGACCTTTTGTATTAGTTTCGTAGCAATATGGAGCCACGTATTAGTACAAGAATGAGTTTGATCAAAAATGAAAGTTGAGGGACTCAATTGACCAATCTGAAAGTTAAGGGATGAAGTTGACTCTTGTGTGTAAAGTTCAGGGACCTGGACACCTATTTTGCATTTATCAATCTTAAAAATAGCAGTAGAGGCCCGAAGTACACTTTGATTTAGTCAAGCTTTCTTTTTTCTCGGCCCGGCCCAGGTCGAGATCAACATGCAAATTTAATTTAGTTAATGGCAAGTACTGCTAGGCAAATCTTGTTGGGTTGTAAAATCGACGAAAAGTCTCTTATCTCTGCTAGATTAGTTTTACTCTCCTTTCACGAAAGGGGCGGTGGCATCCTGCACGTACACCTGGAAGACTCCTCGCAAGTGTACCCAGCCGACCATTCAACTGGTAGCTGCCACCGCCCAAGCACCATCGGCCCGTCAAATCATACGGAGTATGGCGTTTTCGTCTTACGGTCCTTGCTTATTTTTAAGCAAGTGTCACATCAATATTTAGATAGTAATTAGGAGTATTAAACGTAGACTATTTATAAAACCTATTACATAAGTGGAGGCTACACAGCGAGACGAACCTATTAAGCCTAATTAATCCATCATTAGCAAATGTTTACTGTAGCAACACATTGTCAAATCATGGACTAATTAGGCTTAATAGATTCGTCTCGCCGTTTAGCCTCCACTTATGTAATGGATACGTTTAATACTCCTAATTAGTATCTAAACATTCGATGTGACGGGTGCTTATTTAAAATAAAAATAAGCAAACCAACCAAACCAGGCATTAAAAAAAAAGTCATCCTTTTTCGCCAGCCCCGCACTGGTCAATTCTTATCCTTGATTTTTTTCCCCTTGTGTACCCAATGGTTCTTCAGGGACCATCAGCTTATGCCGTGCAAATTACCAATACCTTATTACCTGATCAACGGGCTGATCAAGAAACAGACAAATAAACAGTTGACAACGACATCCCCGTTTTATCTCCATCTCTGTCTCTCTTTTTCTGGGTCGGTGTACCCGCACGTCAAATCTTCAATTCCCACGGCGTGTGCATGCCTGCTTGCGAGTTGCGAAAGCCGTGCGTCGGAGTTGCCACCTCGCACCGGCCGGGTAGCGCGCGGCGCGCACCAACCGGCGACTGGTTACCTGCAGCACCACGGCGGCACCCGTCGTCCACCCAGAGGTGCCACGGCAGGCGGCCGCACGGGATGCGTCCTGCAGGAGAGGCTCGACGCCGCATGCCTTCATCCACAAGTCATGCAGCACGTCGGGTCACACGCGCCCCGCCTCGAGACAGGAGGAGGACACCGAAGCTTCGGCTCCGGACGCGCGCCACCGCCCATGAAACCAGAGAGCTCCTATCCGGCCGACCGGCGACGTGCCACGGCGTACGCCCTCCCGTGGGCCCCGGGCAGCCGGGCCCACTTATCCGGTTGTTTTGCATCCGTGGCACCTTTCTGGATAGCTAGGGTGTTGACCGATCGTCGATCCGCACGGTGACGTCGTGAGGAGGACACGGTTTTGAACGGTGACCTGCCGCATCTTTAGGCCAACTGTGGATTTTGAAAATCTAGATGGTTTTCAAGAATCCAGATTCTTAGCAAAATCTGGATGGTGTTGTTTAGATCATAGATTCCAAAATCTGATTGTATGCTAATTTGTTAAATAGATGTTTTTTATGATCTAGCTACTCAAAAGAGTGGACAATAGCAGATTGATAATTATCTAAAAGGTTGATGGATAAAATGGTAAAATATGCATGCAAAATCTGGTAGAATCAACCTTTGAGCAGCTTCTGGGATTTTGAAAATCCAAAATCTAGATCGTAGAATCAGGTCAGATGTCTGGAGGGCAATCCAAATTCTGGATTTTGGATTTTGAGAATATGACGTTCTCCGAACGGTGCCTTAAACGATGGACGTGCACACTTGCCTCCTTGGTTGCGTTGCGACGATGCCGCCGTCCGTGACAGCACGCTGCAGTGGCTGGCCCGCCTCTGCAGTGACGAGACGGAACCGTGCAAACCCAACCGCCAACGACCTCCTCCCGGCTACGTGGAGCTCTGGACTTGACCCCGGGGCCCGGGCTTGGTCGGCCGCAATATGCGCTCGGGAGATGGCCCTGTGCAAATTTCATTCTGGTCAGTGTTCAAACCTCAAAAGTATGGTTACCGGTGAACATTATCATTTTCTTTATCCATTTAGAAATGTAATCCACTCTGGTGCGTGTGCGTAAGCGTTCGTGTGCACAGGCACCTCATAAACGCACGACGGCACGAGTACGGACAAGGGGCACATTCCCATAGATTGGCAAATAAAGGAAGGAACAAAAAAGGCCTTGTTTAGTTGCCCAACTTTAGGGTGCCAAAATTACTATAGCAACACTGTAGCGTTTCGTTTGTATTTGTGAATTATTGTCCAAATATTGACTAATTAGACTCAAAAGATTCGTCTCGCAAAGTACAATAAAACTGTGCAATTAGTTTTTAATTTCGTCTACATTTAGTACTCCATGCATATATCGCAAGTTTGATGTGGTGGAGAATCTTCTTTTTGCATAGTGCTAAAGTTGAAATTTGGGGGTGAAATAACAAGACCAAAATTGGCCATAAACGAGCGGAGGAGAGGAAACAAGGATTCCAGAATTGTGGCGGAGCGGAGGAGAGCAAAGCAGAAGGTGCAGCCGGGCAGGAGGGGAGGCCATTCTCGAAAGGCCTGGAGGCGGCCTGGATTCTGGTGGTCCGCGGTCCAGGGGCTTGGACAAAAAGTCAAGTGAGCCCAAAGGGCCGAAACGTCGACGTTACCGCGACCAGGGGGAAGTCACTTGCCACGTCGACGTTATTAGCACTAAGAACACGACACGTGGCCTGCGAGACTACACGTCGCCCGAGGGCCCGGCCGAGTCCGGGGGGTTGTCCGTTGCTTGACCCAGTGCTACGGGCGGCTAGGGTCCAGTATCACCAAGATCCTGGAGAAATAAAATAAAGAAAATATCCTCAAAGTACGTGATTAGAGATCCATGCTCATGGGACGTCAACGTCCCGTGGTACTGGTACCCGCAAAAAAACGTCCTGTGTTACCCCCTGCACAAGACGCACGGCAACAGAAACGTACAAAACTTTTCCTTGTCCGATGATACAAAAATTAGTATTGAATCGATATAGGTACAAAACCAAGTATGGAGATGTTCATTGCACTATCATGCATTATTAGCCAAAACTTACGGGATCCTGTCAATTTTACCGCATCCGCACAACCTAATCTTAGGCGGATAAGTACCGTTATCCGTGACAGATTTTTTTTTTGAAATAATTTATCCGTGACAGATACTAGTGTGATATTGTCATGCCCCCATGTGGAAACAACATCACCGACATGCAGAAATCTCGGCCGTCACAACTTCACCGGGCAACGCTATCGGCTCTTGATTGCACGAGATCTCAGAAAGGATGAGGCGGGCACACGGTGCAGAGAGCTATTTCCAAGTTACAAAATCAACAGCGCGATCGGCTCGCCAGAAAATAACCCCAGATTAATTAGCGCGCGAAGCTTCGCCACACGCTGGTTTTAGGTCGGTGAAAGTTACCGTTTCCATGTAAAAGAAATCCCATCCTCCTGGTCGAGGGCACGGGCCCTCGTTGTGGGACCCCCACGATGCCTCTATAAATCCAGTGCCAATTGGCCGCCATGCTTCCACAAAGCACCAAGCTTTAGCACCTCCAGGCAAACCAGAGCCTAAACAATCCTCAACACACCTCTCGAAGACTCCAGCATCCCCAGCCGGGGCGCCAAGCCAGCCAGCCAGCCTCGTCGCCACCTAGCCAGCCATGGCTCCCAACCTCAGCAAGGCCACGCCGGACCTCCTCAGCGACGCGGCCGCCCCCGTCGACGGCCTCAAGGCGCCGTCGCGCTTCACGCTCAGGGGCAAGGACCTCGCCGTCGACGGCCACCCGTTCCTGCTCGACGTGCCGGCCAACATCCGCCTCACCCCGGCGTCGACGATGGTCCCCGCGGCCGCATCCGCCGTCGGCGGCAGCTTCCTCGGCTTCGACGCACCGGCGGCCGAGAGCCGGCACGTGGTGCCCGTCGGCAGGCTCCGCGGCACCCGGTTCATGAGCATCTTCCGCTTCAAGGTGTGGTGGACCACCCACTGGGTCGGCGACAACGGCCGCGACGTGGAGAACGAGACGCAGATGATGCTGCTCGACCGCTCAGCCGGCGGCCGGCCGTACGTGCTGCTGCTCCCCATCGTCGAGGGCCCCTTCCGCGCCTGCCTCGAGTCCGGCAAGGCGGACGACTACGTGGACATGGTGGTGGAGAGCGGGTCCTCGGCGGTGCGCGCCGCCGCGTTCCGGAGCTCCCTGTACCTGCACGCCGGCGACGACCCGTTCGAGCTCGTTCGTGAGGCCGTGCGCGTGGTCCGCGCCCACCTGGGCACGTTCCGGACCATGGACGAGAAGTCCCCGCCGCCGATCGTGGATAAGTTCGGGTGGTGCACGTGGGACGCCTTCTACCTCAAGGTGCACCCGGAGGGCGTGTGGGAGGGCGTCCGCCGGCTCGCCGACGGCGGGTGCCCGCCGGGGATGGTGCTCATCGACGACGGCTGGCAGTCCATCTGCCACGACGACGACGACCCGGCGTCGGGCGCCGAGGGCATGAACCGCACCTCCGCCGGCGAGCAGATGCCGTGCCGGCTCATCAAGTTCCAGGAGAACCACAAGTTCAGAGAGTACAAGCAAGGCGGGATGGGCGCGTTCGTGCGGGAGATGAAGGCGGCGTTCCCGACCGTGGAGCAGGTGTACGTGTGGCACGCGCTCTGCGGGTACTGGGGCGGCCTTCGCCCCGGGACCTCCGGCCTGCCGCCGGCGAAGGTGGTGCCGCCCAGGCTCTCCCCGGGGCTGCAGCGCACCATGGAGGACCTCGCCGTCGACAAGATCGTCAACAACGGCGTCGGGCTCGTGGACCCCGACCGCGCGCACGAGCTCTACGAGGGTTTGCACTCGCACCTCGAGGCCTCCGGCATCGACGGCGTCAAGGTCGACGTCATTCACGTAAGTCGTGGCCACTGTTTTTTTTTTCTTTTTGCAACTTCCTTTTTGCGATGATGAACGTCTTTTTATCTTTCATTAACTCTGATTGCGTGTTACTATTATCGTGATAATTTAGGTTAGTGGTTAGTTTGCTAAAACTGGATTATTCTACTTAATCTCCGTAGTTGAATCGAGTCGGTGCACGGGATGGGGTTAGTGCGTTCCCGAGCATTCCGGATGCGCCCGGGAAGCCAGGGCCAAGGAGCGGGACAGAACTCCAATTTTTTTAAAAAACTTTTTGGGATAATTCTAGGACCGAAGCCTGTAGGCCCGGTGCATAGTGAGTTTTAATTAAGTGCCCCACATGCGACAGAACAATATGGTTTTTTTATGTGTCCTAGAATACGTATATCAGCAAAACTGGTGTTAAAATATATCTATGGTGATGAATTGGAGTCCTATTTAATTTGTTGCATAAATTACCTCAACACAAGCCACTACTAGGTTCGGCGAACCTTTTCCTTCTGACAGTTAGATGCTTCTCGACCGCTAAATATTCCAAAAATGCCTGTTTTATGCTAAAGCTAGTGGTCTTTAATTTTTGAAGGGGGCATTGCTTAGCAAAAATATACATGAAGGGGACGTGTTTGACAGAGAGATACTTATATATCCTTTTCATGCTGTCTTTTTTATTATTACTACAAGAAAATGAAATTGTACCCGAAATCCTCATGCTTGCTAATCCAATTGACGGTAGACAATTTCGGAGGCAATTAAGCAGTAATCCTTTTCACCAGGGAAGCCAGTGTCCTGAGCTGTAGGGTGTAGATTTCGACATTTGACATGCCAGCTTGTTGTAACGGGCAGTTAAAAACATGATTTTTGACAGTTTTGATCTGAAGTAACAAGAATTGACTTGACTAACGGGTCTTGTGATGCGATTGCTTCCTGCAGCTGCTTGAGATGCTGTGCGAGGAGTACGGCGGGCGCGTGGAGCTTGCCAAGGCCTACTTCTCCGGGCTGACGGCGTCGGTGCGGCGCCACTTCGGCGGCAACGGCGTGATCGCGAGCATGGAGCACTGCAACGACTTCATGCTGCTGGGCACGGAGGCGGTGGCGCTGGGCCGCGTCGGCGACGACTTCTGGTGCACGGACCCCTCCGGCGACCCCAACGGCACCTTCTGGCTGCAGGGCTGCCACATGGTGCACTGCGCCTACAACTCGCTGTGGATGGGCAACTTCATCCACCCGGACTGGGACATGTTCCAGTCCACCCACCCCTGCGCCGCCTTCCACGCCGCCTCCCGCGCCGTCTCCGGCGGGCCCATCTACGTCAGCGACTCGGTGGGCCAGCACGACTTCGCGCTGCTCCGCCGCCTCGCGCTCCCCGACGGCACCATCCTCCGGTGCGAGGGCTACGCGCTCCCGTCCCGCGACTGCCTCTTCGCCGACCCGCTCCACGACGGCCGCACCGTGCTCAAGATCTGGAACGTGAACCGCTTCGCCGGCGTCGTCGGCGCATTCAACTGCCAGGGCGGCGGGTGGAGCCCCGAGGCGCGCCGGAACAAGTGCTTCTCGGAGTGCTCTGTGCCCCTCGCGACGCGCGCCTCGCCGGCCGACGTCGAGTGGAGGAGCGGCAAGGGTCCCGGCGTCAGCGTCAAGGGCGTCTCGCAGTTCGCCGTGTACTTGGTCGAGGCCAGGAGGCTGGAGCTCCTGCGCCCCGACGAGGGCGTCGACCTCACCCTCGCGCCATTCACCTACGAGCTCCTCGTCGTCGCCCCCGTGCGCGTCATCTCGCCGGAGCGCGCCGTCAAGTTCGCGCCCATCGGGCTCGCCAACATGCTCAACACTGCCGGCGCCGTACAGGCCTTCGAGACCAAGAAAGACGCGAACGGCGTGATCGCCGAGGTGGCCGTCAAGGGCGCGGGGGAGATGGTGTCGTACTCGTCGGCGAGGCCCAGGCTCTGCAGGGTGAACGGCGAGGAGGCCGAGTTCGCGTACAAGGACGGCATGGTCACCGTCGACGTGCCGTGGTCGGGGTCCTCGTCCAAGCTCTGTCGCGTCGAGTATGTCTACTGAGCCGGGGCGAAACGACTCTGCCCCGGCACATTTGCCTATCATCAGGCTGTAATAATCAAGTGTGAAGGGACTGAAGGGCGAAGTTTTAGAGCTCTTAACGGTTTCATTTTTTTTGTTCGAGTTTCCTTTTGTATAAGGATCCTATAACGTGTGAATTAATGGAGTGCTTTCTTCTGAAATCTCTGGTTCGTTCTGCAATTCTGTTTTGCTCAAAAGGATTGTTCTTTCTGCTCCAAATTCGACTAGGATCCGTGGGGGTGCAAGTGCAAGGTCCATATGTTGAGCTATAAGTTCTGCAAATTGGAGGGAACTAAAAGCTTAAGAACAATCCCTGATCGTGTCATCTGAATTCTGAGCCATTCTTCACCTCAAGCAATGCAGAATGTCTCCCCAGTTGTCATTACAGTTTTAAGGGTTGCCAGTGCCGAAGCCTTGGCTGTGCCGAACTGAATGACGTTGGCGCATGTTTGCCACCTGAGAACAGTCTGTGTTCATCCTAGAAGATTGATGAAAAATGAAAAACAATTCTTTCTCTTGCAGATGAAATACGCCATCTTCACATCCCAAAGAAAAGGGGGGAAAAGGGGAAAGGTATAGGGAGGAGGGGAACAAAGCCCAGCCCAATGATCCCAGCTAAAACAAGCCCATTAGTACTATAAGCTCCGGTGTGGACCAAACAGAATTTGGAGCCCATTTAAAGCCCAGAAGGTCCGATTAAGGTCCACCTAAGGAGCATCCGGAGCTGGAGCAAGCCGACCGACTCGCCGTCCCGTCTCGTCTCGTCTCGCCTCCCTGTCCCATCCGGATTCCTCCTTCCCCTTCCCCTCCCACCTCACCTCACCTCCCCACCATCTCCAGCTCCCTCCCCACCCAGCTCTCCACCAACCGACGCGGCGGGGCGATGAACACGTCGCAGTTCATGGACAAGCAGATCCTCGGCCTCGCCGCCTCCGCCTCCCCCTCCGGCGGCGGGGGCGGCGGTGGGGGTGTGGATCTCAGCGATCTGATGATCCCGATCCCACAGGAGGACGGTGAGGACCGCCTCCGCCGCCGGCGTAGCAGCAGCAGCGCCAACGGGATCGCCGACGACGTGCTGCCCAGCTACGACTTTCAGCCCATCCGCACAACTGCCGCCGCCGCCGCCCCCGCGCCACACGCCTCGTGGGGCTCGCTCGACTCCAAGGCACCCTCCGCCTCCGCCTCCGCCTCCGCTTCGTACAACCTCAAGGTAGGCCGCTTGTTTTGGTCGGTGGTGAAACCCCCGCTAGATCTCCCGATCTCGCAGTACTCCATGCCCTTAATTTTGCGAATCCAGCACGGGTCCCAAACTTTGTAGCTTTGTAGGTGATTACTTAATCAGGCGAGTAGGTGATCACTGTCGAGATTTACAATTACTGGTTGTGCACGCTATAAGTTGATGCTTACCTACTAGAAATGGGATGGACGGGCTGAGAAGGCAGACCATTTTGTGTGTGGTCTATTTCATTGATCAAGCATAGCAAACTGGTCAGGGTAATTGAATGGACCCCTTACCTAGGTGTAAGTGCTATTGTGAAACGTAGTTTGCTGAGCTTCTAATACACGTTGTGTCTATGCTATTTTGTTAGAGAAAAGGGTTTGTGTCGCTCTACTCATTGGAATTTTAATGTTCTTTTTCATACACTGCTAGTAGTTGCTATGACATCGGCGTTTTGTGAACTTGGGAGCATATTTTGTCCAAAGGGTACGCATGAATTTTTGTACAGGATTGGTTGGATAGTTACTCCATCCGTGCCTGCTTTGAATTAAGAACAAGTGAGTTTATATATGGTCCCTGTTTCTTCGATCTAACAAATTGACTCTGTGTAATCTGTTAGTGTGATTTAACTTTAGTGGGTATCAGCTATCTGTTGATGTACTTAGAGACATTTCCTTTCAAAGGCATGTGTACTTGTAAAGTACAGCTCCATTGAATTTATTTAATTGAAGCAATTGCACCAATTTTTGGGAGGATTCTCCCCAAGTAAACTGTTCGTGGTTTGTGGTTTTGATTGATGGCATCTGCATTCTCTCCTTTCTCATACAAGTAACCAGCTCACATTTTCTCTTATGGTGGCTAGACTGCTGGTATATTGGAGCCGCATGTGCTGAAGAAAGTTAGTCATGAGGAGGACAGGAGTAACTTTACTGCAGTTACAATGGCAGATATTGATCGAACCATGAAGAAGTATTCTGATAATCTTTTGCATGCACTGGAAGGCGTAAGCTCAAGACTTTCGCAGATGGAAAGCAGAACACACCAACTTGAAAACTCTGTTGATGAGTTGAAGTTAACAATTGGTAACTATAATGGCGGCACTGACGGAAAACTCAGGCACCTTGAGAACATGCTCAGGGAGGTAAGTTTCTTTGGACTCTCTCTCTTCCTTTTTCTCTTATATAATGCCTGTTAACCGTGTGCAAATGTCACATTGGAAAAAAAAAGATTCGGTAATGGAAGAATGCATACTTTAAGTTTCTTTGGATGTGTTTTGCCTTTCATAAACCCGTTGCATACTGCTGCTTTTATTCGTACTGTACCATATTGAATAGAAGACCCTTTTTCATCACAATTCGATATGTTTCTCCAAGGTCTTTTGCTGTACAACAAAGTCATATACTGTGGGGGCATATAGGATTAAGCACTGCTGTCTGCATTTTTTTGGGTACCTTGACCTGTTCTTACATGCCACTAATCCTTGCCCTTATTCATTATTTACATGTGATTTGTTCTGTTAAACTGTGTAATTGCTGGCAGTATGGGCTTTGGTGCTGCTCGTTCAGTGTTGGTCATTGTTGTGCTACATATTGTTCATGCTATGCTTTGCTGAATTTTTCTTAACCCAACTTGTTAGATGCACATTAACTTCATATTTACTGGCTTACTCTCTCAGCCCCACACTCATAGGATTAAGCACTGCAGTCTACATATGTTTTTTTTGCTACCTTGACCTGTTCTTACATGCTACTAATCCTTGCCCTTATTCATTATTTCCATGTCATTTGTTCTGTTAAACTGTGTAATTGCTGGCAGCATGGGCTTTGGTGCTGCTTGCTCAGTGTTGGTCATTGTTGTGCTACATACTGTTCATGCTATACATGTTAGATGCACATTAACTTCATATTTACTGGCTCACTCTCTCAGCCCCACACTTAACTGCATCTTTACTGGTTTGGACCATTAGGGGCTTTAGGGGGTGGGCCCATCCAACATCATATAAGTAAGATTTTAAGTTACTTCCTCTTGTTTGATGGCCATCGAAGTACGAATCTTCTAATAGTCTGAATCTAATCATTTGTTCTGCTTGGTTAGTTTTTATTAAAAAAGGGATGACAATCATATTAACTTTTTAAGTAGTAACCACTCATGCTATATTTTCATTGTGTTGTTAGTCCTATAATTATATGATTATATCATGAATGAAGACAGTAGCTTAAGTACTTAATAATGTGCAGGTCCAAGCAGGTGTGCAGATTTTGCGAGACAAGCAGGATATTGTGGAGACACAACTCCACCTTGCAAAGCTCCAGACACCCAAAACTGATACCCAGTCATCAGAAAATAGCGGGTCTGGACAGGCTGCCTCACGGCAGCAGCTGGTGGCTCCCCCGCAAGTATCTATTCAGCCACAGCATCAAGTCCCGACCCCTTCACAACCACCAGCACTTCCCACCCTTCCTGCTCCAAATGCACCACCTCCACCTCCAACTCTTCAGAGCCAGGCTCCATCACAGTTTCCGAGCCACATACAGCATTCACAGGTACCATCAGTCCCTTCTGTTGCACCGGTTCCCTCAGTCCCAGCTTTACCAAGGGATGCTTACTACGCACCATCTTCTCAGCCGACTGAAACCATGCATCAACAGTATCAAGTGCTACCAGTTCCTCAGCCACAGGCACCCCCAGCGCCACCCCAGCAGTACCAATCCCCGTCCCAATTTCCTCAGTATTCACAGCCACCTCAGGTTTCAAATGTTAACCCTTCAACTCCCCTTGCACCCCCTGCACCCCAGCAACCAGAGGAAACCATGCCCTACGCACCACCTCAGAACTACCCACCAAATGCACGCCCCCCTTCACCTTACATGCAACCGCCTAGCGGACCTGCTCCTCCTTACTATGGACAACAAAGCCCTAGCATGTATGAACCTCCTGCAGGCCGGCCTAACTCTGGTCCGCCATCATCCTATGGTTCTGGTGTGTACGGGCCACAGGGTGGAAGCGGTTTCTCTGAATCGTACGGCTACACTGGGTCTCCTTCCCACCGCGGCAACGCTGGAATGAAGCCGTCCTCACCTTTTGCTCCATCCTCGGGGGGAAGCGGCAGCTATGGCAGTGGCAGGCTCCCCACGGCTCAGATACTGCCGCAGGCGGCGCCGATCAGCTCCTCCAGTAACAGCGGCTCTTCAGGCAACAGGGTACCGCTCGACGACGTAGTGGAGAAGGTCGCGACAATGGGATTCTCAAGGGAGCAGGTGAGGGCGACTGTGCGGAGGCTGACCGAGAATGGGCAGAATGTGGACCTGAACGTGGTGCTTGACAAGCTGATGAACGGGCGATAAGTGGAGATGTGCGTCTCAGCGTCTGGGCGATATTCTCACTCCCTGCAGTATGTGTATAGTACCGAAAGTGTCATCTGAACCGTTTCTTTTCCTGTCAGCGGCCCTGTAATTCTGATTGCTGATCGTCGTGGTTGCTGCTGGAGTTTCCGTCCTCGCCTCAGCCCTCGGTTGCTCTTTCTGAAATGGAAACAGCTACAGGTGTCAGGTGTGAGCCTATCTACCAGGCAGTGAAGGATAGTATTACAATCTGAATACGGTGCTCATTTTCTGTATATGTGGTGGTGATATTTTAAGAACATATACCGTGGTTTCTTGTGACCTGTTAATAAACAGTTTTTTACTGCGTTCTCAAGCTCTGCTCATCCATCTGTTTTACTATCCCCTGACGCATCACGCCTGTACGAAAAATTTGTACAGTCGACAGCGCCCGGTTGCGCTTTGCGCCCCCCTGTGCTGTCGGTCGCAGGCGCGATTACTCCGGGGCAGCTCTCGCTCGCTCTCAGCACCGCTGACTCCGCCGACTCCGACTGGCCGGCCAGCCGGCGAGTGGGCGGGCGTGCGTGCGGTGCGCGGACACGGCACGAGGCCACCAGCGGCCGCAGGGGACGGTCCCTATCTATCCATCGCTGCCCTCGCCTGGCGCTGTCAGCCACGCCGCACGCGGGCATCAGCCAGCCCCCGCTGTTGCGCGCAGGTGGCCGGCGCCTGCACGGCCACTGGAGCGTCACGTGCGGCCATGTGTCCGCCATGCGCGGCGGAAGTGACTTTGGGGGCGGGCAGCATCGACGGACGATTCGATTTTGATGGGAGGCGTCGGGGTCAGCGTATGGACGGACGGATGGATGGTCCCGGTCGATGTGATGAGCGACGTCACGTCGACCCACGCACGATTCGGAGTACTCTTCCTGTACGACTGCCCCATAACTCTCTCCATCGGCGGGCAGCGAAGGACGGGGCTAAGTTCTCCGCGTAACATTTAATATTTAGATACTAATTAGAAGAATTATATCTAAATTAATTATAAAATTAATTGCACGTATGGATGCTAATTTGTGAGAATCTATTAAGTCTAATTAGTTTGTAATTTGATAATGTGATGCTACAGTAAATATAATGCTAGCAACACTTATCTTACTAACTTGATGCTTATGTATGATCACCTTCAAAACATCCTGAATCAACCCACAGGATACTTGTGAGAGAAACCATCATCAAGGACGATATCTCTGTGAACCGTTTATGAAACAACCATTTTTTAGTCTGCATTAGGTGTGTCCATACACTCATGTGGGGCACTTGAAGGCCTCGATGCCCTCTCTAGTTTCTCGATCTCCACAGGATCAACAAGCAATTAAATATGCTATAGTAAATATTTACTGTAGCATCACATTGTCAAATCATGGACTAATTAGGCTTAATAGATTCGTCTCGCAAATGAGCCTCTATCTGTACAATTAGTTTTGTAATTAATCTATATTTAATACTTCTAATTAGTATCTAAACATTCGATGTGATAGGAACTGAAACTTTAATCCGTAGAACCCGACCTTCCATGCTGGTTTGGTCGGAGTCGGACCGGCCCATACCCATGCTCCCCAACTGCAAAATCATATTTCTTCCTAGCCACACGGGGAAGGTCGCCGATGGCTTTACTCAGCAAGCAAAATGAAATTCGCCAAACTAAAGTTTTTTTTCTTCTTTGAGAGGTAGAGTTTTTGGCCAAACTGAAAGCATTTGGTTTAATAATTTTGGGTCGAACTTATAGGATTATTATAAAAACTCGCTTTTGCGCCAAATAAGCCCTAACCAGCCTTACAATCAAAGCATCTAGGGCGTGTTTGGATCTTCGGACTAAAGTTTAGCCCTGTCACATTGAATGTTCGGATGCTAATTAGAAAGACTAAACATGAGCTAATTATAAAACTAATTGCACAAGCTCTGGGTTAATTTGCGAGATGAATCTATTAAGCCTAATTAATCCATCATTAGCAAATGATTACTGTAGCACCACATTGTCAAATCATGAACTAATTAGACTTAATACATTCATCTTGCGAATTAACCTCCATCTGTGCAATTAGTTTTACAATTAACTTATATTTAATACTCTTAATTAGTATCAAATATCCGACGTGACGGGGGCTAAAGTTTAACCCTGAGTCCACCAAGGACCTTAGCTTGAAGCTTTGTTGAATTTGACTAACCACGTATACCGGCTAACTGGTGAAGGTGATAGAGTGACTGTTTACACGGGTGTCGATTACATGACACGACGATACATGGAGGCGATATCTCCGGAGATGCGCTTCGTCTATGCTGGGGTCAGTTTGGTTAACACCTGACTTTAACATGATTAATGGTAGATAAAGTTTTGTGCAAATAAATTGCGCACCACACTTTTTTTCTAAGTTGGCTAAGAGTATAGTAGTAGTAAGGGGCTATTAGGGAGGACTTGTCATGAACGCTTCGCCCATGAAGTGGAAACCAAGAAGGAAAAATATTGATGTCACCCAACTTCTAAATAATTTTTTATCTCGATTTGCAAAATGACCTTAGGCTACTGAATTTTTATCCGGAGCCGATAAAAGTTCTCCTAAACCGGACCTAAGTTTTTGCGTGCTGTATTTTTTAGGACCTAAACTGAACATTACGTCTAAAAGAATCTATAATCCGGTGGCACGGCACGTCGTGGACATGAACCAACCAATCATGGCCCTGATCTGACCGTGCGACCGCTGTGCTTGGATCGTACGTGTGGCCTCTCAACCGCTGACACAACCAAAGTGCACACTGTCCGGAGAGACTGGAGGACGACGGGACGGCACCGATGATCCGTCGACCCACACCGCTGTACTGCCGTGGCGCAGGGCAGCACGCTCGCCGTCGCTTGACGGATGATGGCGACCGCTCAGCTCGGCCACGGCGTGCCCGGCCCGGTGGTCTTGGCCGTGCTGCGGATCGTGCGCCGCTCGCCGTTGCAGATGGTCCGGCCGGCGGTCCTCCGGTGTCCGGTCCCTGTGGGGTTCGTGGCAATCATTGGTATCACGCTCCATACTCCTACTGACCCTATACCAGCTCGAGCAAAATACTAGTGGAAAATGAGAAAATTATGTGCACATCAGCACGTGTGCTCGCGAAAAATGAATAAGTATTCATGTGGATAATGTGAAGCTGTGGACAGTTCCATGCATGGTCGTCGCCGAAATTTTGGAAAGTGGCTGGCATGAGTTTCTAGGCCGGTTAAGCAAGGGAGATTATTAGAGGGTGGAGTGGCAATGTGGTTGGTTCTCGCCTCGCCTAACAATGTCTGGGATGGAGAACAAAAGGTGTTGCTTAGACATGACCACCCTGTACAAATCACTTCTCTTTGCACTCGACCTGTACTTCTGTACCAACACGTGGACAGCATCTGCCCACTGCTCTTTGCACTCGACCTGCCCACCTCGCATGCCGCTCTGTCACTTCTTGGCAGCGGCGGATCTAGGAATGGAACAAAGGGGGTGCTAAGTGTTGGTGATGCTTGCTTGAGAGGATCCAAGTTAGGGTTGTTTTATTGGAAGCTAGAGAGAGGGAGGATATGAGATGGGAACTCAGGAAGAGTGAGAGTGTTGACGAGTTAAAACAAAGGGAAATGATGTTCTGAGTTAGTCTAATAGCTTGAGGCCTTGAGCTACCGGGGCGTTTAGTTCCCTTTGCTTATTTTTTAGCACGTGTCACATCGAATGTTTAGATACTAATCAGGAGTATTAAACGTAGACTATTTACAAAACCCATTACATAAGTGGAGGTTAAACGGCGAGACGAATCTATTAAGCCTAATTAATCCATCATTAGCAAATGTTTGCTGTAGCAACACATTGTCAAATCATGAACTAATTAGACTTAATAAATTCGTCTCGTCGTTTAGCCTCCACTTATGTAATGGGTTTTTATAAATAGTCTACGTTTAATACTTCTAATGTGCTAAAAATAAATCAGGGGAACCAAACCACGCCATAATACTCGTAGTTTTTTTGCCAAGGGGGTGCTGCGAACGCTGCCATGGTCTCGTGCACGCACGCCGACCCATGCACTCCGAAAATATCTACCTCATGTGGCGGCATCAGCGTGGCTCAAGCAGGAGCTGCACACGGGGAAAACCAGGCCCTCGAGAACAGCCCCAATTCGCTTCGACAAGAAGATCGACCCATTCATCCCGGCCCCCGATAAACACATCGTCACAAGACACAAGTACGTGTTGCTCCCAGCACGTGATCTTTTATTTGTAAACTCAAGAGCTCTCCACACAAATGTGCGTCCTCCGATAAAACCCACTAGCTGGGCCGGCCTATACATCTAAGGCACCTTTTGCGAGCAGGGGAGCAAAACTTAAGGATGGAAAAATCTCCACTAAAAACTAGGATGATAATTAAAATTATATCCTCATGGACTACCTACTCAGTGAAAAGTTCAGGATCCAATAGGAATTGGAGTTTCCAAATTAGGTCTAAGATAGTGACATGATCTACTGCACTGGAAATCCGTCAGCACAAATGCTTTGATCAGCAATATTCTATCTCGAAATAAAACTTTTGCTTAGTGCAAAAGAAACTTGCCATGATCAACTTAATGACGAAGACGATGACACCGGCCGGAATATACCTCCGGTCCGGTCCGGCCCACACGACCACATCCATCTGATAACAACAGAGACGTACGTTAGGTGCCGGTGCAACGCAACTGTTCTGTTCGTGGTGGTCCGATCCGATCCAATGCACGCGTGCATCGTCGCAGAGAAGGAACGTCACGTCAGCTACATGGGATGGAGGAGGCGTTCGCCGCGCGCGCGTTTAATTTAGTTGACCGGAGCGTTCCAGCTTACGGATGTTTGACCTGGCTCGCTAAACTTTGACTGGCGGCGGGATTATTGATTATTTCGCGGAAAATAAATGGCCTTGTAGAGATAAGTACTGCTCATTTCATATTCGATACACTGCCCCAATTGCTAAAATCTATTCCTAAAAGAAATGCTAAAATCCCGTATCATCGCATCTATGGTTCTAAGTTAGCTACATGATCAAGGGCGCGCTCGTCGAATGGTGGCACACATTAATAACAGCTTTTTCTTTGACAAACACAAGCGTACAAAGTGAATCACATTAAAAAATTAAAATTGTATTCTTCGTAGAACGGAGGGAGTATAATACCTTGGAATAAGAAAATTGGTCGCAATTCTTTGTATCATGTTAGTTAATGAGGGTCTATCATTTTGGATTGATTTTTCTTTCTTCATTGGTTAGTGTGTATAGTGGGCTATAGACAACGTAATGAAACAGACAGAGTACTTGAGAAAACGAAGGGGCTCCTCGCACTCATGGCGATAGGGCGCAGGACGGGCAAGATGATAGGCGCAGCGCAAGCTCAGCGTTCGTGATGGAGGAGGCGAACATCGCGCGAGGCGGTGACACGGCGTGAGGGCTAGTGTCGGTGTTTAGATTTGACAACCTACCGAGTAGTTTTCCGGAGGGTACGCTGAAGACGCACTTTGTTGGGTTGAGTTTCCACCGGAATGCTCACAAACTTGCGAAAGTTTCTTCCAAATCTGCAATCAGGTTGTCAGGATTTCTGGTCTTTACGACCACGTCGTCCATGTACGCCTCTACGTTGCGGTGTAGCTGCTTCTTGAAGCACTCCTGAATTGCCCATTGATAAGTAGCGCCTGCGTTTTTCAATCCGAAGGACATTGTTGTGTAGCTAAAAGCTTTGTATAGGGTGATGAACGCAATTTTGATTTAGTCTTCTTCCTTGAGAGCTACTGGTGATACCCCGAGTAGCAATCGAGAAAACAGAGTAGGGCGCATCCAACTGTGGAGTCGATGATTTGATCAATCCTAGAGAGCCCGAAGGGATCCTTTGGACAGTGTTTGTTAAGGTCCGCGTAGGCGACACACATCCTTCACTCGTTGTTATTTTTCTTTCACACTAGTACGAGATTGGCAAGCCACTCTGGATGATAGACTTCTTTTATGAAACTCGCCGCAAGTAGTTTGGCTAGCTTTTCTTGATGGCTTCCCTTCTGTCTTGGACCAATCGTCGTAGGCATCGCCTTTTTGTGTAGCTTTTGGATTCATGTTTAGTGAGTGCTCGATTAGCTCCCTGGGCACTCTTAGCATGTCCACTGGTTCCATGCCAAGATATCTCGGTTGGCCTGGAGAAAGCTGATGAGCGCGCTTTCCTATTTAGGATCTAGCCCTGTGCCAATTAGGGCTGTCTTGGAGCTATCACAGTCTCAAGGCTAATAGCTTTGATGTCTACTTCACTTGCCGACTTGATCTTGGTTGCCCCCGACTTCTTTTCTGGGATCTCGAGTTCAGACAGGGACAACTTTTTTGATGCGACGAAGAGTTGCATCATCGAATTTGGTACTTGTGTAGTTGCTGCTAGCTCCACGGCTTCTGTGTCGCAGTCATACGACCTCTTCAAGTCTCTGCACAGGGAGAGTACTCCCTTGGGTCCCGGCATCCTGAGTACTAAGTACACGTGGTGCGGGATGGCCATGAATTTGGCCAATGCTGGTCTTCCGAGGATAGCGTGGTACAAAGTTTCGAAGTCCGCTACCTTGAACTAGAATCTACGTAGTCATACGACCTCTTCAAGCCTCCAGAGCTTGACGCTGGAGTTTCATAGTTTGCTGCTTCTTCTCCGGGATTGTCGCAATGTGGAGGTGGAAATTTCCAGCGCCGTCTACAACGCAAACTCAGTAGCCGAAGATGAACATTGCGCCTGCTTTGAACGTGACGATTGGTTTGATGATGACTTGTGCCATCGAGTTCGCCAGTGGATTCTCGGTGAGATCCCCTACCTGGCGCGCCAGCTATCGGTGTTTGGACCCGGCAACCTACCGAGGGGGGTGCTCGAGGTAGTGCTTTGGTTAATGGGGTTAATGGGGCTCGCCGATATTAGGAACTCGAAGGTGAACACATACACACGATTTAGATAGGGTCGGGCCGCTAGATTGCATAATACCCTACGTCTTGTGAGTTGGTTGGATTGAATTGCCTTGGAGGGGGTTCCTATCTTGCCTTATATTGCTGGGGGCAGGGTTACAGGTAGGTTGAGTTACAAGAATAGTAGTTGGATTCGACTAGGCGAGTCCTACTCTGATTGCTATGAGTACTTTTCCTAATCCTTGACTGGTTACTATCTTCCCACGTAGACTACGCCATCCTGTGCCATAGCCTCCATGTTAGATACATTTCGGTGTCCAGCCCTATATTTAAGACTGTCCAAACCTTCTGGTGGGTCCATATATGTACGTACGACAGCTAGGGGCTGGATCGATCAGGTTTAGGTCCGATCCCTAGCGAAAGAAAGTCCTACTGCATGAGCCAAATTACATAGTCCAACTTGGGTGAGGCCCACCTAGAAACTCATCTATTGCCACACCTAGAAATATCGTTGCAATACTACCTTGTGTGTAGCAACGATTTTGGTGTCCGTTGCTACATCTAAGACTCATTGCAATATCTAAGACTTATTTGCAACAATATAGTTTTGCATTGATATATGTAAGACTATTCACAACAACTAATTTTGTGTTGCTATATGTAAGATTCTATTCGCAACAACTCATTTTGCGTTGCTATAACATAGACTCTTTTGCAACATATGATAGTACTAAATAGCAACGCTTTATATTCGTTACGACATGGACATCTATTTGCAACCATTACCGTTAGCGTTGCAATAACGTCGCCCTAATTAGAACGCAAATATATTCGTTGCGATATATCCATCTTATTGGAATCGACAAAATTTATATCGTAACATAACACAATTGGTGGTAACATATCACCCTATCGCAACCAAAATCGACTACTGTTGCAATAATCACACCACACAATTGGTGGCAATATCTCACCCTATCGCAACCAAAATCGACTACTGTTGCAATAATCACTATGTATTGCAACGAAAATCAACTGTTGCTAAAAAAACCTTGGTATTAGGCACAAAACCTTTCAGTGTGCTGATGGTTCCGCGAACCAGGAATAACGAGAGTGTAATAAGCTTCAGGGGCATATAGATGCTTGCCTTGGGATTATGTGGCGATTAACTTAACACGAGGATGTTTCGAGTAGTTTTCACGTCTCCCTATTATATTGGCAGTATGGTCACTCATACCGCTAATGATGCTAGGGGATTTAGTTCCACTATTTTATTGGGCAATTTTTTTTTATCTCATGGGCATTTGCACTCGTGAGTACATGAGTCGATGAGAGACCTCTGCGTTATCCGAGACCAATGTACAGAGCCACCTCCAAAAATTATAAAAATACGAGGATATTGAAAAAAATATTAAAGTGGGGCGACCTTTGTTAATCGGCTCCTGCAGAAAATGCTATGTACAGTAAACATTTACATGTTCGATGTGCCAAACAAAAACCATAATAGTTCTATAATGTTTCGTAGTAATATATATTTGAAGGAATTAAGATGCTCCAAGGAAGAATATGAACGTCAGATCATATCAAGGGCCAAAGGTTTATGAGCTTGAGAAAAGAAAATTGTGTCCTACAAGCTATCCCATTTGACACATCCCGTCACAAAGAAAGCTTAGAGACGGCTGTGGCCCAAGTACTAAAATCCTAGTCCTAGCCACTCTATATCATGAACCGCCCATTCCAAGGGACCTCAAGATTCTTTCAAGGTGATTGCACTACGTTCAACTCCTCTGCTTCCCAATAACATGGAGCACCATGCATATATGCATTGAGGTCTGAGGAATAGTTATTTTGTTTAGACTTGATTTTATTTCATGTTTTGTTGCATATATACCATGCTTTCAACAAAGGCAACTTCTCATGAGATGGTCAATGATAGAGGTGATGAGACCACATAAAAAGTGACTGCCTAGTATGGTTTCATAATTTTATAAAATCGAGTGTGCATGTATGTGAGCATTCACGTCTCTACTATGTTTCTTAAAAACATTACTAATGGCACCGCTAGTTTGAAATTCTACGAAACTTCTATGTTACAGATGCGGCTAGCATCTCTCCCCATATTTTGTGATATGTTTTTTCTGATCATGGGGCGAATCATTGTCTGATTGATGCTTTACATGATTGAATGGTCCTTTCCCTGAACTCATTCACCATCTTTTCCCACATATCATCATATACAAATGATGGGATGCTGTTGCATAGTCTCATAAACCATAAACTAAGAGAAAGCCACCACAAAACTTTTAGAAAGGCGAGGAATAAAAAATAAGAAAAGCAAAGCACTAGCAACTTGATATACAAAACATGGAAAGAATCAACCCGAATGGGTTGCACTGCATTTGCACTTGTGGCTCCCTACCTTACACGGTTTTCAAATAGAAAACAGAAAAGAATCGCAAATGACGATGAGTGCACTTGCAAAGCAGAGGCTCCTTTTTTGTGCCTCAACAAATTTCTTTGTGCTTTATTTCGATATTCGGTAGAGATGTAAAGTGTTATACTCGGTTTCCTTCATCCAATTATTATTTTATTTGGAACTTTGACTTGCTGACTAATTATCTTTTACGCCTAGTAGCTAGGAAAACTCGCAACTTTATCTTTATACCAGAGAGAGCCATTTGGCGAATGGCCGGTTTCTGAAATTTAAATACAGGGAATACTAGAAAATGGATCTCACAGGCAATCAGTTGTTTATTAGGAGGCGAATCAATAAGTAACTCAGGGAAATGATCAACATGATCAACATCAATATGTGCAGAGGACCGATTTGGTCGTTATATATGTTGCACAATGAGAAGTTGATTAGTCTTTCTCTTCGTTTTTTCAAAACTTTATTGACGTCACGAGAGAAAAACATAACTCATTGACAATAATAAATTTCAAGGCTTTCACAAAAGTGAGTGACGCGAACTCTTTTATCTGAGTTAGACAGGTTTCTTACTGTAGAATACGCTCACTCGAGTTTGAATCAACGACTTAGAAAGATATTCATGGTTTTAGTTAATAGTTCTTTTGGTTGTATCGGATGCACCCTCTCCGACTAAGAAGGGTGTTTGCATTTTCAGTTAATTATTCTTTTTTGGCATATAATTGATATTTCCAATTGGTAACGACAACGAGTTGTCTATGTTAACTTTGTTAATAATATAGGATGTGTCGGTCAATCCTACAAAGATACTCGTGGGGTTAAGTGCATGCGTGTATAAGAGTGTTTGTTCATCGGATTTTGAAAAGACGAGTGATAATACACTCCACTAGCTTAAAGGTCGTGGGACTGCAGCTACCTTGCAGGCACTTGCAATATGCAAGCTGAAACAAGCGTGTTTCAGATTATAACAACTAGTCCATCAACCGTGCTCCTGCACGGGTTAATACTTTTAAAAGTTATTGTATTTGAAAATTATTTAGAAATTAAACTTATAATTAATAGTTAAAATTATTTACCTATTACTCTCTCATTTTTTAATCCTTTGACATAATACTTATATAGATGTCCACTTATATTTTTCTAGTTATGATTGATTTTTAATTAATAATTACTCTACACCTTTCATCCACATCCACACTTTTTTTCATTTTGTATCGCACCTCCATATATTATGTTTAGCATAAAAATCAATATTTTTCATCACTTCCTCACATACATGTATAAATGGTCTATATGGTGTCACTCATCATGTGTGTATAACTTTAACTTATATTTCTATATTAACAATGTCTAGGTAATTTAGAATCATCTATTAGTTTACTTTTGGACATTTATGTATGATGCACATGAAGATAATTAGATTACGATTTAGGTGCTTACTTTAGATTATTTTTAATAACAACATACGTGGGTAACTTAGATATAAATTTAGAATGGCATTTTAAGTTATGCTTTATACTGATATCCATAAGTAAATTGGATTGGAAGAGCTCGACAATTTATATAAAGGTTTAGTGTTTATTTTAGAATATTTTCATAATGAAAATGGTGGGTAACTTTTTTAAAAGTATAAGAGACCAATGACTATGATTATTAGAGTTTACTGGATTGGTGTTTGATGTTTCTAATTTTTGTGAGAATTTTTTAGGATTTGTCCTGTTTTTCTAGCGTGTCGCGTAGAACTTAGTCTCCAATGGAAAAAAAATGAGGCCGCGTTGCTACAAAACTATTACCCTGAGGTACCTCTCATTTGTTAAATATTTGAACATAATACTTATATAGATATATACTTATTATCTTTATCCAATTGTGATAGATTTTAGTTAGTAATTACTCTATAATATTTTCATCCACATTTATAATCTTTAAGTTTTCAAGTTGCATCGCAGTTACGTGCTTAAATTTTTTTAATAATAGATCCTAAGTTTGAGCTATAATTTTAACACAGAAATCAATATTCTCATCACTTGCTCTATATCTTTATAAATTGTGATGCACATCATGCATATGAACCTTAATAATTATATCATATACTAATATATGATTTAGAACCATATATTAGTCTATATTTTTAATTAAGGTGATTTGGATTAAAATTTAGGTTACCTCATGTTTTTTTAATAATAGCACGTGTGGGTAATATAGATGCACATTTATGGGTTACTTTAAGGTTTTTTATTTAAGTATTAGTGGTGGACAATTTAGTTACTAATTTAGGAGGTAATTTTAAATTATTTTTATAATGATATAAGTGAGTAATTTTTATGGCGGACGTACACCTCTTACCTCCTGGAAGGCAAGACGTGAATTAAATCTGGACCCTTGATTATTAAGAAAAAAAATCCAATTAGAAAATAGAAAAAATTACTAACCCACTTCTTTCCAACTACCGGTGACATCCATCCAGTCTTTATCTCTTTAAAGTCTCGTCAGCATGCGTGCGTAGCATCATAAACATTTTAATTTTTTTCCACAATTTTTTTCTCTACTACCGTGCAACGGCATGTAGGTCCCATGTCTGCCATGTCTCATAGTATGATTTTTATTCGTCACATCTGCACATGTATGCTATTTCTGATGTTGCTAACAATTTAATCTCATGTCCAAGCAATTTCTTGTTACAATTTACGTATGATACAATTGTCACTTCACCTAAAAATTTGACCTGCCACATCTCATTTGAAATATGTTGCATATAACACAATTATTACATACCTAAAGAAATAATACATTGCAACTCACATGCAACCATTAGTATATTTTTTTAAAAAAATAGATCAAGTACATACGTGCATCTGTCATGTAATGGAATTAGATTTGCATACATATTTTTTGAAGTTTTTGTACACATCACGTTAGGGTAGTTAGATTAGGGGTTATTCATATGCAACCATAAGTATATTTTTTTAGAAAAAATAAATCACGTATGTACGTGCATCTGTCACATAACAAATTAGATTTACGCACATCTATTTTGAATTTTTTGCACACATCATGTTAGGGTAAGTTAGATTAGGGGTTATTTAGTTTATTATATATAATGATATGGGTGGGTAATTTAGAGGCACATTTAGGGGTTACTTTAGACTATTTTCATAATGGTATAGGTGGGTAATTTTTTTAGAAAACATACTAGATCCAATGGCTATGATGATTCGAGACTACAAATTGATGGCTAGATGTTTTGTTTTTTTTGTGAGAATTTCTAGGATTTTTCTCTTTTTCTAGAGTGTCCACCTAGGATTCTAGGTGGCTTCACCTGAAGGTTTCAAAAGAAGCCTCCAATTAGTAATAGTAAGACTAGCAAGGTGACCCGCGCAAATAGCGCGGCTAGATTTTTTGTTTTATCTTTTTAATTCTTTTATTGCAAACATCATAAATTTTTACAATCAATCAATGCACACTATCTAGATTTTCTTGATGAATTTAACAAACATGATTGCATATGTCTTTTCATGATGCTTCTATTTCCACCCTCCCAATCAACGTTATTAGTGTTATGTAGTTTGGAGAAATGGTGTCATCAAGAGCAAAACAAAAAAAGCAGAGGGTATGTTTTACTTTTTCTCATATTGTATTCAATATATAGACTCTTCATCTTTTTTTAGTATAATTTTTTTTGCAAAAAAATTGTACATAAGCAGCCACTCACTTACACGTCTCCACGCTCATCCCTATGAATACACACACAACACTACCCCTAGGAGCACCTTTAAGAGACTGAGCTGGCAGATCTCTAGTGACGGTTAATTTATGGAATAAACTCAAAAATTACAAACTGCATACTTGACGTAGAGGGATAATGGTCGTCTATGTATCAAAGGGGCAAGCTAGTTCCTATTTCTTTCTATATATGTCCGTTTCCTACTCCATGTAAAAAGAGACGGAGATTGAGCTGTTATTTTGGGAGGAGATTTGAGTTGATGTTTGTTTGCTTGGAGAAGGGAGACATACATCATGAACAAACATATATATGATTCGGCCATCATAAGGATTCTTTCTTTTTATATAAAGCTTTCACCGTTGGATAACATCCAACTGTCTATATTTTTTTCTTTTTTCCGATTAACGTAGAAATTTCTAGATCCTCTTGGTGAAAATGGTGGCTTCTTTTAACACTACTATTGTATTAAGATAATAGATGCGTGGTAGCCTAGCTACTAGGAGAAGAGTTCAGCACAGATCCGAAAAGCAACCACCCAATCATAAGGTCATGGTACGTTGAGTAATTGAGTTGCACGAACCCTCATCATAACAATACATGGCGACATTGTTGTGGACGATCGACGGACCGTCCGATTGCCACGCAACGGCCTGAAAGCCCCGAGCGGCATTATTACCAGCCGTGTGCTCGGGCGCTCTCAACAGCACAGTACTACTAGGAAGAAAGAATATTTTGTATCCGCGGGGGGATCGAAGATTAGTGGGGCGACCCTATAAAATGCTGCATCACCACCCTCCTCGCTGGTCCCTGCCTGCGCCACTCTCTCCCTCTCTCTCTGTGCTCTGAGAGCTTCTCCATCTTGAGCATCACAGCACTTTCCCCCCCTCTCCCCCTCCCCCCTCCCTCGCTTTCCCTTTTCGTGGCCATTTGCTGCTGCTCACCTGTTCTTGCCAGCCACTTTTTCGAGCTAAGCGTACTACACTGTTTAAGCTCAGCTGTTACAGTTAATCAGCTCGCAGCAAAGCCCTTCGTGCTTGTACCCTCCTCTACCACGAGAGCTTAGCGAAGTACAGCTCGAAGCCTCAGAGGAGCTAGAGTGTGGCTTGTGGTCTTGTAGCCAAGTTTTTGCTGATAGCAAGAGAGCCTTCGATCCGATTGCAGCGGCCTCCCACCGCTCCAGCTTTCCAATCGGCGGCCAGCGCCCTCCAGTTCTCCCACTTCGCTTCAATCCAAGAAGCGCTTCCACCTTTTTTTTTCTTCCCTTTTTTCTCCCTCAGTCCTCGCCCGTTTGTTTCCTTCCCCCAAGAAGCTTGGAGTAAGGCGCCGCCGCGGCCCACCACTCGCGGAGGTCGGTGTGCCTTGGTAGCACGCGCTGTCCCCGGGCTCCACGCATGGCGGCATTACAGCACCTTGGCAAGGCGGTGGACGGGAATTTCCGGGGGGCGGCGGCGGCCGGCGGGATGGTGCGGCCACCGCCCCCGAGCCTCATCGCCCCGAACGGCACCGCCGCCGCCCCCAGGTCCTCCGCGCCGCCGAGCCGTCGGGAAGAGGGTGCGGCGGCGGCGAACGGCGGCCCTGACCTCCCCGCGCCCCGTTCCGTCAGCAAGCCGCCGCCTGGGAAGAAGTTTTCCACCAGAGCAGCTGGCGGCAACAAGCCCAGGAAGCCGGCGCCGCCGCTCTGGCAGTGGCAGGCTGCCTTCTTCGTCTCCGTCGCGCTCAACGTCGGGCTCTTCCTCCACACCCACCCCTACGTCAACAGCACGGTCCCTCCGCACCACGAGGAGCACCAGCAGGCCTGCCTGATGCATCTCGACGCTGCAGACAACAGCGGCAGGAGAACGGCGAGGCAGCAGGAGGAGCCCGTGGCGGCCGGGGCGCCGTCGACGGGCAAGCCGGCGGTGACGCCGGAGTCCGTGATCAACCTCGACCAGTGAGTTTTCAAATCCTCCCCTTTTCTCTCGCTGCCGCGTTTGCCAGCTCGTTCGTCCGTTGTTACTCCTGCTAGTACTTGTGCTGTTGTGCTTTGCTATGCGAGCAACACCCTTTTTGTTTAGCGGAAACGGGAATGTTAATTTACTCGCACCACCCTCCACCCCTACTATATTTGCAATTTGCTGCTGCGGGGGGAGAGGTGTTCTTCCCTACGGGGCATGTCCCCTGGGCAATGCCGTCGCCAATGGAGAATGAACTCCGATGCGCGGAGCAAATCTACCCATCCCAAGATCGAAGATTTGCTCGCGATTCATGCACCTACCTTGTTTTGATGCTTTAGTATTAGTTGTTATTTTTAATTTACTTCTGCTGCTAATGATGATGCGAATTACTTAAATGAGAGGCACATGATGAGTGTGGTCTCTGGCTGGGCTGGGCTACAGCACCAATGGGGGTTTGACATTCGCGTTGTCGGGTGCAGCGGTGACCCGACCATGTTCGAGGAGTTCTGGCGCGGGACGGGTTCGGCGGCGGAGATCGTCATCCCGGGGTGGCAGACCATGAGCTACTTCTCCGACGTCGGCAACGTGTGCTGGTTCCTGGAGCCCGGCTTCGACCACGAGGTGCGCCGCCTCCACCGCCTCGTCGGCAACGCCGCCGTCGACGGCTACCACGTCCTCGTCGGCACCGGCTCCACGCAGCTCTTCATGGCCGCGCTCTACGCGCTCTCGCCGCCAGCCGGCGCCGGCGCCGGCGCGCCCATGAGCGTCGTCTCCACCGCGCCTTACTACTCGGTAAGAAAAAAAAAATCACTGTCACCTCCGTCGCTGTGGATTGCTCGGGTAGCCTAATAAATAAATTAATTAATTAAGAGAGGAAAAAAATCAAGTTAATTAACAATGCGGCCGGCGTGCCGGTGAGCCCATTGTTGGTGTGACAGGGATGGCAAGACCCGTCGTTATCTTATCATTCCCCCACTTAATGATGAGGAGATAGAGGAGAATTCAAGCCGTGGAGGGGGACACCGATGGCGCCACTGGGCACTCGCCTTTGTTCCCTCCCCCTTGTCCCCAACAACACGCACGCTGCCCTGCCCCAGCTCCCACAGCCACCCGGCCTCTCTCCCTCCGGTCATGTGATGGTTGGTGACCAAGCATATGGCGTGCTGCTCTGCTCTGCTCATGGCGGCCGGCCGATCTCGCTGCTTCGCTGTAGGGCCGTCCGGCCCGGCATTACAGCGATCTGCGGGTAGCCGACATGTCCCTTCACACAATATGTGATCCATCAGTAGCAGCTAGTGGGTCCCTTCTTCCAGAATCAGGTCGCCGGAATGTTAGTGGTTCTGGTCTTATGGATGGTTAGCATGCGTGTTAGGCGGGAGGGAGGCTTGCCGTTCAAAATTGAGCTCCATGTGCCGGCGGCCGGCAGGAATATGCTCACACATGGCGCGCGCGGCGGTGAATATGTGCGATTCCCGGCTATGTTCATGTGGCATGCTTCGTCTCTGCTAAGCTGGGAGGGAGAAGAGAGAAGCACAGGCATCCTATTATATGGGTTCTGTTTCAGCATCATGTGTCGGCTCCATATCTAGTGCTAAATCATGTGTTCAGTAATGGGCGTCGGCGCGCCGGAGCTCATAGTTTAATTGTTTGCTATATATTGTTCCCATGCTGGCCCTGAATTCTGAACTATACTAATAATTGATGAGAAAAATAAAAGTATTCCCATGCCCTGAAGTCTGAACTATCTGATGATAGATGGCGAGTCAAGGCGCTGACTTGATCTGAATCTGATGATCTGTGTGCAGTCCTACCCTGCCGTCACCGACTTCCTCCAGTCGGGGCTCTTCCGGTGGGCCGGCGACGCCAACTCGTTCAAGGGCGACGCCTACATCGAGCTGGTGTGCTCCCCGAACAACCCCGACGGCACCATCCGGGAAGCTGTCCTGTCCTCCGAGTCCGGCAATGGCATAGCCGTCCATGACCTGGCCTACTACTGGCCCCAGTACACCCCCATCACCAAGCGCGCCGACCATGACATCATGCTCTTCACCGTGTCCAAGAGCACAGGGCACGCCGGCACGAGGATCGGGTAATTGGTTTGTCTTGGATGCTGCAAGCATCAGACATGAATTGCAGATTTGCCATGGCCGATATTCTGAATTCTGATGAAACGTTTCCACACAGGTGGGCGTTGGTGAAGGACCGCGACGTCGCGAAGAAGATGACCAAGTTCATCGAGCTCAACACCATCGGCGTGTCCAAGGACTCGCAGCTGCGCGCCGCCAAGGTGCTCAGGGCGGTCTCCGACGCCTACGAGCTCCCGGAGGCGAGGGAGGAGCACCGCCTGTTCGACTACGGGCGCCGCAAGATGGCGGAGCGCTGGAGCATGCTGCGCGAGGCCGCCGCCGCGTCGGGCATCTTCAGCCTGCCCGACGAGACCTCCGGCCACTGCAACTTCGCCAAGGAGACGGCATCCACTAACCCTGGTAACGCTCGCACCATGTCTGAAACTCTGATCTGCCATGGCACGAGATGCAACTTCTGAACATTGTTCAGTGATGTTCGTTCACCGTCTCACCGCGCTCTTCCATGGCCGTCGTGCTTATGCTCGCAGCGTTCGCATGGCTGCGCTGCGACAGGGAGGACGTGGAGGACTGCGCGAGCTTCCTCCGGGGCCACAAGATCCTGACCCGGAGCGGGAGCCAGTTCGGAGCGGACCCGAGGTACGTCAGGGTCAGCATGCTGGACAGAGACGACGCCTACGACATCTTCGTGAGGCGCCTCGCCTCGCTCAAGTGAAGTGATCGAGGAGGACGACGCGTGGTTCGACCATCGATGCCGCACACCTCCGGATGTGGCGTCGCCGCGTCGGCATGCCCGTGGGAGCATGAGTAGAGCAGAAGTATCAGTAGAGTAGGAAAGAAGCGGAAGAGGAGCAGCGTTTTGTTTTGCTCTTCTGCTGTGTGTTGTGTTGTGTTGTTGGGGATGTAGCAGCATCTCGAAAATTTCTTATAAAGGTTTTTCATTTTTTCCTTCTTGCTAATTGCTAGTATGTGAGACTGAACTGACGTAACAAAAAAGATCGAACTGGAAATACACTTGTGAGCTGGACATAAATGGCAAAAAATAGCTGGAGCCTCACAATTCAAAAATGGTACTCCCTCCGTCCCAGAAAGAATGCAACTCTAACATTCTTCATACAAACCAATAGATAGGTAAAATGATGTATATACCCCTACGCTATGGGCGTTTGGATACGAGGGGCTAAAGTTTAGTCCTGTCACATCGGATGTTCGGATGGTAATAGGATGACTAGACATGAGCTAATTATAAAACTAATTGCAGAACCCCTAGGCTAATTCGCGAGACGAATCTATTAAGCACCACCTTATCAAATCATGGACTAATTAGGCTTAATGATTCGTCTCATGAATTAGACTCCATATGTGTAATTAGTTTTGTAATTAGACTATATTTAATACTCCTAATTAGTATCTAATAGAGCTAAAGTTTAGCCCTTAAATGGAAGATACTCTCAAAGCACCAACTTACTTCAAGAAGTTACTAGAAATTTCTATAGGCAATTAACTAGCACAAACTCACAACTTAAATTGCTATACTAGAGTTACATTGTTTTTGAACAAATTTTGAATCTTAGAATTGCATAGAAATCGTAGAACATAGAAGCTCCATGTCATGTGCACATGGGCTGGATGGAACTGGCCTGGCCCAGATACAATACTACTGATGAGCTAGAGGTATATGGGCCGGAGGGTCCCAATATGCACGCTGGCCATCAAGACAACAGGCCCGCAACGCTACACAAACCAACCCCCAAGCTAATTCTCTGCTCTCTTCAGTGACTACTTCCCCGTCTCCGGCCACCGCACCACCATGGCCTCCTCCGCCGCCTCCAGCGCGGCGGCGCTCTCCCGCCTCGTCGACCGCACCCGGGTCCCGGACCCCACGCTGCAACGCCACGCGGTTGCGGCCGTCTTCCGCCACCTCCTCTCCCTCCCTGCGCCCCTCCCCGAGGCCGCCCACGACGCCGCCTCCGCGCTGCTCGCCTCGCCCCACCCCGCCGTCGCCGCGCACGCCGCGGCCTCCGTCGCCCGCCTCGCCGCCTCCCGCCCCGACCTCCTGCCCCCAGGCCTCGCCCTCCCGCTCCTCCTCGCGCCCCTCGCGGCCTCCCCCTCGCCCCGGCTCACCTCCTGCCTCGTCAAGGCCGTCTCCGCGCTCGCGGCCTGCGCCCTCCGCTCCGGCTCCCGCTTCCCGCCCCACGACCACCCATTCGTCCAGGCGCTAGCGTCGGGGGCGGACGGCGCGCGCGCGGAGCTGGCGCGGCAGGCGGCCAGGATGGTTGCCGAGGGGCTGGATGGGACTGTAGGGTTCCTGAGGCCGTTCGTGATGTTCTCTGTGGTGAGGAAGGGGGACGCCGCATTCGCGAGGGATTTGATCGGCGCATTGACAGCAGCGGCCGCGGCAGCGGGGAAGGCTGGTGTCGCGATCTCAGTGCTGAAGTTGCTCGAAGAGGGCATGCTGCATTTCGGGCGCGGGGATGATCAGGTACATGTTGCGGCGTCATACTCGTTAGGATGATATCAGTTCTCTGAGTCAGTGATGCTCAATAGTTGGCAATGCTGTGATCGATCATGCAAACCGGAGCTTGACCAGGTGTATTGTGTTGTGTTCCAGCAGTCCTGATGACAGTTGTGGACTTGTGTTGCACATTTCATCATGTAGCGATGGCATTGTCAATAATTCCATGTTATAGTCCAGTCCAGATTAGTTGTAGCTAACATAAAGAGTGTACGAAACTCCTTGGAGGCTTGAGAAGCTTACATGTCATATGGAAGTGTATTATGTTTGTGTTATGCATTCTCAATAGAAGTACCTACTTTTGGTGATTCGTTACTAACGCTTAATTTTCTTCAGGAAATGCAGCTCTGGCTTTGTTCTGCGGAGTGCTTGGTTGATGCTTATGTGGTGTTGTTGAGGAAGTTGGCTAATGCTCACATGGTACTACTCTCTGCCTTTTGCTTAATTTGTACAATGAAATGTTGTAGTGGCCAATATCTGCAAATCAGCCAGCGAGATCTTCAAATGGCATCTATACTAGGTTGTGCTTCTTGTTAACACTGTAAAGTTTGTTTTCTGCAATTCTGCTCATAATAGTAGACATGTTACCTGCTGGTGCCTAGAGCTGTTTAAATGGACCGGGGATGATCATTAGTGGAGTGTTTATCACTTGATGAAAAATTACTACTGTTGTGGCATCCGGCCAATGGACTTATCCATTTTGTCAGGGTCTGTTTATACTTGATGCATGCTACTGACATATATACCTGTCAGTATAATGCTCTACTTGACTTATTGTATGCTGATGTATGAATCGAGAATGTATCATAAAAATTAGATTATGTGTGAAATATTTTCTGAAATTTTGGGAATTTTGGTGTATATACTCCTGAATGGCGCCATTACATTACATTGTTTCTTTGCAGTTTGGACTGTTCTGTATTTTTTTATGCGCAGATTCCTTGTTGTAGTAGTACCCAGCATATAGTTTATCTGTTCATGAAACCTGTGACGTGTTAACTGTCAGCAATGGGTTTTCTTGTACTTCTGAATGTCTCTTTGGTGAAAACACTAAGATTTATTTGACACATGAACTTCTATGTGTTAATACTCAGTGATGAGGTTGACTTGAAATGTGGACTTCTTTCATGTTTTATTTTTTACTCTTTGATGAGGTGCAGCTAATCGCTGCTTTGTTTTCTTGCAATTACTTTAATTCAAATGCTTATATGGTTGTTGTGCATGGGTAATGCAGATATAATATACTGATGGCTTTCTTCTTTTAACAGCCAACATATGATGTTCAAGCAAGTAGTGCAACATTGATGGAAGCACTCCTAACACAATGTTCATTTCATAAAAAATTTCTGGGAATCACTTCTTCACTTCTTGGGCTATCGAAACATTTATTCTCGGTGCAAAAGGACCTTGGATTATGCTATCTACCTGAGATTTCTGTTGTTCTTAGTTCTCTTTCTTACTCTCTCAGTGGGCTGGAGTTTGAACACGAACAGCTAGCTGGCTTGAAACTTCTGGCCTTTTTGATTGAATGGAAATATGAAAACGGTACATTCCTAAATGTTTATAATCCCTCCTCCTCCCCCTAAATTTTCAATTCCTGTTGTTGGAGGCACTAGGAACTTGGTTCTTATTGTTTTCCAATTTCCTTAAGTTACTGTGTTTCATATTATAAACCTTTGTTAGAGCCATAAGTGAATTTGGAAGTACGGAATGGGTATCATCTTCCTCTGCTCTAATTTTGATGAGAATTGCAAAGTGCTTTGCGTTTTTTTAATGCATTAGTCCTCATGGAGAGGTTTGCAGCATACAAAGTACTTGTGTCAAAAACACTGGTACCATTTTAATATGGCCTGAATAGAGAATCATCATTTTAGGGTGCTATCTATCTATATTTGGAGTAAAACTCTAAACCGCATCATTCAAATATTTTTCCATCTCATGTTTTCGTGTACGTGTTCCATGTGGGCCCCCCAAAAAAAATCAAATTTGCTGTACACAAATATGATAAGTGAAACAAAAATCACTCTAGAGAGAAAATATAATTATTTAAGTTGTTAGCGGAAAATTTTCAGATTTTTTATGGCAAACATACCATGGCCATTTACATTTAGAAATGCTGGGCATATTTGAAAACAGAGAAAGTCATGCTGTACTTATCTCAATCCTTTTTTGGAGGGAGCTTAGAGTCAATCTAATATTCCTTTGGTTACCATTGACATAAGATACATTGTGTGTTATCATCGAAAAGTTTCATATGTCATATGTGTATGGCTGCAGTGCTTGAACGGAAAGAACAAACACACGGCCTCAGTGAGGAGCTTCTCTGTGTTATGGCAGTAATCAACCTTGGAATTTCTCCATCTAAATCTGTGAAAGCAGTGGTATATCATGTTCTGTCAAGGTTCAGCTCGCTCATTTTAGACTTGCCTGCCTCTCATTCATCAGAGCAACAAGATATTTCAACGGATTACCACATAAGCAAACCTGCACTTATTCTTCCTAAACTTCTGCATCATATATGGTCTCAGGTGATCTTTTGATCCTTAGTTTTTTTCCCCCCTCTCTGTCCTGTTATAGTTCCGCCTTGTTTTATCTATTTGTTGAAGAAATGAATTGTGACTGTTAAACTTCACAATTTGAGTATGAAGCATCATATTCTGTTGTTTTGCTTCATATTGGTAAAGGTTCATATTTTTTTCAATGTTACTATTGATTTATTCATCTCTATTTGTTTCTATTTTGAGTCTGTGTTCACACATATTCTATGCATGTGTCCATATCTGGAATAGGGTAGGAATTTCTCATGCTGTTTTCCCTTAAAAAGACATGTAGGTTTATCGTGCTTGCTCGATATCCACTCCACTTCCATCTCTAGAAATCCTGCTTTATATTTCTTGTATTCTATGTACTCATATAAGTTTGTCCAATTTCTGCTTCTCATGATCCCACCCGCAGCCATCTTCAGCAGGCTTCATTTTTATGAAGCACACAGCTATCAAGGTTTCACCTGATTCTGGTCCGAAATGTCTGGAAGCAAGATATTGGACTCATCAACTAAATGACTATCTGGCAGTCCTTCGCAGAGAAAAGCTTACATTGGATGGTTTGTCTTCAAAAAAGACATCTTCAGGTTGAGGAGTTTACTTGTGCCTTTTTTATGCTCCCTCTATATTTATCTTTATTTGATCCTCTAACCTGTTGCTCCATATAATTACTTGCAGTAGCAATATCATCTCTGATAAGCTCTGTAGCATGCGTTTTGGTAATGCATCCAAAACTTGGTACTTCTGCTGCAGAGTCTTTGGCCGTGCTTGGTGCATCAGACCCAAGATTGGGTATGCCATTGTTTGTAGTTATCCTCTTCTATAGCAAGATTCTATGCAGTAACAAAAATTTTTCAACAGAGATCTTGGTGAGTACTACAAGTCCATGTTCCTTTCATATTTGAATGCACATGATGAGGAATTAAAGTTCACTGGGCTTCTAATAAAATGTTAAATCCTCACTAGTTTCAAATAGATTTTCAGTCTCCAAACCGAGGCCTTTGAATTGAGAATCCACGTTTGTAATGACAATATATAGCAGTTTGCACTTTGCAGAAGGGGTCATGGTCACTTATTTTTAGGAGTTAGAGTTAAGAAACTCCAAAAATACTTGTGCACATGCACATGTGATTCCTAAAGCTGAAATGTGTTGAGATCTGTGCAAAGTTACCGCAGTGATTAGAAGATGGGATGGTGATTTAAATTTTGGTACTTCGCATAAACATGGGTAATTGGGTACATTCAATTCTAATATAGATTTACATTAATGTTGAAGTGCTAAAGTCGTTTTGATTTTGGAGGGTACCACATTTCTTTTCTTACCTTAACTGTAAAGCAATACATACATGATTTCGAATCGTAAAAAGAGTAGAATATTTGATATATGTATTTTTGACATATGATTTGCAGCTCAGTTTGATAGAGTCATTGCCATCACTTGCTATACATGGTTTTTTGCTTCCACTCGCTCTGCAATGGATATCACCAATGCTTAAAAGGGACACAAATCCGTAAGTTAAATGCATTAATCACAAGTGAGCCCCAACTTCAGTTTCTTTTTTATTTTTTCTTGTTTGTTTGTCCTAATGAGCTTATTCGCCTTGTACTGACACATATGGACCGCCTGGTCTTTGGTTTCATTTTTTACTTTTATCTCTGAACACGAATGGAAGCAATCTTGTTCTTTATGATCTGGGGAAAGAAAAACAGAATTCAGCATTCAGGCATTAGCAGCCAAACACATGACATGGACAATTTTCAGAAAATTTAAGAACAAACACAAGCCATCATACATTGGTGCAGGTTACATACTATATATTTTATGGGACAAAAAAGATTACGCCTGCGTTTCCATCACATAAATAGAAAATTTCATGCAATGCTTAAATTTTAGAACCTAAGGATTTTAAGTATTGAAAACTATCTATATAAGATACAAAACTTAGTTTTACGAGTCTTTAACCCAACATCACTAGAGGATCACGAGCTCTCGTGTTGCTTATGTGCTTGCTTAGCTTCTACCTTTAGGATGTCTCCATTTCTGGAACCTTGTCCAAATTATCAGAGAATCACACATCTTATATTCAATCTCGTTAGTATTTTTAACTTACTGGTGATGAAAGCAATGGAAGCATATCATTTCTTATCTTAGCAATTACTTTAATATTTAACATAAATAAGCCTCATTTTGACATGTTTGTTTGTTTTGAACATCTAGCTTGCAGGTCTGTCCTGATTGCTGTGTTTTATTGTGTATGCATTCTTTATTTGGTTGAATAATTTTTAGCTTATGGATGTTGCATTAATGGATTGAGTTCTGATCTTCACATTTAGCCATATTTATCAGTTTTAATGACTGCAGACCCTTTCCTTTCTTTATTGCATATAAGGGAAAAATATGGAATTACTTTCTTGTGCTTTTCTTACAGTACATGATTTTTCTGCAGGGTTCTATATGCTATAGCTGTACGATTACTCTGCAAAATATGGGTTGTCACTGATTGGGCATTTCCAAACTTACAAGTAAGAATGCTATTTCAACTGGATATTGAAATCTTATTTTATCATGGTGAGCTTTCATACATTGCATGTGGCATAGAAAACCTAAGGTGATGTTACAAAAACATGACTTTATTAAACTATTAAAATGTTTGTTCCGAACAATTCGTGACTAGCAAGATTGGTAAATTGCGCCTTTGTGTTCCTTGATTTTGAAATATGATGTATTCCTTACCTGCCATTGAAAAATTTTGCAATCCCCGAATGTGTTAGTAAGATGTGAGCCACAGACCCTCATGCCATTGGCATATTTGACAGTTTGTGATTTTTTTCTAGATTGATGTAATAAGATTGCTACTAATTTTGGCTTCTAATTTAGGCAATTCTGGATCCTGAAAATATTTCCAATTTCGTCTCTGACAGAGAGATTTCCATGAGTATTGCCTCATCAATACGTGATGTTTGCAAGCACAACCCAGATAGAGGTGTTGATTTAATATTATCTGTATCAGTGAGTATTTTCTAGTTTTTTTTTCTTACAACTATTCATCTATTTTGTGTACTTGGTCTGCTTTCTAACATGTAGTACAAATACCTTATAGTTTTGCATCGAGAGTCGTGATTCTGTGGTTCAAGCTCTTGGTCTTGAGAGTCTCTCATATCTCTGTGAAGCTGATGTAGTCGGTAAGTCTAAATTTCTGACTTTCCATCAGCTTCAGCTCATTACTTAGTTTCTGGACAATGTTCCAACAATCAATAAGTTATTGCGCGTATAAATTACAATGTTGTTACAACAAGCCGTGTTCTGAAAACTAGTGAGGTATTTTGTATAAGAAGTCATATTTGCTGCACCTCACATCTGAAATCAGCTCCTCATCTGTATATCAGATTTCTATACGGCCTGGAAAGTTATATCAAAGGAGCTGCTTGATTATTCCGTTGAGCCTGCTGTTGCTCACAGGTAAGACTGCAGACAAATATTTAACTCAATTCTAAGATGTGCCTGGTCTGGTAGACTGGTATCGCCAATGTACAGGTGTGTGCTGATACATGCTTCTTACTCTCACTATATTTTCTTGTTCTTTTGCAGTTTGTGTGTCCTGTTGAGATGCGGAGCGATGGATGCTGAGGTGTATTCTGGAATATCTAAAAACCTGATAGGAATATTGTGGAGCATTGGAACATCCAAGAAAAATAATTCCGAATCTCTCTGGGTTAAAGCAAGAGGAGCTGCTTTTCACTCCTTGTCTCACTATAAGGTTATGCTACGATTTTTTGTTCCATGTGTGCTTATCTTCCTCTTTTTGGTTAGGAATCCTGTTTCAAAGGTCTGTAAGTTTTTTTTAACAATGAGTGCTTTACAGGTCTCACTTGTTCAAGATGCTATTCCTGATTTCTGGAAACGAAACTATGAATTCTTTACTAATGAAGATAATCTGACAGTTCTCAACTCCATGGAGAACCTTCAAGATGAGATTGTCAAATTTGAACACATGTTAGTATGTTATCTTCTAAATTCAGGTGCTTACTGACACCCATAACTAATGTTTTCCCTGTTCACACAGAAACCGTCGTAGAGTGACCACTGATAAAAGAGTTGTAGTGCATAAATTTGAGAAGCTACTGGATGTTTTCCCTCAGGCTGTGTTTAAAGGTATGCTAATGATGTAGTTCAACTCAAATTACTTACCTTTTGTTATCTGAAGATCCAAAATGCTGAATGCATGATATTCAGTCCAACTCATATGTTTCTAATTCTAAGAAAATACTTAGCTTGTTCTATCCTTCTTTTTATATATGAAAGGCTTAATTTGTTCTGCTCAGTGTTTATTACAATCTGGCATCAGTTTCATCTTTAAAATCCCTGTTTGACTGTTGCATTCAAACAGTAGGAAAGTCAACTCATCATCAGTTGCCTGGTGCTGCTCTTCTAACTCTTAATTTTACCCCAAAGGATATACTTAATGAAGGGAAATCTAAGGTTAGTAATCTGTAATGTTGGGTTTCATATTCACTGCTCACCACTCAAACTTGAATCCTTCTCATGTCATGTTATTCATGTTTGCTGATCTCATTTGCAGAGTTTGCCTAGAGTTCATACTGCTTTTGAGCAAGCATTTACAGAAATTGCTGAATCTATGTACATATCAAGAAACATAGAGGTAGCTCTTCTTGCATTGCATTCATGGAAGTCATTTGTTTCCAATTGGATGCAAGCAGTTGTTGCTTTGCTTGACAGTAAAGAGCCATCGAAGTTAAACAAAGCTTTAAAAGCTGCTAATGATATATTTAAGGTAAATATTTATACCTTTAGGATATCCCTTAGTTTTTCTCTTCTGAGTTTGTTTGTTCTGCTTCAGAAGTAGTGCTTTTTATGTAGCTTTGATCTAAACAAAATCACCAAGGTTATTATGTAGCTTTGATCTAAACAAAAGTTGCCAAATTTATTATGTATCAGCTTCTTTACAGGAGCAAGTTTTCGAGGTGCATAATGTGCCTTGTAGTTACTAAAGAACTGATAGTTTGTGGACAACGAGCATTTTTTGTTGGTGTCGATTGTGACGTGGGACAAATATTTTATCGTGCATGATGATTTTGGTACTTGATTATGCATCTTCTGTATACTATCTGGATTTTGCTAACATTTATATCTCCTTGCTATCGCCCTCCTTTTCAATATTTTGTCCCCATAAGTCGCTTCCTTAATGCTAATGTTTACGTTTCCTTGTGTTTTCCTAATTGTGATTGCAGATTTTGTGCGATCACGTTCCAGTATCTACTCCTCGAGTTGCTGTTAACATTGCCCTTGTCATTGGAGCACTATGCTTGGTAAGAGGTCTTTTATTATTATTTTAGAATTTTAGTCATTCCCAAATATGTTATACAAACTATATGGTATGATGTATTTGATCTTTTTGCCATCTGATTTATATTTCCTGTCTTTTTACTGGTGAAGACATTTCAAGTACTTTTTTCTTGTCTCACCTCTAGCCCTTAAGAAAATGCATTCCTATGGTTGTTCCAGTGGTTTATGGATGATTTGCTAATTTTGATTTAATCTGTGGTCATCTTATCTTATTGCCAGATTGTTCCACCAACTGCCCATTTGGTAATATCTTCTGCATCAGATTTTCTTTTAAAATGGCTGTTTCAATACGAGCATGAGCACCAGCAGTGGTCAGCAGCACTCTCTCTTGGACTAATATTCAATTGTTTTCATCCCACGGATAAAAAGAGCAGGTTTCAGGTTATTAATGGGCTTCTTGAGGTGTGAAATCTCACTCTCAGCTCATAATTGAATATGTTTAGAGCTTACACATTTCTTCCTTTTAGATAGCAATGCATTAGCTATTTGGTGCTTTATTTTCACTAGTGCCATATCATAATTGTGTAAAATGGGAGATCATGGGAATACAAATATCTATTTTGTTGGTGCGTAGTATCAGACTGCTCTCCTAGTGTCCTGTGTGGATGACTGTTATACTATAACAGAAATTCACTGGATTATTAGGAGCTTATTTATATGTTGCTTCATGCCTCATCCCAGTGAAATCAAGTTCACGATGCTGGATGCTGGAGCAGGACTAGTCCATGTCTTTTGAGATCTTCACATTGCAACTTGCTATGGTTGGGAGCTTATTTTTGAATGCAATTTGTGCATATTTATTGAATGCTTACATAGTGTAGCCCATCCGAGTTATTTTTTTTCTCGAACATGCAGGAGAGCTGCCCATCCGGATTATGAAAAAAAATAGGATGTGATATTCGAATAATAATAATAATAATAAGCCCATCCGAATTATGAAATAGTTTTCTCCTTTTACATTTTGTGCTTGTTGGGTATGATATTCGAGGATACTTTCAGATTCAAAGTGTGTAATGCATACTTTCACATTATGTATTATGCTTTTCCACATTTAGGTTATCTCAAAAACTGAAAGCTGTCTTACTTTCTCATTATGTCTTCTGCTTTTCTGCATTTAGGTTATCTCAAAAACTGAAAGCGGTCTTGCAAAAGGAGCTTGTGGACTGGCATTAGGCTATGCTTGCCAAGGTCTTTTGACGAGAGCACATAATGCTACTGATGCAGAAGTAGCGGCTGCTACAGAACTCAATGAGCGTGCATCAGTTGAAGATATTCTTCATGCTTTGGTTTCTTCATTGATTCAGCTATGTCCATCCTCATGTTATTCTCTCAAAAAACTTGGTATATATGGAATAGAATCCATAGAAGGGATGGAAGAAAATAATGATAGCTTCAATGATGATCCTTGGGCTATTGCTGGACTTGTTCTTGGTCTGGGGAACTCTGTTGTTGCTCTGTATAGACTTGGAGCTTATGACACTGTTATTGAAGTCAAGGACATATTGATATCATGGATACCAAATGTCAGTTCAAGCTGTGCATTATTTGATGAAATGAATTCAGTATCACTTTGTATTGGCTCATGTCTTGCTCTTCCTTCTGTGGTGGCATTTTGCCAAAGAGTGGAGTTGATGAATGAGGACTTGGATGCACTGTTCAATCGCTACACTTCTTTAGCTTCTGAGCTCCTAAACCTCAATAAATCTGGAATTCTCTTTCAGAATTTATTGATGGCAATCTGTATTGGTGCTGGATCTCTCCTGTCTTTTATACTAGATGACGGGTTGCATGCTATGGATTTCAGTGCTGTTAAAAAACTTCTAGACACTCTCAGACATATATATACACATCCTTTTCCTCCCCTTGTTCATTTGGGAGGCATGTTTGGTGTAGTCAACGCTTGTGGTGCAGGTGCAGGGGATCTTACTGGGATGTGTTCAAAACTTATGACTTCGCAAATCAAACATGAGGTCTCTTTCCTCCACGCATTCTAACATTTATGTTCTATAATTGTTTGAATACTCAATTTTTTTATGTGTAAAAAAATTCTAATTTGTTATGTGTTCAGGAGTCATCTTTGGTGAGAGGTCCTTTATTGGTAAGCCCTATTGGTGAGACTCTTTCAACATCTATGGTCCATGAAATATATCTTCTTGCTAAGGATGCTGAGGATAAGAATATACAAGATAATGCTGCATGGGCCATTTCATTTCTTAGAAGCAGGTGGTTGTCAAAGAATCTGATTCTTTACAATGACAATGGTTCTAATAGAAGTTCTGGCGATCCCAGTCAAGCTTCAAGTTTTTCTGAACAAAGCTTAGTTTGGAACTTAAGTCGCTGGTTGAATGATCTTAAGCTTGAAAAGGTTTGATCTAAACCCTCATTTTAAATAAAGATTACCATGCAATTTGTTAACAATAGGTCTGTGCGGTAAATCTGTTACAGAAGTGCATAGCTTATTTATGTCAAATGCAGTGTACATCTTCGTTTTGCGGGGAAATATTTCAAAACAAAGATTCAAATCATTCAACATATATAAGCTGAGATGTGCAGTTTTATATGCTAAATTGTATATTTGAGGACACAAGATGATTTTGAACATCTATCATAATTTACTAACACAGGCATAAATTTCAAACTTGAAATACTGAATCACATTAGGATGTGATTTAAAGCACCGTAGCAATCTTCTAATTCCCTTCCCGACGCTCGATTGTGGTTGCATGCCTTTGCTGCTGCAGTGGCCAGTGGGTGAAGTGGATGGTGTTTTACTGATGCAAAGAATCTGCTAATGCATACTCATTTGTCTATATGTTATTCCAGTCGATTTAAACAAAGACTGGAATTGCTCCCAGCATTGCTACAGCCTTGACCCTAGCTAGGGAGGATGCTGAGCACTGGTGTTTACCAGGGGCTAAAGGTCTTACCTTGCTCACTGTCAGAGGGGTTGGCTAACTGGTTAGATCTCCCTGTGGTCTGGTAGTGTTCTTCCTGTTCTGGGTGTTTAGTCCCCCTTTTGTTTTTGGTGTGTGTGTGTAGGTTTGTGTGTGTGGATTTTGTGTGGGTGTGAGTCTCTGTATGACTCTTTCTTCTCCTATTAATACAATGATACGCAGCTCTCCTGCGTGTTCGAGAAAAAAAAAAGTAAACGGTAACTGTGTAAAATAATGTGCAGACATTGTTTTTTTTTAATTTATGGCTGTGAAATTAAGATGATTTATTGTGCATCAATTTAGCGAACTACTTTATATTTTGTGTTATGGTCATATCATTTACTTGTCATTTTGTTGAGTTAAGAGTATCATTAATATGTTTCTGCTGACTTATGTTATTTTACCATCTACAGCCTTTTGATATGGTGCCAGTAAGTACAGTTGGAACAGTTTTAAGATGTCTTTCTAAAGCTCCTCGATTGCCAACTACAGACTGGGGGGTTATTGTACGGCGGTGCATGAAAGTTGAAGTGCAGATTCCTTATAAGCCAACCGATCAGCAAGATCTAAAGTTTCTAAGGGAAGAATGCTTACATTTTTCTCTAGCTCATGCCACTCACATTAGTCCCCTTCTTCAGTTTTTGGATTATCTGACTGACATACTCAGATTCCGAAGATTAGAAATAAACGTGCAGTCTATTTTGCTCCAACATTTGTCACACCTAATGAAGCTCTTCTCCGATTCAAGATTGGATAAACTATATGAGGATTTAACTGAATACTTGTATTCCCCCACCTCTTCATACTTGAATTACTCATGTGAACAGAAAAGCATGATAAGAATGTCGTTCTGGGAAGGCATTTGCAAGTGTTTGGTGGATGTTGTTTCTGAAGAATCTGGTGGTTTCTCATTCACTAAAAAATGCATTGAATGCTTGTTGCCTCTCTTGACTCTCCACAATGATGGTCAACCTGAATTCATGGATGAATGGTCTGCTGCTCTCACGTGTCTTACCAATGCCCAGAGCAGTTGGCTGGGTGATATGCTGCAGGTTCACAATAGAATAAATCTGTCTTTATGAATATATCTCTGCAAATTGTTTGTTTTAGTTTCTATGCTTTATTGTAAAGTTTCACAGTGCTGCTTTCACCTTTCATTCAGGTTCGGAATGCTGCTTTAGTCACTGAGGAAGAACATGTTGACGTGGCAAAAAAGATTATCATCAGAGCAAGATTGTGCGCGACTGGTTGTGGTTCGGTGCATGAGCTGGGTAATATAAAGACGATGATATTGTGTGCAAGAGCTGATGGTAATTGCATTCATTTGCTGTTGTTTAGTAGTAGTCCTCAATCTTCCATTCAATTATGTTATCATTCCTCGCCCATCCTATGACATTCCGTATATTATTTTGAAAAACTAACAAATATGCTATTTCAGGTGTCTGGTGGAGTGTCCTTGTTGAGATTGCTGCAGCTATAAACTCTGTTGAAAACAGTATAAAAAGGCAGTGGCTTCTGGATGCATTAGAGATTGGCTGCGTTACAGCTCATCCCTCAACGGTAATTATTCAAGATGCTATGTTGGATTTGTGGATGGATGCTTACTGTCACATGTTGCTTCCCCGCAAACACAAGCATGCTTAGGTTTTCTTGTTCTAATATTTCAGGTGCTACGGTTTGTTGGCTTGCTATGTGATAGCTGCTGCATCTATATGCCACTTCTCGTTGTTAATTCGAGAAATGTACTGAGTGACTTGCCTGTCACCCTGCCTTCCTTTCTCTCCAGCAGCATTTGGGATGATTTCAGGGACATTGTTGCAGACAAGCTATGGTTGTTGACTTCTCACATCTACACTTGGGCAGAACAATTGGCGCACGGAAATGACCTCACTGGGCACGATCATATTCATAGAAGTGAAACTGAGATGGCTACTTTTCTGGCCAATATTCTGCGTTCTACATGCATTGCAGTCGAAGACTACTTGACTGTTGATAGGAAGTTGAAGCTTGCAAACCTTGAGTCACTCTGATTGTAGGGAGACGTGTTTTCACTTTATTCTTTGAAATACGTGTGTATTTCTGTACAGTATGTCTCAAAATCATGTTTCGACATTTGATGTCTCCACTGATGATTCAGCATTGTTTTTTTCTGTACATAATTTAGTTTAACTATCTCATCTTATGCAATATATTTTCAAATAATATCGAATTAATTTGTGAGCACTATGACATACTGCCACCGAACAATTTAAGAGCAAAATTTTGAGGAAAAACAAGAGTTATCTCAGACTACAGGTAAGTGTAAAGGCCCCAGTATCACACTAATGGTGTCTAATCGCAATATTCCATTTGTCTGGAACTTAGAGAGATCCTGTTATATTGCGATTATCTACATCTTTCGTCAGAACTATGTTTTGCTAATTGTGTTGCGTTCGTTATGATACAGGGAATCTTGGCGTTTGGGGTCAGAATTACATTTCAACCTGCTATTTCATTCGAGGAAACTTGTTGTGAAGTGCAATAATGTACATTTCCAATTGATGGTACTCCAGCTCGTAAGTAATCAAGTTGCTCTAGTGTTGGTCTGAGTTCAAATGAAACCACTCCCATTTTAAAGGTTGGTGTGGGTTAAATTTGACGCAACATCTGTACTCTTCTTAATTGCTGAATCGCACAGACTAACCAATTCTTGCTCGAGTCACAATCAGCAATCAGTATAATAAAGCTCAGAATATTATGGAAATGTTCCTCACAAAAAGCAATCACTAATAATGATTCTCATTCTTTCAGAAAGAAGTCCATAAGCATCGTATTTGATGCTTGAATTCCCACATACTGTTTCCTTTTCAAGTTTCTTTCGTTGACCTTTTTCTTGGTGGGTCCTTTTCCTAAGCACTTATCAGTATTTCTAGAAATAGAAAAGAAACTAAATGCAGAATGTCTAGTAGACTTCTTTAAATACATATCCATTAGCTTTTCCTTGTGGTGTCTTATTTAAAAATTGCATGGGGAAGCTAGCCCTGTTCTGCCTACACGACTTAAAAAACTGTATGAAGAAAGGAGGTTCTCTGTTCTGCATTACTTCATGACATAATTAAAATCATAATCAGAAAACTTCAACTAGACCTGGAAAGTAAAAGGTAAATCGAATAGAAAATGTCAAATCTAAGGAAATAGGTGGCCGGATGTCACTTTTGGACATAAGTAGCTTCCATCTTAGCCCACAGCCCATGTACGGACGAATGAAATATAGATGGAAAGCTAACGGAATCAATATCTAGTAGTGTGCCCTTCCAGTCACCCAAGGGACTTTAGCAAATTAGCAGTGCTAAACCTCATATGCTTTCCTCTCTGGATTCTCCTATCGTGATCAATCTCCCTTAATATATTGCGATAAGATATGCTGGCAACTGCAGCCGCGCGGCTACCTGCAAACCATCTTTCTCTAGGATGTTTCCATGAGAGAACCAATTGGATGTGTCTAGAAACCTTGCCTGGTTACACTTTTCGAGTATGATATCTCTGTGGATGTACGTACTGGTTAACGGATTCTGCCAAACATTCTAATTTTCAAAGCCATGTCCTTTCACTTTCACTTTATTTTATCCTCCAAGTATTACATGGGCCAATCATAGCACCTGGCCCCAAAGTGCAAGCAATCACATGGCTGCGGGTCCGCTTGCTAGTAGATCATTGAAAAGTCAATAATTTATGCATCTGTGCCTATCAAGGTTTTGGGGGTTATTTACGCACTGTGCTAATGGTGACCATGAGCCACAGAAACTAGTTTTCCTTGTGTGTAATTCATTTTCACCGACATGTAACATCCAATTTGCTTTGCTGAAACGAAATATAGGGATGACAGTTGAGCATGATTGCCATACTTTATGTGATGGTAGTGCATGGTCAATATAAGTAAGGATAAAGACACAGATCTTACACGATCACATGAACCACTTTTGCTTAGGCACATGAAGATGTGTTGGGCTCCATATAAGCAGGAAAACTGCATTATTCTTATTTTTTGCAGTGCACAAATTACACAGTGGGCCCTTAAACTGTCACCGTTTTACTGGACCCTTAAACTGACTTCTGAATTCTGTGGTAGGTCACTTAAACTACTCCACTGACGTAAATAGCCCCGGCTCCACACAAGGGGGACGCAGCCAAAGCTGTTTGTCAAGATGGCATCAGATGATCATGTCATGGGAGGATCAGCAGCAGCCTGCCCCAATCAAGCATCCCCATCGCCCCACTATGCTTCGACAATCAACGTGCAGCTCTGCAGGTGAAGGTCAGTGATGCTATATTTGGCAACTATTATCTGCATAATGCACCACACTAACAGAACAAAACCACCTGCAACATGTCTTGTGATCGAGGATGGTTTGAAAGCATGCGTGCATGGCCCTGAACAAGAGTCAGGTAGCCCCATGCATGGCCTGGCCAGACAGACAGGATTCTCTAGCGAAAGGTACGGTTCCATGCACGCCCGTGCACAACCACCCCACCCCACCCCCACCCTGCACGCCCCTTGTGACCAGAATTCAAAGGGACTGTTCCCTGCAACAGTGCAAGTGCAACCTTGAATCTGTACCACAAGGACCCATCAGCTCAGCTCCATATATTTCCTTCCCACACAGCCATAGCTAGATATGCATCATCTTTCACTTGTGCACACACGCTAGCTGCTCGTACTTTTTCCATGGATGCGCACCACCTCTCTCTGAAAAAGCTACTACCTCTGTTCCTCGTTCCAACTTTCTTGGAGAGTCAAACCATTTTATGTTTGACCAAAATTATAGAGAAGATCATAAAAGTTTATGGCACCGAATAGATATACTATGAAAATATATTTAACGAAGGAACTAATGGTACTTATTTGGTATCATGAACGTTAGTACTTTATTGTATAAATTTGGTCAAATTTGAGATGCTTTGATTCTCCAAGAAAGTTGGAATGACTTATAATTTGGAACAAAGGGAGTACTTGTATAATGAAGGGAGTATTTTTGTTCCAACTCAAGGTTCAGGCCTAAGGTTCAAACTACCAGAATTTTTTAGCCTTTATTTAACTGATAAATCATGTATGGATAGCTTTTTTCCAAAATTAAAGAGTTTTTTCTGTTCTATAATAATAAAAAAGCTGGAGTCCCTTGCCCTAATCCTTTTCAAAGGAACTGGCTCGTGAAAAAGCTGAGCCACCCCAAACATGCCTATGGGCTATGGCATGGGCTACGGTCTGTGGCAATAACTGGCAAGCTACAGACAACTACTAGCTGCTGTTTCCACTGAAAGATTTGCGATTTTGTTGGCGATGCCGAGCGTGATGAGTTTTAGCACTTGGATGCAAGTTGCAAGGGGATGCAGCTCAAAAGGACAGGCATGCTAGGTCGTGAACCTGGGGAAAGGCTGCCGCCATGCATGCATCCAGACACAAAGGGTAGGGACTAGCCTAGCCCTAGCTTAGCCCAGTACTACTACTACCTCCTCTTCTCGGCCCCCTTCCTTAGGTCCAACGATTTGATGTCTGTGGATTTCAGGATCGAATTAATGTTGGTGTACTAGGATAGTGGCTTGCACACACGAGATCGTGTTCTTGTGCGGGATCTTATGAAGATCTTATTATGGCCTTTTGTAAGTTGCATTTTCTTAATAATCATCTTTAGATGGCTACAAAGATTCAGTTGGTGGCGACGGGTGTATAGCTATGTCACCCTTTCTCCGATCCAGCGCTGCTCCCCTAAAAACTTTGTAGCAACAAAAGCATGGAAAAGAAATCACCTCCGATCCCCAACAAAATGATTGGGCATGCGCGTTCTTAGCTATGCTATGCTCATTTTAACTAGTTTTAACTTTATAATATGGCTATTTTTTACGGAGTATAATTAATATGGCTAATTGGTTGATAATTCACCTCAAAAACTGTAACTTTCTAACTTCCTTGCTAAGTTTGTTATGGTTATGAAGGTGTAAACTGTAAGCGTGCACTTCAACTACCTTCCTGCTGCAGGTCACAATATTATTTCAACATTATCTTTATTCCGGAGATTCCTTTATGTGCCCCTTTTCGTCCTCTCCCAAAAACTCTACTGGTCTTACAGTCATCATCTTTAATTTAAACCAGGCTGCATTAAGATCCTAATGCCATACGACTCATCCCTCTGATTATGATGCAAGCCTGGTGTGCTGGCAGGACCAAAGGGTCCGGAGCAAAGCCAGGTGCAGCAGCGGCCAACCCACGATGTAGGCCGAGCTAGCATAGTAGTGCAGGTATGGCTGGGGGCTAAGCTTGGCAGGGCTGTGGCAACACGATGAAGACTTCAGACAGTCCGAGCTACTTGCAATGGCACCAGAACCAGCTGCTAGAGTTCTAAATAATACAATCTTTTTACTCGTAGCAAAAGCACACGCGTTATATAATAACACCACATGCATGACAACCTTTATGCATGGCTTCCTGAGATGAGATGATGGCAAATCTTGCTTGTTTGGTTGTTACACGCCATAGCTGATGAGCCCTTTTTTCATTCCATGCATATGTATGTCATGCGGCATCATTGTACATGTTGATTCCAATAAAACTAATGGCGGCCTAGCTACTTAAAGGTGGGGCCTGCCTCATGATCTTAGGGCTCCTCTGTTACCACGTACTGTAAAAGAGAGCTTAGTGTGTGAACCTATACTTGTCTGTTCTTGCCTTCTTGGAGACCGTGAGCTCGCTCTCTTTCTTGAGGAGCTTTTACATGTTTGCTCTGTTGACTACTCGAATTGACCTGGCTTTTCCTTTAGGAAAGCTAAATTGACCAACATCTATGTAGTTCTGGGTCAGACACTGTTGTTACAGTGGTCGTTATTACTGTTGTTGTAGTAGCTGTACAGTTCTCAAACCGGAAGATTAAGTTGATCATCGATTATACACCATAATAATTCCTTGTTTTGTTTCTTTTCATCTGAAAAATGGCACCTTTTTTCCCCTTGTTTTCTGTTTTGAAATAAAGATCTGCCTGGGGTGTGAACACTGTACTGTCACTTGGTCTCAGTGATCTGCATGATTGTTGTCCAGACTGGACTGTGGATGCTTTTTTGCAACTTTTTTAGTTTTGAAAGCTTTGCGGCAACTTGTAATTACATTGTGTTGAGATATGCATGGTACGTAGATCATGATGATACTAATTATATATATAAGCTTCAGCTACGTACCTATAAATGACAAAGATGACAAAATCTAACCCGAAGTTATCATGCTGTAACAGTGCCATCATTGAGGGCCACATGTACTTTGAATTATTTTATGGGGCCTGTTTCGTCGACCTGCAAAGTATCAGATCGACAGTAATCTATTGCGAGTTGTTACCCATAAGCATCAAACATATCTTCATCAACTAACTGTATGAAGGTCATGTCCCTGTCTGGATCAGTTGATTCTTTAGGACTTTGTTGATCAGTACAAATTTCTCTATTTTCAGCACATTTTCTTGAGATTTCTCCTTCCTACTGTATGTATATGGATCAGAAATGGATGCAAACTTTGATGTAGCGTGTCGTTGAACCTTTTTAAATTCTGATTGCTGAAAGGTGGGTTGATGCATGAATTACCCTTTTTGAGTTTGATGCAGTAGCTACAATTGGATCGTTGCTTTCTGTACTGTTAGAACCAGTGAATCCGACGTGGGAACTTAAACGTTGTTTATTTGCTTCGGCACATGTATACAGTCTCTCCGTCATGTTGTAGACACTATGCATGGTCTCAATATTCAAGTTGTTGCCATCATTGCATCGTGGAGAAGTCATTAAACATCTAATAAAGTCATTTTCACATGAACAATACAAATAGTTGAATATGTTTTGGTGGCGAAAGGCATGTAAATATTTTTTGCGCCCATTCTAAAATAAAACGTCATGTACGTATTTCTTTTAAGTGGAGCCAGTTATCATGTATAAAAGAAGTTAGTTTTATTTGTTGACACTGCACTAGTGTAGCGCGAGTCCAAAAATTAATCATATAATCAGAGAACATCTGTAGTAGGCTAACCCTAATCAAAGAATCTACTTAATCCCCTAGCTAGCTAGGTTGTTAGTATAAATAATTGGGCGTGACAGTGCATGCCGATAACTTGCACTGATATCAGCTCGTCACTAATGATTGCCAATTATACTGCGGCGGCGCTTTTAATTATGAGACGGAAGCCGTGGACAAGGATTAATTAGTTGCTAAACCACATTGCACAAGCACCCTGTGCCGTGCCCGCGCCATCGATCGCCGCACGGTGTGCCAGTCTACATCGCCGGCCTCCTTTATGATTGTGCTGCGGCTTAGGCAAAGCTCAATTAAGCTAAGCCAGTTCATGCATGAAAGAGCATGATTACTCCTGAACCGGACGCACTCAGGAAGGACGTGGCTTTCTAAGAGAACCATGAATACGTATATCGGTTACTCCCTCCGTATCGAAATATTTATCGTTTTTAACTTTTTCTCGCAATAGCGCCCGCCTATTATCAATTTGGACAAGATTCTGGTCGAGGTTTTAAAATTCTCATACAAACTTTACCATGAATCGGACGGTTGCGTCGTCTTATACAGTTATACTCTATATATACTAAGTAGGCGTGGTTGAATAGTTTATACGTACATTTATACCTCTTGAGCTACTCCCATGGGCAGCAGCCATGGGGGACTGTTTGTGAAAGGTGATGAAATGAGGGGGCACTGTGGTAGATATTCTTGCGAGTAGTGGCAATGTCACCCTCACACTTTTTCTTGTACTGCCATTAATCTCGGTTTGTCCTTATTTATCTCTTTACTCTCTCTCTCTCTCTCTCTCTCTCTCTCTCTCTCTCTCTTCCTGCCTGACCCCAGGCCCTTTTTTTTCCCTTTGCAACACCTCCATAATATCATAATATTCTTCAACTCTCGCTTCCTCATTCAAAACTGGCCTGCCTTTTCATAGTGTGTGGTCGATCTATACACCTCACCTTTCCCTTTGCTGCTGTTGGAGAGGAGGAGAGAAGCTGATCTTTCTCTCTCTATATCTCCCTCAGCGCGCTCTATCTCCTCCATGGCTCCATAGATCACAGCTTGCAGAGAGACAAGAGTTAGGCTATTCTACCTGATCATATGCCCCTCCTGCAATTCCTCCATCCACATACAAATTGAAACAAGAATTGCTTGCATATATCTTTGTTTGTCCTTTCCTCTATTTTTTTCTCCTCTTTTATTTCCATTGTGCAGCTTGTTAGATAGACAGATAGTAGCTTTGGATATATCATGGAGGAAACAAGCTAGAGCAGAAGCAGCAGCAGAGAGGAGAAAGGGGATTTTAAAAATCCTTCAACATAGTCTCTGCCTGCTTCTTCATCAGATCTGTCCTCTGTGTGACCTTAAAGAGGTGAGGATGAGCAGGTCTCCACTGGCTACATCACCTTGCATGGGAAATTTGAAAAAACAAAAGCTTTGATTTGCAGTCATCTGGTCTTCTCTTGGTACTATTTTATCATTCATGATTCTTGAGATTTGAGCAAAGATCATCTTCTTTTCTTGGAAATTTGTGCTTCTCGTGCCATATCATCATACGTGCACACCCACACAAATACACAGCGGATCACACTCCATTTGTATTCATGATCATGCTGCTGATTTCCACTGGTCCCTATGTCAGATAATTTCCGCAGATAAGGATTCTACAGTTTCACTGTCCCAAGGAAAAGGGGAGAACATACATAATTTCCTCATTTTCTCCCCCAAAGATTGCATACATATATACTTAGATCAGAACTCCTTCAGCTCCAAAACCCTAATCTTCTCCTCCTTCCGCCTTCCCAGAACAATCCTCAGCCAAGAAAACCCTAACCCTAAAACTAGTACCAAAAGATGCATATTCACAATTTATTTCTTCGAAAAAAACTGACAATCTTTTCAATTTTTGCAGGTACGGTAGCCCGCCCGGCCCGGAAATGGCATCCCCGTCGAGCACCAGCAACAACTCCGCCCTCTCCCCGGCGGCCTCGTCGGGGGCGACGACGCCCGGCGCCGGTGCGCCGTGCGCGGCGTGCAAGTTCCTGCGTCGCAAGTGCCTGCCGGGGTGCGTGTTCGCGCCCTACTTCCCGCCGGAGGAGCCCCAGAAGTTCGCCAACGTGCACAAGGTGTTCGGCGCCAGCAACGTGACCAAGCTGCTCAACGAGCTGCTCCCTCACCAGCGCGAGGACGCCGTGAGCTCGCTCGCCTACGAGGCCGAGGCGCGCGTCAAGGACCCCGTCTACGGCTGCGTCGGCGCCATCTCCGTGCTCCAGCGCCAGGTCCACCGCCTCCAGAAGGAGCTCGACGCCGCGCACGCCGAGCTCCTCCGCTACGCCTGCGGCGACGTCAGCGGCATCCCCACCGCGCTGCCCGTCAGCGGCGGCGCCGCCCCCAGGCTCTCCGCGGCAATGCCGAGCCCCGGCCAGTTCGCAACGTCCGCCACCGCAGCCGCCGGCATGTACAGCGGCCGGACGAGGCTGGGGCTCGTCGACGGCATAGCGCCGCCGCCGCCGCCAGCCGGGTGCTACTTCATGCGGAGCAACAACGTCGTCATGAGTAGTAGCCCGGGCGCTGACGTGGCGCCCGTGCTGCCTTACGCTTCCATGGCTAATTGGGCCGTGAATGCCATGAGCGCCACCACGACCGCCACCTCCGGATCGGAGAGCATCGTGTTGGATCACAAGGAAGGGGGAGACAGCAGCATGTGAAGCGCCATGAATAGTAAGTGGCCTCAGTAATTTCCTGCACTGCAATCATGCATGTAACTATGTGTATGTGCTTTGTGTTTTATCTGTTCTACGCTTGTCTTGTGCAGTGATTTTACCCCTTGTTAAGTGAGATGATGTGGAGACATGTGCTTGAGCCCCTTTGCCCTTTGATGACCTTGGGATTGCTTACTGAAGGAAGCTTCGAGGAGATAGCCGCAGGGAGCTAGCCCAATGCAATCTCAGGTTGATTAAGAGCTAAGGAGCAATCTATCTATCTATATATATCTATCTTTCGCCGACATGAGTTAAATATATCTGCACCCCTTTTTGCATGTTGTGCAAACCATACTTTGGAGTACTAAATGTAATCGAATCGAGATCTTGATCGCTCTTCTTTCCATGATTAATTCTTCGTTTTCGCAGGATCCATCGATCAGTCATTAGTACGTAGAGCATGCTTTGCGATCAGAAAACAACCAACTTTAGGCCCAATAAACAACCAAAGGATCCTACTTGCATGCATGAGTAGTAGTACTAAGCTTGAAGGCGCGCGGGGGCCAATTAAAGGGTCTACATGATCTGCATCTTATATCATATGTCATAGGCACCAGTGACCTATGCTGCTTGCATATATGCTCCAGATATATGATCGTGAGAGATGCTTAATAGTCTGGGAGGGAGATTAAAACAGTTGTTTATGGCGAGCATCACATCATTTCTTTCGCAGACATTCTTCCCGTCCATGTTAGTAAACTGTAAAGGCATGGGAAAAGCAGTATTCCGGCACTATTCTTATAGGTCCCAGATCTTTTTATGGATCTCACTGTTGGTGCATTGTACATGTATTTATTCCATCATCTAGAATTTTCCTCCATTGGCATTGAGTCTTTTTCTAAATCCTGCGGTTCTGACTGGCCACTACTACTTTTCATGCTTATGATCGGTCTCTGCTGCGGGATCTTGTTCATTGTGATCGTTTGTTCTTCCTTGTGATCGAATTTATTGGATCTGATCGAGTTGCACTTCCCTTTTAGTTCTAGCTTCCAGGATTGAAGTGTGCCCCGTTCTTGATTTTACTGTTGGTCCCTTCAACAATGCTGAATGCATGCTCGATCTATCCAGTTGTTGGTGTTTTGTTGGTTCAGCCCCATTTCTGCACTACTTACATACCCCAGCAATTAACATTAGTTAGGAAAGTTTGACTAAATTTTGCTAGTATATAGTTCTTTAATTTGTCACAACTATTGCATGATTTATATTATATAGTTTCTTTGTCCCAAGGCCACTGGTGCAGTACTGCCATTTTCCAGCCAAAGTTAGCCAGAACTTGAGCAGAGAATTCCTTAACCACCACACAGCGGTCAATCTCACTAACAACTTTCGATCAAGTTAACAGCCCCAAAGGAAATGTTTTTCAAAAGGTCTGGACTCACTTTTGTGTGAGATCTATAGATTCTTGTGTATTTCAGCTATAGTCGAACTTATAAGTGCTGCATAAACAAATTGATGTTGGTATATATTAACTATTTCGTTAGAATATTGACAGTATGCATTGTCCCCTTTTTTGACGTTAAACTGCTTATCTAAACATGTCTATTGATTTTAGGCTACTCATCCATGCAAACATCAGCTCTACATGTACATACATTCACTGATATGCTTACATGAAAAGTGTATTAAAAAGTTTGTGCTATGGACTAACATGTGAAACAAAAGTATAGATACTGCGGCGTTTTCAGTCAAAATTAAGCTTGACATTAATTTGGTCATTTCCGTGCATGAATTCTACATGGACCAATCAGACAATGCAATGTGGATGATATCAACAGAAGCTTTCAGTTTAGACATTGATTGTTTCCTTCCATTAAACTCCATAAATCATTTTTTTTCGATAAAGGAAGTTTTTATTAAATTTCAAGGGCATTACATCATTAAACTCCATAAATCATATGAAGCATTGTTTTCAGCCAATAGGGTTCTGACAGAATACTGTATTTTTGCGGATATACTAGACATTCTGTAGCTTTTGGTCGAGTGAAATAACAGCTGAAACAACTTTATGCATTTTGTGATTATTAGATTATTATGAGATGCGTGCGAGAGCTTCTTCACTCCAGGCATGCACAAAGCTTAAAGCTAGTTAACTTTTGACCTTGTACCTAGAAAAGGGCCGCATCAATAATTCAGCCATAGACGATATGATCGAATTTGAAGTAGCTACATGTTACGTGTATTACAAGTACCTAACACATTCTTCGCACATTTGGTTCTCTGCGTGATTTGGACTCTCTTCAGTCCACCAATTACCTAGTGCGTAATTCCTAACTTTAAGAATAAAAATCCAAGCAACAATTGCATGCGTGTGTCCCTATTTGTCACATTCTCTTCACATTTCTTACTTTGTAACTGATTGGACAGGTAATGCAAAACAGACTTAAGTCATTCCAAACAGTAGCTAGAAGCCTAGGATGGCCCGTTTCTTGTTGGTCCTAGAGTAAGAGCTATCCTTAACGCATCCCTTTTCTTGGCACTATACATGCATCGATCAGATTTGACATTCACTTACAAGACATTTTTTTAAAAACAATGCATTAGTACTAATTAACTGGCAACTAATAAAATGGAATATTATATATGCTGAAAAGAAACCATGTCTTTATGCCATATTTATCCTAATTAATAGAAGAATAGCACAAGGTTGAGAATGATGATAATGATGGGTTGAGTTACGCTACCCGTTGGTGTCTAATCAGTTGTCATTTTCTACCGATGCATTTGGAGATGTCAAAGGTGCATCCATCCATGCTGCACACTATAATAGAGCAGTTTTTCCTAGCTATTACGACTGCATTGCGTACACAGAGAGAAAATGGTACAAATATTAAAGTAACCTCAGGACATTAAACATATTATTAGCATTGATATTTTTAAATAAATATCCAACCTTTATTTATTATTTAAAAAAACTTTTCTCTGGTTCTATGTAAGAACAGGTTTCAATATAATTCTCTTATCAAAGTTTTGAGATATCTGCCTGTAATTCAAGTTTGGTGCAAATCTGTTTGTACCTTAGTTAATAGATATTCAACTCCAATTGTCAGATTTAGTGGCGGGGGAGATCGCAAGATCAAGAACCCAAATGGTAACACAGAGACGCAAGGTTTAGATAGGTTCGGGTCTGCGAAGAGTAATATCCTACATCATGTGTTCTGGTGGATTGTGTTGCTGGTCGTAGGTGCGAAGAATTGAGGTTAGATGAGTTGCGTCGCCCTCGCGGGGCGCCCCTACCTACCTTATATAGGCTAACGATCTAGGGTTACAATCGGATAGGATCTAATCCTAGTCGGTTGTTACATGGAAAGCAATATGAGTCGGTTTACAACAAGTATCCCGAGATATCCGAGCAGAATCCATTCACCCGGCCTCCGGACTTGTGCTCCACGTATCTTCGTGCCTTGGCCCGCACGGGCGTGGTGGGGACCCGTGGGTACCCTTATCCTTCTAGCCCTCGAGCAATGTGGAGTCGAACAGGAACCTGACGAATGCGCAACGAAGCTTGTAATGTACTCGGCTGAAGGTGTGGTGTCGTTAAAGTGATGGAGAGGCTGCGCAGTGCTCAAAAAAGGAAGAAAAAATTGAAATTTCCATATGACCAAATGTGCATGGCTATGCGACTGCCGAACTCCGAGATGTTTGGCATCCTGTAGATCGAAGGAAAGCACATAGAGGGCATCGGAAATGCACTTCATATGGAGTAGCCCTCGAGCATTTAAGCGATTAAAGTAATTGGTTCAATAGTCAAGAATCTAATATATTGTTTCCGTCATAAAAGGAATTCAAATATAGCGCCCAGCCCCTAAGCGCGAGAACTGGCGGAGCCATAGAGGCACGCCGATATGAAATAGGCGCCCAGCCCCCAAGCACGAGGACTCGCGGAGCCGCAGAGGCACACCGACTTGAAGTAGGCGCCTAGCCCCCGAGCGCAAGGACTGGCGGAGCCGCGGAGGCACGCCGACTTGAAATAGGCGTCCAACCCCCTAGCGCGAGGACTGGCGAAGCCTCGGAGGCATGCCGACCTGAAACAGGCGCCCAACCCCCAAGCGCGAGGACTGGTGGAGCCACGGAGGCACGCCGACCTGAAATACGCACCCAACCCCCGAGCGCGAGAACTGCCAAAGCCGCGGAAGTACGCCGATTCGCCTCCCGCCTCGAGCCAAAGAGGTCGGCCGGGCAATGTGAAGCACCCTAAGTCGTGTGTGGCGCCCAACCCTTGAGCTTGGGAGCCAGCCGAGCCACGAAAGCATACTGAGTCGCCTACCGCCCCAAGTCAGAGAGGTCAGCCAGGCAATGGGAGGCACGCTGAGTTGTTTGTAGCACCCAGCCCTCAAGCTTGGGAGCTGGACGAGCCGTGGAAGCATGCCAAGTCGCCCTCCTCCCACACAGCCTAGGTCGGTCGAACGGCAGGTGGCATGTTCAGTCGTCTGTGGCGTCCAGCCCCCGAGCCTGGGAGCCAGTCGAGCCACAGAAGCATGCCAAGTCGCCCTCCCCCCAGCCTAGGTCGGCCGAACAGCAAGTGGCACGCCGAGTCGTTTGTGGCACCCAGCCCTCAAGCCTAGAAGCCAGCCGACCCACAGAAGCACTCCAAGTCGCCTCCCGCACCCAGCCCCCGAGCCTGGGAGGTCGGTCGGGTGGCAGGAAGCACGCCAAGTCATTTCTAAACTGTAAAAGTAGAATGCAAACATTATATAGACTACTGTAGAATATTTAATAATTGAATAACTCCGAATTTTATTCGGCGTATAAATAAATCCTTGCGCTTCCTGCTCTTGTGGGTCATGTAATTTCCTCGGTTAGTTAAACAACTAGCCTTGCTTAGCCAGCAGTCTGCTGAGAGCGGATCTCGAGCTTGTAGACGGGGGCATCACAAGATGAGTTGAGATTTCACGGATTAAAGCATGTGCTATCCAAGTACTTTAGTAATCGTTAAGAGAAACGGACAAGCCACAAAGAAGTCGGAACTATGTGGAAAAGCAAAGAGCGTGCACTGGGCCCTCATAGGGCGCAACTCTCAACTGCCCATGTAGTGGACAGACCAAGCTGTATAAGCAGTCGGAGGTGTGACCAGGGTGGTCAGCGAAAGTCACGGAGACATAGGAGAATTGAGGCGTGTGGAGATATACGAAAGCTGTAAAATTTTAACTGAATATATGACTTAGCTTGGTTCGTGGCCGAGTCGAAGAATGCGCCAAGTCGACTGAAGGCCTTGATGAAGGAGACCGTCGTGGAGTGCACTAAAAATGTCATGGCGCTTCTAGAGACACACTTCCCTCGGCTAGCCGTGGAATACGTTGGAACGAGCGTTGCCGAGGACTTTAATGCTAGTAACCTCCCGGAGCTAGCTGAGTAATATCGACAAGCCGTGGAGGATAAGGAAATGGACCTGTAATGAAAAAACTGTAAAATGTATCAATCTGTGCCGCTAGGTAAGAAAACTTGTTGATTAACTTAAGTAGAGGCAAAACTCCTTTCCTCCCTTGGTATGTTTGACAGGACACCGTGTGGTCTAGGCATGTCGCCTCTAAGCACCTAGCCTTGCCTGGCCAGTACTCTGCTGAGAGCGGCTCTCGAGCTTGTAAAGGGGGTGACTGCAAGGTTGTCTAGGTTTTGCATGCTAGGACGTCGTCCACATGAGTTAGTCACACAACCTTGAGAGGGGTAGGAGAAAAGTTGGGACTCAGAGATCGGCGCATAGCGGGGGAAGCCCCCGAGCGTAAAGGTGAGGGTGTGGTCTATGGAACAGGTCAGACATCCCCCGAGTGTGATTAAGAGCTCGGCTAAGAAAGCAAGAAGGTAGTAGGTACGCAAAGAACCTCTGGGGTTTTATTTATTCAATATGAGAAAGTTGAAAGAGTACATAGCTTTTATATCCGAAGGGTTGAAGCGCCGCAGGTGTTGGATGTTCGTCACAGTCCGAAAACTGGGTGGGTTCGGGTGGGTCTTCAGATTGAATCTAGAATGACTGCGCGAGTTTTTCGAAAAACACGGTAGCCGAGTTCATGAGGCCAAAATGGGCACGAGGAGGGCTCGGCGCTGACCTTCCGAGGCATCCAGCCTCGGAGAGGTTGATGCACTCGGCAATGGTGTTGCTGATGCGATCTAACCTCGTGAATAGATCGGAGGCACGTGGGTGGGCGGGTTGCCGTGAGGATGTGCAGGATCCTCTTTGAGAGAGAAAGATCACCGACCTGCTGGGCAAGCGGCGCAATGATTCTCGAGTGGAGACCTTACTCTGTTGATGCAGATCCGACGGATGCCGAGCTGGCGGTGGACGTAGAGTCGGCGAAGGAGGCGGTAGAGTCGGAGTCCACCAGCATGCTCCCGAAGCGGAGCTAGATCGGATCGGCGAGGAAGTCCCTCGTACTCTCGAAGAAGATGACGCCGGGGCCGGATGGCATCGAGGATGGCATCGAGCTCACTGGGGAGGATCTCATGATCACCCCTACCTGGTGCGTCAACTATCGGATTTAGTGACCAGCAGTCCACCAGGGGGTTACCTAGATGGTAGATTTGTAGGCAGGGGAGATCATAAGACCAAGAACTCGAATGGTAACACAAAGACGCAAGATTTAGACAGGTTCGAGCCTTCGAAGAGTAATACCCTACGTCATGTGTTCTGGTGGATTGTACTGCTGATCGCAGGTGCGAAGAGTTGAGGTTAGATGAGTTGCGTCGCCCTCGGGGAGCGCCTTGGCTGCCTTATATAGGTTGTCGACCTAGGATTACAATCGGATAGGATCTAATCCTAGTCGGTTGTTATATGGAAAGCAATCTGAGTCGGTTTACAACAAGTATCCGGTGATATCCGGGCAGAATCCGTTCGCCCGGCCTCCGGACTTGTGCTCCACGTATCTTCATGCCTTAGCCCGCACGGTATGGTCGGGTAGGCCCACCTGTCAGGGCTGACAAGTATCCTCATCGGTGGGGACCCATAGGTACCCTTATCCCTCACCAATAAATTACATACACAAGTATGTCCTTCCATTTTAATTATTTGCAGTAAATTAACTTTTTTCATGTTGGTTAGTTATATGCTATTTTATTGGGAATAACTTTTAATTAAAAGTAAAAGGTATGCGCCGCATGTGTCTGAAACTATAAGTGCAAGTTATAAAAAAAATAATGAGTAGTGCATGGAGAAAGATTACTAGCCAAGCTAGCTACAATAAATAAATTGAAATTCAAGTACTTCCTCAAGCCAAAGGTACATAGTGTTTTTGAATTTTGTAGTCATGCTAGCTGCAACATATTTCAGCATTTCCCGTGTGTTTTATTGAATGGTCGAGGATTATTATCATTCTTAGAAGTTTTCGCAAAGGACCGGGGGTTTAACATTCTAATTCAGATATTCTTGCGGGTGATAAATTATCAACCAAGAGATCACAAACAACATTTAATTTCCTAACAAAAAAATCATGCCTCTTAGTAAATTACTCTAGAAAAATATCTTAACGAGACTAAGAAATCCCTTTGGCTGTTTGAGGAATTGAAAAGAAGACCAATAACTGTAAACCATTCACAAAAAGGGCTAGCAGTGCCTACTTCAACCTTTTCCAACAAAATATTTTTTTAAAAAAAAATTATATTGTGATATGATTAATAAACCAAAATAAAAAGAACTAAATGTGCAGTGCAATGATACCAAATGATAATTTGGTGAAGCAACTAAGTGCCTAATAAGCTTCATCTCTATACATTACGCAAAAAGTCGATCTAAATTTCATATGTTGGGGTCAGAATCCAAAAGAGGAATAAGAAGCATAATCATTTACAGCATATAATCTAGACTAGCTTCCTCGCAAAAAAGGGTGCTGATCTGTCTAAACTACACGGGTACACATGCTTGCCACTTGCCAGTCATCTAGAAGTACAGCAAATTTAGGTCATCCATACAACACATGCATATACATATATATAGAGAGAGACATACTTAAGCGTATCATGGAATATACTTATTTTGTTTCAAATTACATATTGTTTTAGCTTGGATCTAAGTCGAACATGTCTAACTTTAATTGAGTTTATAGAAAAATATATTGCCATCTATAATATCAAATAAATGCATTATAAAATACATTTTATGATATATCTAATGAAACTAGTTTGATGTCGTAGATATTTAAGTATTTTTCTATAGATGCGATCGAAATTTGACTTGGGATAAATTTACTTATAATTTAAAATTGAGGGAGTATGCATAAGATCGAATTCCAATAGCAGTTACAGTGGACATGATGCATACACATATCGATTTAATCGAGAGCGATATATGAGCACTGCACCGAGGTTAATAAATTAAATTGAAATTTAAACGTCACACGGTTCCTCGTATCGGAGAGCTGCCTGTAGGAAAACATGTACACACTGCACGGTGTCCCTCCTATTAAGCAAAAAGCAAGTAGCTAGATCCAGCATCCATGCATGTACGCGTACATGCACAACTGTGCACGCATTTGCATGCTGCAGTACGCACCACCGGCCACCACCACCCGGCCGGCCGGCCTGTACACGCGCGCGACTGTTCTTCGAGAAGGTACACGGAGAAACAGTTGATGCTACAAGATGGAGTAGGTACACCGCCCTTCTCTTTAAAACGTCGTAGCCCTGTTGCTCCGATTTGACGCGACAAGTTTCAAGGCCAGCCACACGACTCACGATCGGGCGGTATGTGTACGTGTACGTGCCAACTGATGGATCGGGGAAACACACTAGTAGCTTGCATTGTGTCCTTCCTGTCTCGGCCAGTCGGCCTCGATCACTTTATGGATTTAACGGCTGGAATGCAGCCGCCTCGTTGTCTAGTTTGAAACCTAGCATTTCTACCTGGCATAAAAAGCCTGTTCTTTTTCAGAAAAAAAATATATATTGGTTGCGTTTTTCTACAAAGAAAAGCAAAACTTAAACTAATACTTTTTGTCATTCCATCGGGTTCCTTGTGCTAATTAACAGCCTGTGATGATTATTATTGACTGCTGCTTTTGATTTTATTCAATTTTAATTTGCTACTCACGCACGCTGTCGCGAAATAAGAGTCACACTCTCGCCAGCCTTATTTTTTCTATAAAAAAAAGCAGTCAGGAGGGGTGCAATGAAATGTGGATGTCCTTATTAGATGGTTGGTGAGCTACGGCTACATGTATATACGGAGCTATATGCATAATACATGCATACAAATGATTAATGACATCATCCCCCGCCCGATCGGAAGGTACATGGTAGTGGTATGGTGATTAGTGGTAGACTGGACACTGATCTACGGGAATAGGAGCTAGCTATAGGTTTCTGCAATTATAACCTTTGCCTGCCACAGCTTTCAAAAACAACCCTAGCACAATGCCTTATGCCTATGCTCTGAAAAAAAAATTCACAATTTCCTTTCCATACAAAAATGATTGATTTTCTTAGCTGGAATGAAAAATAGAGCTGGGCCATTTATGTTGGGAATGCATGTGTTGATACGTAGTAGTAGTGGTAGTTGTACTACTGCAGATCAGATAGACATCAGGGTGAAGCACGAGCCGTTTTGCCGGAAAAAAACAATAGAATACGAGCAGTACGAGCTGCATGGCAGGGCACTGTAGGGCGGAGAGGCAGCAGGCGGCCAGGAGGAGGCTGAGAGGATGGGGGGTGGAGGAGATAGGCGAGGCGTCACATCACCTCTCAATCTCGGCCCGGGGGGTGGTCCTATTCCTCGTCGAGGGGCGTGGGGCCCAGCCCACACAGCGACGTGGGCCCGGCCCAATAACTCTGTCGTCGCGGTCCCGCCGCGTGTGGTTGCGGACGTCAAATCCAGTCCGCCTGCAGACGTGCGCCAAATAATCAGTCCCATTTCGTTCGGTTTCTATTTTTTATTTTGAGATGAGATTATTTTTTATCGATTATTATTGACGCACACTCACCCACCCACAGTCCACGTGCATCCATGTAAGCTATGCACTCGAGTTGAGCGTGCTCTGCTCGATCTGATCCTCCTTTCAATTACCATCCGGTATATACTTGTAATCTCCACGTAGTCCACGAAAGGTTTGAGATTTTAAAAAAAAATTGTGCCAGGAAAACCATTGTTCGCCCTGCGCCCACCCTTCAGTAAAGAAAATGATCCATTTTTTCCATTAATTCCAGGGGAAGGCCAAAGATCTTGCAGGATCGGTTCGTCAGAAAAAGACAAAAGAGAAAAAAAAGTCTCACTGATCTCTTCATGCTGGTTTCAAGTTCGAAGTTTCATTTGGGCAAAAAAATAGAATAAAGGGCAAGTTACCCGTGCAATATAATGAGGATTAAGGTAGCAGATTATCCTATGATTGATAACATTTGGCGGTGTGAATTAGTACGTGCTCTATCATCATATCCCTCTAAAGCTATCTCCATAAAGTCTCCACCGCCGATCACCACCAAATGCGAAACGCTTCCACATTACTCTTGTATTACAAACATCTCTACCTCCTCGCTAGCTGACCGCCGGCATTTCCCACCCACAAACAAGAGTGCCATCATCATCACCTCTGAGCAAGTGAGCACCCATTCCTCCACCTTGCTGCCTCCCCGAAGCTCCTTCTAAGGCTAATGGCGATCAAGCAACCATAGGGTTTTTATAAGCCTCACCATCTTTAACAAGAAAATGGACACTCAATTCGTCTTGACGAGGAATCAACATTAGTTAAGCTATACGCATATGGATCGTGAATCATGAATCGATAGTTATTATGCAAGGATGGATGAAATGTTATTGTTCTTTTAAGAAGGAAAAAAACGCTTGAGCACATATTGATGTTTTTGGCGTATGCTACCGTTAGGCAAGTAGGCAGAGAGTAGCAGAAACCGGCCCGGTGATGGGATGATCCTGAGTCGACCTCGACCATGTATGCAAATGCAACGCAAAACTATATGCACATATTGCCGTGGATGTGACAGGTCGAGATCCATGGCCTTTTCGACACCAAGCAGCAAGCATACAACTATACAAAGCATTGGGGTATAGTCGCCGTAGGCCGTAGCTACCCAAAGCTATAGCCTAGGCTTAAGCGCTGCACATACAATGGCAGAACGTGCGTGCTGGCTAGAGTTGCCTTTCAGTGTAGCGGATGAGCCGATCTGGGTCGTGACAGGGACACATACACGCGCCGGTATAGTTGCGAGAGCAGGTGGTGGAGGTGGTAGTCGTAGCGGTCACATCCAACCCAACGGAGGAGGATGGGGTCGGCGGCCTGCCTCGCCCGCCACTGTTGCCTCTCCAGTTCGGCCGCACTGTTGCTGTGTTCTTCGACTGTTCCGGCCCCCCGGTCCTCTTTCTCCCATTGGCGAACAGTGTATAGCTACTAGCTAGGTAGATTCAGTACAGAGCGACCCGGTTTGTGCGTGTTTGTATTTTCACATGTCCCAGTCCTTTCCGATCGTCAGAGATGATCGTCAAATATTTTTTTGAAAAAAAATGCGTGGCCAAGCAAGCAGAGAATTCCGCACGCAACGTCGGTTGGTGGAGAAGAGGCCGGTTGCCGTGTACTCTCTCCATTTTAAATTGTAGGTTATTTTAATTTTAATAGGTGCATAGATGCTTATATACATTTAAAAATGCACTATGTTTAGATGCTATGCACCTAGAAAAGTTAAAACGACCTATAATTTGAAACGGAGGAAGTAACTAGTAATAAGATATGAAATGCTTTCCTCCATGATTAGTTTAAAAAGAACAGGCAGGATCTATATGTGTGTTTTAATTTTCCATAGAACATACAGGTGTCTTGATCGACTGCCGACCAAGTTAGGAATAGAAGAGATTTACAGAGGATTTTTGCAAGAACAAAAATAAATGCCATCCATCTAAAAAGAATCTTACAATGTAAATATATGAGGTATCTAGAGCTATATATCTATAGAAAGTTAGTATCAAGAGGTACTGAATAGGTGGTACTAAGTACCAAAATTAGGGAAACGATACCCAATTTAATTTAATTTTTAATTATTTGTCACGTAGACCGTCAATTTTTTTTAAAAAAGGTATATGAAAATACCAATTGATACCTACAACCATTGTAGTAAAACTCTTACATGACTACATTAGTACAAGTACCCACACATAAACCGGAAGCGATCCAAATGTGCAAGCCAGCCTTTTTTTGCGTGTTTTGGATCTAAGGAGAAACTATCCCCGGCCCAGCCCCAGCTAACAACAAGGGACGATCTAGGTATAGTCTACATAAATCTGAAATGATATAATCTCACTTTGAGTTTGTCGTCTAGTTGTGCCGGCCGCCGCAACAAACATCAAGGCCATAGCATGCAGAGAAAGCCGGCGACGCCGCGGCTAACAGTTTCTTCCTTTGACTGGGCCGTGACATTCAGCAGCACGCAGCTAGCTAGCAATCTTTGTCAGATCTTTCTAGTCACTTCCCAAAGTGGGAGCTCACACTACTCCTACTAAAGCTAAGCCTACACCTCATCCGGCTATAGCTAGCTGTAGCTATAGCTCCCTGGTGATAGTAGTATGCCTAAAAGCATTTCCAAGGAACCTACGCTAGCTGCATGCTTATTACCTTTGTCATCTAGCTAGGATCTATCTCGTCACACACTAGACGCCTGATGTGCGAGCATCCATGCTCGCGTATCTGCAGACACACATCCGCCATGGGCGTGGCCGCGTGGTCAAGAGATATCTGGATTGACGGCCATGGTTTTCACAGCCATATACTGCATGCGTGTCAGCAAACATGGCTTAACTGGAGCCCCGCCGGCAAACGCGTGCTGCCTCACGATCGCCTACTGCGACTGCTGCATCTACTCGCTCTAGGGTTCAGGTAGCTCTCGATCTTTCGTGGTGGCCGTGGCCGTGCCATGGGTGTTCTTCACGCCCTTTCAAGCGCAGTATGTAGAATAGAATGTCGAAGCAGCTAGCATATCGATGCATCAGGCTTTTGATTTGCAATTTTACATCCATGCTCTCTGTTTTTTTTTTTGGAAAGGTGCATCCATGCTCTCTATTGCACGTCATCAAGGGCTACAGACACAGTTCACTGCTTTCGTTTTCTATTTTCTTTTTTTTTTAGGGGAACTGCTTTCGTTTATGGAAGGAAAGAAAGACGAGAAGTTGGGCCGCCGTCCTCTTGATGAAAAAGGAGTTGAGCCATTACAGATGGGCTATTGGGCTGGAATAATCTAACTATTAGGCCGTTTACTTGGCCCACTCAGCGCTGCCTCAGCCCAGCGCGCGCGCACGTTCGGCCCGATCCACCTCCAGCTGCCACCCACCTGCGCATCTCTTCATGGCCACCCACCTGAATCAAATCGCCTTTGGCGGCGGCGGCGGCGCGACCATGACGGCTGGGAATGTGCCCAATGGAGGCGATCCTGCCGGAGCTACGGCGTGTCCCTCGACCCGGCCAGAAATCTCCGGCCGCCGCACAGCAGCTGCTGGCGGCCGCGAGGTTCCGCCGCCGCTCCCGCCTCTGTAAAAAAGCGATCGATTCATAATCACAAAAGAATCGGAGCATCCGCGATTGGGAAAATACAGTAATCACCACAGGCAGCACAAATACATACGCACACCTGCAATACGGGAGGCCAAGGTTTATACAAGTTAATTCGTGCTGGCCGAGGTTTCACCGCCGTGCATGCATGTGGTGGGGTCTAGGATCTCGAGCTAGCCTGGTGAGCAGCGCCATCGTCCCGCGCGTCGAGATTCGCGCTACCTGGCGGCTTTGGACTTGCACACTGCACGCATATACGGTACGAACTGGATTCGACCTGTGGCCACGCAGCAAGCTTGCCAGGCCGTGGTTAGTCAACCACTGGGGCTCGATCGATTGCCGGAAACAGCATGGAAGCCAGTGTGGCAAGCTTGGGATTCAGTGTTTGACATCGTACCACTTGACCGCACCCACCATTCCTTTTCCCTTTTCTTTTGGGTCAACGGAAGAAAAGTATGGTACTTTATCGATAGAGATCATTATCCAGATTTTGTTGCAGTCTTAGGGACTCGCGGAGGAGATTAGTTTTCGTTGCGGAATAGCCAAATGCATCCCTCAACTTTGTATTGAGGGTCACTTTGGCCCCCTCAAGTATCAAATCAGCCACTCAAGTCCTTAAAGTTTTCTTGTTAGGATAAAATGGTCCCTAACCTGACATGGCGCAAGATATGCTCATGCCTTGTCAAATGTGGCATCTTTGGATGAGTTAGCATGTTGGCATTATCTTATTCACCCTACTTTTGTGAAAGTAGAAATGATACTTGGCACGAACTCAATGGATTACAAGATGCTCTTCATACTCTGGGTTGCTTGAGATGAAGTAAGGGGCAAATAGTAGAAACATCATAATAAAACGCATTGTGTCTATGTTTATTTTTTTTGGGGGGGGGGGTGAGAGGGATCCAGATGTGCCTGTAGCAAGAACTGAATATACCGAGATGTTCTATGCACAAAAGTGCACCAAAGAGATGAATGAGAAACCATCCTATGTGTTCTTTCCAATTCCTGAAATGCATTTGAGGATGGTTAAATTAATCAAATAGGTAAATGAATATATGGCACTTTTCTATAGAATGGGCAATAATATGACGTCTTAGCCATCATATCTAAGGTTTTATTAGAAAAGAAAGATCAAGTTGCATTTTTAATTTTCCGAAAGAGAGGGAGAGGAAGCGACAAAGAAAATAGAGATTTTTGGAGCACGAAGTTATTTTACTGCGCCGAGCTTGGCCCGCTCGGACTCGATCTCGGGCCAGAGAGAGAGGCCATCTGGGCCGACACGGGCCTGAGAGAAGACCGGATTTTTTGGGCCTTCTCTGTCCCCCTACATGGGCTTCTGAGCTACTTGGGCTGTCTACATTTCACCCATCTAAATCATCGACTCGCACGTCGGCCCGTCTACCTAGAGCGCTTAGCACTAGGGTTTCCCTCACCGCTTAGACCGCCGCCGCCTCGGTGCTTCGTCAGTGCGGAGTGTTCGTGCGAAGGCGACCCTCCCTCCTCCTCCGCCGCACTCCCTACCGCCGCCGCCGCCATGGTCGGGCCAACCTCTCTCAGCAGCCTCGTCCGCAACCGTACTACCATGCTTCGTTCGGTTTATCTGACTGACATCTCGCTGTTGTGTCGCAGGTGAAGTACTCGCAGGAGTCGGGCAACCCTACCAAGTGTAAGATCTGGCCCCTTTTGTTCCCGCAATGCGTTGGTCTTGTGTTGAGGCCTTTTCATCTTATTGTGGTGGTTCTGATGGGCGTGTTTGTGTTATCTGTGCAGCGGCCAAGGCCATGGGCAGGGATCTTAGGGTGCATTTCAAGGTGCGCTTCTTAAACCCGCTTGATTTCTCATTATTTAGCTGCGCGTCTGATACGATTTTGGTGAATTAAGTTGTTTTATGGTAGTTAGGGCTAAGTAATGTACCAACAAGTGTGGCATCATGCGTGAATGAATTGGATTGTGGAAACAAAGACTAAAGAGTAAAGGTTCTTCTGTGTTTTCATATGAGCAGTTCCCACGTTACTTTAGTGACATCAACACATTGTTGAGTATTATGTTATGAATCATTGTATTGCTTTCCATTACAAATGGTTCGTAGACAATGTGACATATTTAAACATGTTTTTATTTCTGTTGATATACCTTAATGATGCCTCTGTTTCATCCAAAATCCACGCCTGTCCCATTGTTCATACAATGCCTATGTAGAAAATTTTGCTTGAAAACAGTATATTGTAAGATGAGAGGAACTACGAATATTGCATTGACATGGCTTGCATCAATCTAATTACACCTGAAACAAACTCTTTTATTCATAGTGGAAATTGTTTTGCTTATGTTAAGTTTCGGAGGAACTTATGATTGCTGATTTTAGTGTGAGCTATATCATGATAAGCATCATAGTTCACTCATGTGACTATGGGGGCTAGCTAGCAGCCATTTTTTTTCTTTTGAATCATTGTCCTGCAATCCTTTTTAAGTTGATGCCTTCTCTTCCACTTTTGATGTTCTCTACCTTTCTGGCTATTTGAAACAAGTTGTGCATTCCTCTATTTGGTCTTGTCACTTTGTCAGTTAAGTCACACAGGTATACCACCAAGTGGACATTAGAAAACATGCTTTCACAGAATATTTAGGCAGAAGTGCTGTTAGATGATTAGGCGCTTAGGGCTATCCTATCAACATTACATTGAACGAGTGTGGAAGCTCGACCCTCGAGCTTTCCCACATATGACATAGGTATCCTGTGATATTGAGATCACTAATTAGTTGATATCATACGGCGCCTCTGGCATTCACAACATCTTTTCAGTTTCTCTTACTAAACAGGAATTAACCATTGCAGAATACAAGGGAGACAGCTTTTGCACTTCGCAAGCTGTCTTTGACCAAAGCTAAGCGGTACCTTGAGGATGTTATGGCACACAAGCAGGCAATTCCCTTCCGGAGATACTGTGGGGGTGTTGGTCGCACTGCACAAGCAAAGTCTCGCCACTCAAATGGACAGGGACGCTGGCCTGTTAAATCAGCCAGGTTCATTTTGGATTTGCTGAAGAATGCTGAGAGTAACGCTGATGTATATTGCTGCTGCCTTTTTCTTCTTCTTCCTTTTAGTTTTAGATGCGCATGGCACTTCCTATTGTTGGGGTTAATTTATTTTTGTGTTATTTCTAGGTGAAAGGCTTGGATGTCGACAACCTCTATGTTTCACACATCCAGGTGAACCAAGCCCAGAAGCAGAGGCGCCGCACATACCGTGCTCATGGACGCATCAATCGTACGTATTGAAGTATGATGTTTCATTCTTGCGCCTCTGTTGAATGGTATATTTAATTTTGCTTTCCTGCAGCTTACATGTCCTCACCTTGCCACATTGAGCTGATCCTGTCAGAGAAGGAAGAGCCTGTGAAGAAAGAGGTATTTTTTTTAACCCTCTGAATACATGTTCATCAAACACTATCTTGATATTGTCTGAGCTTCTTGCACTGGACTAACTTTCAGAGCTGTTTGACTTAAATTCTTATGATACATGTTCTGAAGTATCCTCCTTCAATTTTACTTAGTATAAGACTAAACTGTAAGAAATCTGTATGTATTGACTTGTCATACTGTTATTAATTCATCTTTTAAGTTATAATAAAGAAAAATACCATGATCAAGGAAATTCCATTCACCACTTTGTGGTTTCCCTTTTCTTCGTGGAATTTAATCTGGTAGAAAGCACGCATATATGTTCTTGCCATTTCAATCCAATCTTTCTTAGAAGTGGCTTTTATTTAGCTCTGTTTCTAACGAATGCAATCCTTATATTATGTAGCCTGACAACATTGTCGCACCAAGGAAGCAGTGAAGTATGCTAACTTGCTGAGCGAGAGGGTATTTTGTGGAAGAAATTAAATAGCTTTAGCTCGTTTATGTACTTTTTATGGCAGCCTTGCCTAAAGATATTTGCGGTACCAATATTTTTGAATCTGGATTTGCTCAGCTTGATGCTGTCCTGAGTGTACGATCAATTCCCAATACAATAGGTTTGATATATCTGGGCACCTGTCTTTGTGACCCATTGGATCTACTAGAATATTGTTTGCACGCTTATTTTGACCAGGCAAGTCGATAACAAAAGTTGCCGTTGCATTGTGTGCAAAAAAAGGAGAATGCAATTTTGTCTGTCGCTGCGATGTCCGACGTGATTGCGATGTGCTGCATCGGGTTCTGGAACCACATGATGTCAATGTCCTGAAACAAAACATCAGAATAACAGAAAGTTATTTCCTCCGTTCGTGCGTAGGCATTTCGAACTTTACAATCTTTAATTAATAATTTAGCTAACAAATTTTTATTTTTTAATACAACTCCAATGATTATAAATTTATAATCATAAATAATATAATACAAGATAAATGAATGGTTAAAGTTTAATTTGTGAGGTCGTGCCGTATCATGTCACACTTTGTAAACGGGAATGGAGGGAGTAAACGGAGGGAGTACATACGAAACATCAGAATTAGAGAAAGTCACATGTGAAATGCATCCGTTGGTCTCTAAACTTGCTGGAGGAAGTTGAGGCCGAACTCGAGAATGGTCTGCTAGAACCCGTTCCTGGCCCACATAATGTCAAGGTAGTCTACGAGCGCTGAGGTCGACGTCTACGAGCCTACGACGAAGACGTTACGGGTCCAGCAGCTTGCCGTCTCCTCAGTCCTCACCGAGCCGGAAACTCTCGAGCGCCCGGAGCGCGGCGCCAAGCTGCCAATGCACGTCCAGTGATTGCATCCTTCAGTAGCTGAGCCAGCTCTTAAAACGATTTCACCTGAACCTTTTTGTGCACGATTTTAGAGCATATATTTCGTCAACCATATCATATATTGCATCTAAAATCCTGACCTATAAGAACTATTTATTTTTTGTGAAAATAATCGAGTCCAAGATCCAAAGCGTCAACTGATCGTTTGCTAATCTGAACTCTGAAGAGCTATATAATCCTAACGAAAGAAGAAGAAAAAAAAATGTCAGGAGCTTTAATTTCTCTCGACACCAACTGTGCATAGATTATATGCCAGTTTCCCACCCACATTTGAGCTAAAGACAGCGGTTCCCTCTATAGCATATACGTATGCATCACTGATGACTCCAGTCAAGTGCATAAACGCGTGGTCGGTCGCCAGTCGTCACTTCGGAGGCGGCGGGGACACCACGACGGCGGCGGCGGCGGCGCGAGTGCCGATTGTGGTGCCTGATGTCGGCGCCGGAGGAGAAGGCGGTACCTGGTTAAGCTTCCTTGGACCTCGTGGCACTCCGGTAATAATAAGGCCTGGAACATGCATTAGATCGAGTACACATCAGCCGATTAGAGAGATGCAGTGAACACAAAACTATCAGTTGATTGTAAAGTGAGCTGAATTCAGAACCCTAAAGTTTTCTTAAAACGAAACAAGATGATTGAAATTCAAAACCCGAGAAAGTCACTGAACTAGCTAGAACTGACGACCTGGGCATGGACGAGCCTCCGACGAGTGAGGCGACGCCGACGAGACGGCGGCGAGGAGGAGGATGGTGACGATTAGGAGCTGAGATGGCCTGGCGCCCCGCATCTCACACACCTCACTGAACGATCAATTGATCAGGTTTGTAATGTGGGCAATGCATGTAGTATGCGAGTGTGTGGAGTGGCGTGAAGATGTGTGCGTTTATGTATGGGCGTGAAGAAGCTAGAGAGCTTCAAGGAAACTACGTTGTACTCGCTTGCATTGGTCGCTCCTAGAATCCTCTTTCTGGTGCTATGGAAATTTCGTGTCAGTAATTAACTTTTATCTGTAAGGTAAGCCAGGTCAAATAGTAAAAAATGGAGGCAGCTCTATCCTCAAACAAACCGAAGGTCAACTCTTGTGGTGGTAGCGAGGCATGTAATGTACGCGATGCTCGAGACGGAGTAGAGATCGATCCAGATCACGCCCAGAAGAATGGAGGTTATTAAAGTTAGGTAGATTCGACTTGTTGACATCGGTTAAGTTCATGGGAAACACAGTATTTGTGCAGATTTTTATGAAAACTTTCTTTTAGTCTTTTCTTGTTTTTGAAAAATTAATGTTGATCTAAACTTCGTTGGTTCTAGGACTAGGAGACCCATGCATGTATGGATGTGCATCTTGTTCCATAAAAGGAAAAGCCACGAGCAAGCATGCTCGCGATAGAAAAGCCCGGCAAATTAAAGGGACAGTGCACAAACACTTTGCAGGACAACCACTGAGATTACCACCATGCGGTTACGGTAATAAACTTCGATTCATACTGCCAGCAAGTTGGCCTGAACAGCTGAACACTGACTTGCATTGCCATTCGCGAAGTAATTCAAATTTTACGAGGTTCGTACAGACAGCACTGCAGCATAGATTGGCCGAGAGAGAGATCGTCAACTTCGCCACGTGGTGGCGAATTGGCAATGTATCGAGCGAGGCAGCAGCGTATATGCGCGTGATCCTCGACATGCAGCGCATGATCACTAGAGCAGAATTGCATATTCGTCTTGTCGCCATTGTTGTGTCCATTAGAAACTTCACACGATGTACACTCCGCATGACCTTTAGGGCAAATGATGGATTTTTTCTCCATCTGTGCATTGAATTTTAAACTATAAGATGATGCCTAGCTTAGGGTTATTTTGGGGAAATCAAATTTACGGTCACCTAGAAATTTTCTTCCAGTGCGGTCAATCTCCGACAAGTCCACTTCCCCTTTTCGGTACCCCACCAGGTGCCACTGTGCCAGCTAGCTCGATGCATGCACCCGTAAAAGTCACCGCACCACGTCAGCTAGCTCCCCAGTCCCATCTCCCATCTTTCAAAAAAACATATATACAGAAAGTTTTCTAAAGAATATTTTAAAAAACTTAGTAGAAAAATTTAAGAAGAAAACATTTGTGACAAAAAATTGAAACAACCTTTATGAAAAAATGAATAAAAAAATTCAAAAACAAATTTAGAAGGAAAAGTTATGAAGAAAACTCAAAAAAGTTGTGGACAAAAACTTTAGAAAAAATGTTAACAAAGTTATTAAAGAGTAAAAAAACTCGGAAACAAAATTATGGAAGAAGAATAAAAATCCAAAAAAATTGTTGGAGCGATTTTTTGGGAAAAAGTCTACAAAAGAAACTTTGGAAAAGGAAAAAAGAAAAAAATACCGCCCACTTCGGCCCGCTCGCAGCTTCTCATACGTACTACACGGAGAATTAGAGACAATCAGTACGTACTCCTATGCATATACGTGTGCTGTGGCCGAGAGAGATCGTCAGCACTTCGCCATGTGGCAGTGATCGAGCTAGGACGCAGCATATATGCGCGTGATCCTCGAGATCCAGTGCAGGAGCTAGCACTAGAGCAGAATTGCAGATTCATCTTGTCGCCATATTGTTGTGTCCACTGGAAACTTCGCACTTCGCATGATGTACACTCCGCAAGCCCATTAAGGCAAGGCCACATTTAGTCCATTATGTAATGAATTTTTCTCCATCTGTACATTGAGTTTTAAACTAGGAAAAAAAATCCAAATTACAGCATGTACTATTAGCAAAGTAATGGATGACTTTGCTGATACGGTATAAGGTAGCAATTTGGATTTTTTTTCCCTTTAAACTATAAAGATGGTGCCTAGCTACGGCTGTTAGGCACATCCGCACATGGTTCTTCACACGCACACAGATGCGTGTGTACACTCATATTTACCACAAGTCTACAATAGAAACCCAGTATATAGCTGATAGATCGCTTACTATCTGTTTAAAATCCATATCACTTTCTTTCCTTCTTTTAAGGAAGAAATCCATGGCACTTGTCTTTTTTTAAGGAATCCATGGCATCCTTCATGTTGCCCGTGTGTACCTACCTCTTGAGGGTTTAAAATATTTTTTTATTTTTTTAGGCGTGAAACAATTTAGAACCGGTACTAACTTGGTCTTTTAGTACCGGGTGGATCACCCGGTACTAAAGATCCCCACTTTTAATACCGATATAGCAGTTGTGAAACCCTGTATTAAAAGTCATTCCTCCGGTAGTGATACTTGCATCTCACATGCCCTAGTGGCATTCTATTTTTCGGACTTTGGAGAGATTTTGAGGGCACAAAGGTGAAGCGCAACATTTGCTCAAAAAAGAAAGGTGAAGCGCAACATAAAGTGAATTCCAATAGTAATATTAATTTTTAAATGCTTGAAATTAAAATTTTATTTTTGAATCACCATCCTATGTAAAAGCATCATTGTGCGGTCGAACCGTGGTCGCATGACTTTACCCACCAACATTTCCTGGTATGCATCTATTTAGAATTTGTGGAGTTTATTGGGGAATTGGTTGTACCCCTACCTATTAGGGATCAATTGACGCCTTTGTAAGTCTCACCGATGAGTGGTAGGTGACCTCCACCTCAAACATTTGTGCGGTAAGTAACTTTAACTTTTGTCAATCTCGGGATATGCTTCCTAGTCTCCTACATGCACTCATAAGTGCTAGTTGCGTTTACACATGTGGCGGTGCTATGCATGCGTGTGTATGAATACCTACATGTTTATTTAGCATTTAATGAAAATTACGAGCAACACTTTTTAACAGCGTTTGCTAGGTTGACAGTTCTGAATGCCGTCTGTATATCTTAAATTTTATTTGTATTTTATTCTTATTATATGTGCACACACTCGTAGTCGTAGTGCACTAAGTGCCATACAGCATCGACCCTCGAACGAAAGTTGGCACATGTCGGCCATCATCCTTCCATGCTCTTAATGCAGCACAATTTCAATAACAAATCATGGCTTATATATGATTGAGTTGATATATACTACCTCCGTTCCAAAATAGTATGATCTTCGTTTTGACTTTCCTACGTACTTACATTTTTCTATGTATCTAGATATAACATATATTCAGGTGCATATCAAATGATATGTATTTAAAAAGGTCAAAATAAATATATAGTAATTTGGGACGGAGGGAGTATAACCAACACGTCGTTGATCATAATTGAAAGCTACTAATTATTCCCGAATTGTAGTGTGCAGCAGCGCAGCCCGGCAGAACTGTTACCGGCACCCCGCGATTACAATACAACGACACACACTGAAGAACTTCCATTCGAAAATAAGAGAGCCAGCAGAGACACTACAGACATCTGCTGCTCGCATGCATGCACGCGCAGTGTGCGTGGTCGACAGCCATCACGCCCCTGGCGGCGGCGGCGCGGGGATAGTGGGGAGAGGGCTAATCGGAGGTCCGCCTGCCGGAGCCGGAGGCGGCGGTCCTTCCCGTAAGTAACCTAGGAACCTCCGGCCGCCGTACTTACCACCAGCTGCACGTATAGTGATTCATCATATCACCGCGGTCATCATCGAATCAGAACAAAATCAGAACACTCGATCTGGATAATAATCTGACGACGTTAATTAGTCTGATGATCGAGCAATTAAAGGAAGATCATCAGCACGTCATTAATTACCTTGTGGGACGCCATAGGCTTCAGAGGGTACGGGGCCGGATGAGGCGACGAGCAGGAGCAGCGCCACCAGGATGAGCGCGAGCAGAGGCGATGACCTAGAAGCAGACATCTCTACTAGCGCGAGCAGCTACGTTACGTACGGCTTGCTAGCTAGGGTTAGTACTCAAGAGTGAGAACCTGCAGGCCGATCGATGGATCGGAGGACGGAAGGTACAGTACCGTACTTATATAGGAAACCTGCTAGCCAAGGAATTGATTAAGGAGTTCGCAAAGTCAACTTGGTACTTTTCTATTACTGGCCGAGGTTTACAACAACTTGCAAATTAAATGGGATCGAGTTCGTTCTGGCCGAGGCTTGGCAGCCATGTGCGTGCATGCTTGCCAGTTCCCAGTTCAGAAGCTCGAGCTAGCTACTATCCCCTGCCCTAGTACTTTGCCATTTGTGGCGCGCGCTGCCTTTGAGATTCGAGGTACTTGATTTATGCGATAGATTCTTCTTGTCGCAGTGCGCGTATGTTCAGGTTTTGAGATGTTACTCTCTTAGTTCTAAGTAGTACAATGTTTGTTCATAGCACACCACCATATACATGCATTGACAAGAAAGTACTACTATTAGCTCTAAGTAAAAGATGATGATGTAAAATGACTGTCCATAATATCCCTCTTAAATACTCACCTATTTTTATGCTGTTTAGGCCCTCTCCAATGGTTGAGCTAGTGCACTAGCTCAAAACTTGTCCACCTCGTATAAGAGATGGTAAAAAGATTACCTCTCCAATGACTTGTCTCATGGCACATTGCTCAAAGTATCTTGGGTCCAACAACACCTCTCTCATCAATAAAGTGTGCAGTCCACTTTCTCCCTGTGAGCTAACTCTTGGACAAGAGATATGACATTATCTCTACTCACTTTTCTCTCTCTTCCATGTAATCAAAGTGATGAGGTGGCTTCCTATGAACTAGCTAAAGTGGTATTGTTAGAGGAGGCCTTACACGATCACATTAGTTCAGTTTGAAATTAACTAGCTTGTCCTAAACGTCATACATTTAAAGACAGATGTAGTAATGTGTATAATACAACTATTTTTCTCCTATCAAAGCATATATATTAGGTGTAGTGAGTGGCAACCTTTGTATCTTCTATGGAGTTTTATCCCGTAGTTATAGTGAGCATAACTGATGAAAGCATAACTTCTTGTCTATGGACCAATTAACGATATTATATACTCTATCCGTCCATAAATATAAGCATTGTATAACATTGACATAATCTTTAATATGTTACTTTGACCAATACTATCTATAAAAATGAATTATTTTAAATAGAAAGAATTACATATTAGATAATTGGTTTCACGATGAATCTAATAATATTGATTATAAGTAGTAGTTTTTATGTTTTTTTTTGCTACTGATAGTAGTCAAAGTTTGAAAGTTTGACTTCTAAGAAACAAAAAATACTTATATTTACAGACAGAGGGAGTAGTCATTAAACTCACAAGCATCTAGTAGATAGATGGACACTAGCTAGATGACTTGAACAACCCCTGGCGGGTGAAGTTAGCACCCACGACTCTACCGCTACGCCAGTAGGTCGAGTAATTCTATAAACCTCTATCGAGATCACCCATCAGGGTTGTTGATCTTAAATATTCCATCGGAGATACACCTGTCGGCAAAATTATTTACAAGGTTGGAAAGCCCGAACCTGCTGTTACAGTCCACTGCTATCTAGTGAAGGTGTTATCTGTTCCAATTTATGGCGGGGACCTAAGCAAAACCATATAAGCAAAACCATATAGCCAAACACAGGATAATTTGCTGCTGGTCCACCTCCCATTGTCTCTAGATATCTTTCAATTTCCATGGGTGGTAAAAGATTTGCAAGTGTATTTTTAGGCTTCTCCTATTTTCTCATACTCCCATGAAGCTCACAGGGAGGTCTATAGTAACCCTATATTTTCTCGCTCCAGCAGGTTTCATTGTTTTGTCTACTGGAAAAAAAAGTTTTAAATGAAATGAAAACTTTGTTACAATTACTTGGAAAATAACAATGTTTTGTCTACGAAATGTTTCTGTTTTATTTTCCTTCTAGAGATAACAATGTTTCCATGTTGCATATATAACCTACAAGTCTATGAAGACCATCCACAATTTGTTCTTTTTTCAGTGCGTACATAAGAATTTTTACATGATACTCCCACTGTTCGTTGTAGTAGATGTATTAATTAAGATTTTCAAGACCAATGATTAATCAAATTATATGCGTACTTAGTGTGTATACAAGTTAAATGAATATACTCATATTTCAATATTATATATTTTTCAATATGATATTAATTTAATTTTGTTGCAATTGGTGATATACTGCAAGAGAAATTTGTGGTAAAATCAGTCCTCTATAGAGTTTTTAATCCTAATACAGCTACTAATCGAGAACGAACGGAAGGAGTATGTATTACTTTTATAGGCACACTTTATTACTTGTATCGTTTGTGCTATGTATACTCTTGCACCATTGCAACATCGAGTTACACCCAAGTTTGAGCGTTTTTTTTGTTCCATTTGCATACCCGCCCTTTTCTCTGAAATTTTAGATCAACAATCCAAGGTCGGCGACCACTCTTGTGCACGTATTTTTGTGGAAATCAAGGTAGTAAGTAATTAAGCTCAATTATTCATGAAGCCGAATACACACGGCAGCATAGTACAGCAGCAAATCACTTGCAGGCCTACTAAACGGATCATGCGATTAAAACAAAAATTAAACTCGATAACAGCGGAAGTAAGTTTATTCGAACAGCAGTACGTGAGAAAGACGATCAACCAGCAGCGCACGCACGGGCATACATGGTGATCACACAGCCGGCGGCGACGGCGGCAGTGCACTTGGGGTGGGGAGAGGGCCGATGGGAGGGCCCGCTACCGGCGCCGGCGGAGGAGGCGTGACCTGGTAATCGCCGCTCAGAAGCTTCCGCGCACCGTGATGCACGCCGCCGTCGAAGCCTGCACGCATGTGGAGTTCAGTGCGTGTGAATATAAAAGAATTAATTAACAGTGAGCTGAAGCAACCTGATTACATTGATTATTGAAGGAAATTACATATAAAAACTATGCTAGCTTATTAGTAATTAACAGTGGAGCCGACCTGTACCTGCAGAATATGATGTGGTAGTGGTAGCCTCCGAGGAGTGTGGAGATGATGTGACGAGGACTAGCACTAGCACGATCTTGAACAGAGACGACCGTGGAGATGCAGTGGCGCTCCACATTGCCATTGCTAGCTTGTGATCACCAGCCAGCTAATCGATCAGCAGGCGATATGAGACTGAGGTCTGAGAGTGAGAAGAGACGTGTGTGCTCTGTTTGCTGTGTATTTATAGGGCGTTCATGGTGGAGAAGGGAGATAGCGAGACCAACCTCATGGAAAAAACTACTGCCGAGCCATAGTAAATGTAAATCACTCTCCGAACTCGAACTAGGCATTTGCTAATTGCTACGTACGTGTCGGTAATCACATGGGTCCAATGCTATTCCTTGGCTTTCACTCCCAGCTGGAGTAAATCATCGATCGACATGGAGTATCGAACTAACGATAGTCGTCAGTCTCCCAGGTTTGTGGAATCACTGTACGTGTGATCTTCAGATGGATCCTTGCACAGTGACCGAGCTCAGTTTGGCTATGTGGCAGTGAGGCATTGCACCCCAAGTGATCCTCGAGATCCAGGCCCGGCCAGATCTAAACTAAACATGCTCGAGATGCGATGGAGAAATATAAATGGCTCAGATTCGAGTTGTCGCCGTCAAGTTGGCTGAGTTCGTGGGAAACTTCGTACGTGCACGGCAAGCCAAGCAAGAAACTTCGTACGTGCACACGATAATCCTAGTGTCCCCCGTATCCCTAGACCCTATAGTACTCTCGTCCTAACCTTGTAAGCGTATCATGCAACAACGCAACGCAAAAAGCTCCATGATGAGGTGTGGATAACTCACCGTAGTAGGAGATCCCATATTCGATCCCCTTCGAAACCGGATTTTCCTGAACTATTGCAGCTTCAACACATGCTGGGAACCGATGTCCGAGTCCATCTCTTCGAAGCAGGCATGTGAGTGTGAGTGTAGATTGTAGGTCTTAACTTGCGCATAGGTGTGTATGGGGTGTGTGTGGAGTGTATCTTTATATAAGTTCAGATACTACAACATGTGGAGTGTATCTTTGTGTAAGTTTAGATACTACAACTTGTACTTTTCATAAGTAAGGCTACGTAAAAAATCACCAGTTTACATAGGCCGGACCACCTTTAATTTGATAGCTATCCAGAATTGACCCACCGGCCCACCACAGACTATTGCGAGGAGCCTCATCTAGATGACTAGATTGGCTCCAAACGTTAAGGTTGCCCGCACCGAGGAACTCTACCCGTTCCTCCAGTACCGCAGTAGCGTAAAATGTGCTGCACCGCGGTACTGGGAGCAAGCGGACCGGCACCCTTCCGCTATTTCCAGCAGGTTCCCAAGGCGTATGTTACCCTCCTCCAGCCGCCACCAGCCCCAACCACCGCGCCCTCATGCCTCCGCTCGGAACCGCCTCCCGCAGAGGGGGGAGAGGGAGAACCGCACCAGGGCCGGATCTTGTCGCCGCCGCTGCCGCTAGAGGGAGATGAGGTAGTCAGGGGAGGGAGGGAGGCGGCGGTGTCGGGAGGATTGGGAGGTGGCGGCGGCGATGGCGGAAGAGGGAGGGAAGGGGGCGTCGATGTAGGGAGGGAGGGGGAGGGGGCGGGGGCGGGAGGAAGGGGGAGGGTCGGGGAGGCGGCGGGAGAGGGAGGGAGGGAGGGAGGAGGCGGCGGCAATGGCGGGAGAGGGAGGGGAGGGGGCGGTGTCGGGAGGGCTGGGGAGGGGGAGGCGGCGGTGACGATGGCGGAAGAGGGAGGGGGGGCGGCGTCGAGAGGGCCGGGAAGGCAGTGGCGTCGGGAGGATTGGGAGGTTTCTCTAGCTTTGAACATCTAGGTTGGGACTTTAAAAGCTTGTACTTTTTCAAACAGTAAATATACTTTTGTATATAACAATACAATCTTATTGTGTTTGTTAACATATTGTAATAGAATTTAGTGGTCCTAAAGTTTTCTTCTCAAGACCACGTGGATGTTCAAATTGGTATCTATTTGATATTTGTGATGAGAGAAGCAATACTCCATTTCTAGTTAAGAATTAAGATTCAACTACTGCCATGGTGTTGAGCAACTGTAGGAACTCTCCCCGTTTCTTGGTGGACTATTGGAACCATTTGCGACGCTGAGCTTGGGCTTTGTTTCAAATTCGTTCTAATGTTTTCTCAAAGCATACGTAATGCACAAATAACATAGGCACGTAGTCCATACATGCAAAACAACGAACGTTCATGATCATTAACCTTTGGATCATGAACGCTGAGATCATCGTCCTGTATATCTTTGTCAAGAATGGATGGAGAAACAATAATAGACTTTGCTTTTGATTTCTTCCAGTCGTTTGCGTACTACTTCCCTTATTTGTGTGATTAGCTGATGTGCTGAGAATACTATAAAACTTCTGTGTGCGGTCGCAGAGGCCGAATATTTATCCATTTTTTAAAAAAATCATCGCTGTTAATCAGCAGCTAAAAATCAATGGCTATACAAGTGCGAAGGTTGAAGGTGGGTACAGTGCCGTGCTTATATAGGGAAGCTTCGGGAATCAATCAAGCAGTTTATTTCACGATGCTTCGATCGGTTGATCGCTTGGAGTTGGAGCTTTCGTTCTGGCCGAGGTTCGCCATGTGACAGCGGCGCCGACCGGAAGTGCCCGATGACGGCGCCGGCGGCGGAGGCGCGGCGCGGTTCAGAAGCTTCCGCGCACCGCCGGCGAGGTCTGCAGGTAGATAGAGTACATCAGAATCGAGCGCTCAATAAACTAGCTTAAAACTTGCTAATAAGCAGCTAGCTGCCTTAAAAACACAGATATAAATCCATGCTGCACCTGCACTTAAAAGCTAAACCCTAGAAATGAACCGACACATTAAATGAAATGAAACTAGCAGTACGCGCGTACACACCTGATCGTGTTCTTCGAGCCTGTGAAGCAGTTGGACATGAGACAAGCAATAGTACTGCGACGATCAGTAGCAGTAGCAGGGACGACGTTCTTCTCGCAGTGGCGCCCCACAAGATCATCACTAGCTAGCTAGCTCAGCTGGGCAGCTGGCTGCTGGCCGATCGATCGATCAATTTGGTGTACGTATCGATCGGATGTATTCGCCGTTGCTCGGAGCCTCCGATCCGCATGGAAACTTGGATCATCTAGAGGCCGGGGGCAACATTCGAGATGCGCGCGCAGTGGAGAAGATCCAGAGATTCTACTTGTCGCCGCGTTGTCTGCATGCACCACTCGCCGGAGCAAACTAAAAAAAGCTCTACGATTCAGAGGTCTATCGATCTGACGATCTCGATCGCTCGTTCTTCTCATCCCGATATGTAGATGCAGGTGCCGAATCATGCATGCATCTGCACGAGAGCTATGGTCTCCGGCCGGCTTCCAATGCTCTGCATGCGCCGCTCGCTGTCGAGACCGCATGCACTGCCCATCGTCCAGCCAGTGTTTTCAGGTGGAAACAACTTCTGAATCAGCGCAGACCTCCCTGCTGCAGTGGAATTTCAGGTGCGTGGGGCGCTCCTTTATGACTTAATCCACAAGTTGGTTAAGCTTGGTAGCTTTAAAGCCCAATAAGCCCAAATAGAATACTAAATCTATTATTTTTCACTGATCACTTTCAACAATTTCTCAAAGTTGGACCAACATATGGAAATAGTAGATTCAACATTTTGTAATACATAAATCAACATTTTGTAAAAAAAATAACACACTCAACATTTTTCGAAATCTATTTCAACAGTTGAAAAAAATGGATTCAACAATTTTACAAACAATGATCAACATCTCAAAAATGCAGTCTCTAGATCTTCTTTGAGGACAGTAGGGCCGCCGGGACGCCGGTGCTCGCGGGCAGCGCGTGCGGGGGGCTGCGGCGGCCGATGCTCGCAGGCGGCACGCGTGCGGCTGCTTGCGGCACTCGCCGGGGCGCGCGTGCGGGGGCCGCGGCGGCCGGTGCTCGCGGGTCGCGCGCGGAGGGGCGACGGCAGCCGCGCTTGCGGCTCGCGGACCGGGGCGACGGCGGCGAGCGAGAGGATCCGGCGGCGGGTCGGGCGCATGGTGCTAGGCCTGGTAAGGGATGAAGCGGATCCGACGACTCAGGTTGCACAGCACGAATATCAAACACCGGAAAGTTATATAGGTTCTCCGGGGCCCATCCATATATGCAGTGTGCAGCTGGGCCCACCGTCCCGGACCGTCAAATGTTAGTGGGGAAGTATGCAAACCAACCCAACCCCTCCAAAGAAATCGCCTTGTTTGATTTCTCCTTTCTAAGAGTGTGTTTTGTAAAGGAGCTATTTGGAATTCTTTAAATTATGTGACACTGCATCCGTCCATAAATATAAGTGATTTTAAAAATTTTAAGACATTTTAAGGCACATAGGAAAAAAATGTCTTCATCCCGCGTTAAAGGTGGGTAGTCATATAATTAATTGGCGCAAGTCACATTAAGTTTTGTTAATTCTTGAAGCGATTAAATTTGGTGTTGGAATGACTATCTGGTATAGATAATTAAGAAAACATAATGCGACTATTCCAATACCAAATAGCTATTCTTGTTGTAGCATTTTTCGTTCATCATTTGATATACTAATCACAATTTATTAGAAAGAATACCGTGACTGATTTTACTAAGCTGAAGTTTTCTTCTTCTTCTTCTTTTTTCTTAACTAAGAGCCTGTTTGGCAACAAGGTGTTTAACACCCGTCACATCGGATGTTTGGATGCTAATTAGGAGTATTAAATATAGGTTAATTACAAAACTAATTGCACAGATGGAGTGTAATTCGCGAGATGAATCTATTAAACCTAATTAGTCCATTATTTAACAATGTGGTGCTACAGTAACCATTTGCTAATGATGGATTAATTAGGCTTAATAGATTCGTCTCACGAATTAGCACAGGGTTCTGCAATTAGTTTTATAATTAGCTCATGTTTAGTTCTCATAATTAGCATCTGAACATCCGATGTAACACTGTTAAAATTTAACACCTCGTATCCAAACACCCCGGAGGTGTTCAAAGTAAGCTCTTTTTTTTTCTTTCAAGCATGGAGCCGACGCACATTTAGAGCCTATCTCTTGGATTTAGTTTGACTTTCTGGCCCATCTCTACGGAACTGGGCCATCCTAACTACAAGACCTTGCGCCATTAATATAAAGCCCATTTAAGAGATGTCGGTCCAACTAGTAGCAGACAGTTTGTGTCTCCCACTCAGAAGGAAAAGACCCGAGGAAAAATATTTGCCTAGATACAATTTGAAATTAGGCGCAAACAGCTGATATCGTGCGACAAACCTGATCACATACCGACACTATATTCTAGCGAAAACCGCCAGATTGTCTGAATTCTTAAACAGTTGACGACGACAGCATCTATGCATGGTCATCAGTTGATCAGCATCTCTGATACAGTGAGCCTGTCTGAACTCTGAAGTATTGATTCATACTAGCCCTACACAACTCTGAAGTAATTCTATGTGCAGCTAGCCATATCCCATATGCAGCGCATATATAGTACAGAGAAGGACGGCGTGCTTGTCGCATCATATCGCTGGAGGCGGCGGGGGCAAGACGACAGAGGCGCTGTACGGAGGGCGTGACGCCGGCGCCGGCGGCGGAGGCGCGGGGCGGCCCAGAAGCTTCCGCGCACCGTGGTGCAGCACGTCGGCGAGGTCGCCTGCATACAGATAGAGTGGTGACATGGATGATCTCAACTAGACCGTACCCATGGAGCACAAAAGCAGCTTACATTACAGTACATTACAGACCTGATGATGTGCGAGCCTCAGCTGAGCCATTTGGGCATGAGATGAGCACAAGTAGTAAGGCGATCATCACTTGCTGAGACATTGTTCTTGTCCTCGCACAGGCCATGATCATCACTTGCTGGATGGCTGGCTGATCGATCAGGTTAATGATGGTGGAGGACCAAGGATACGCCGTATCGCTCTGCGAGTATTTATAGGCGCGGAGAACGGGAGAAGATTGGATTGGCAAATTAAGTACACTGCACCTGCCACCTGCAGCAACCATAGCAGTTTTCTTCAATTTCTGCACCAACTTGCCATGATCCCCATCCACCCACAAGCTAGGGTTTCGATCTCTTCACCTGGTCTGGAGCTGTGGAGCAATTACTCAGAGACTAGAGAGTATACTAAGGGGGTGTTTGATACAAGTAGGATCACATCGGATGTTCGGATGCTAATTAGGAGGATTAAACATGAGCTAATTATAAAACTAACTGCAGAACCCTTATACTAATTCGCGAGATGAATCTATTAAACCTAATTAATCCATCATTAGCAAATGGTTACTGTAGCACCACATTATCAAATCATGGACTAATTAGGCTTAATAGATTCATCTCGCGAATTAGACTCCATATGTGCAATTAGTTTTGTAATTAGATTATATTTAATACTTCTAATTAGTATCTAAATATTCGATGTGATATGTCCTAAAGTTTAGGACGCCGGATCCAAACAAACCCTAACATCATGCACGCACCTTTCTTAGATAACCGAGTGTGTGTTTGAATGGCTATTTTGGTCTTTTTTTTCCTTCTATCTTAATGCAATGATACATAGTTCTCCTACGTGTTCGAGAAAAATACACGCGCACCAGCAACTTAACGTGCGTTGATGCCGAGGTCAGCGACATTCGAGATGCGCGCGCAGCCTGCAGATATAGCGAAGGTCTGATCAAGTGGGCACACAGAGAAACGAGGCCACGAAATATGTAAAAAAACGGCGGAGATTCGAGTTGTCGCCGTTGGTAAACTCATCGGGGTGACGGAATGCGTGTAGATGCATCTCCGATTCGGCACCTCGAGCGCGTGCAAAGCATTGGACGACGGAGTTGGTGTCGACGACGGCGCGGCTTCCGGCGTCGTCCGGTCAATCGACGACGGAGCCATGGGTATTGGTAGGTGGGCTTGACCAGAATGGCCCGGTCCATCCTTTTCTCGCATGCAGCCCACGCAACACCAGACTCTCGGTTACTCAAGGCCCATTTCATAGGAGTCGGCCCAATATTAGTCCCTGCAACGGGGATTTCTTTTTCTGAAAAGAAAACGTCTGTTTGACCCGTCACTTTCGCCGTAGTCCGATTTACATCTCTGATTCAGCGGAAAAACTGATTTTAACTTAAAAAACATAATTAATTAACCTTTTAACTAATTAAACTGGTGCATTTATCATCCCATCTTAATTTAACAATAGTTCAGTGCTATCTAATGACGGTTTATACCGCCCAATCATCAGAATAATCTCCTCTGCTCTCTGGTCTGCCTAGAACTGTGGTGGGCTAGAGTGGGCCGCGTGGAGCGGATTTCACGTAGGCTAAAGGAAAATCTTGACGCGTTCTACAACGAACCATCTCAAAGAAAAAGACCCGGTTGATTCCGCAGACTGCAGGTCAAGTACCAACGTTGCAATTAGAACCTTGTCGTCTGGTCTCGAGAATCGAGCAGAGTAAGGATCACCAAGTTGTGATTTGAAATTAGGCGCCAACTGCCCAACGTGTCTACATATGCAGTGCATGTGGACAACTCGTTTGGGAGGACAAAACCATCCCTGACACTGTTGTTCGGACTGAAACCAGTTCACACTGATTGTATTGTTCAAAGTTCAAACAGAGTTAACAAGCACGTACTCGGATCCTCTTTTTTTTTTCATATTTCATTTCGTTTTTGCACAATTTAAATTTCACACACGCACACACACACACACACACACGAAGCAACTTGCATCTGAAAAGGAAAACAAGAAGCAAAATAAAGAAATCAACTGAACACATGGCCTTCCCAGAAGCTGATCGATCCATCATGGTTGCTGTTGAGGTAGAAATCCCCAAACAGGATGCTCGCGTCATCGACCATCGCCTTCAGGAACTCGTCGTCGCAGCCCGCCTGCGCATCCGTGCAAGCGCTCGCAGTGCTCGTCGGCGACGGCGTTACCGACTCCGCGGCCGCGGCGTTCCGGCCAACGTCCGCGGCCGCAAGAACAGCACCGCCTGTCGCCGCGGCGCTACCGGTGGCCCACATGTCGTTGTCGTAGCTGCTTCTGCCGGCAGCAGCGCCGGCGACATAACCGGCAGGGCATGGACGGTCCGCATTAGCTGGGAGGAGTGGGTTGAAAACGGCTGCCGGATGTGTCCCGGCGCCCTCGCCGCCGCCACGGCGACGGTGGCTCGCGGCGGGCTCTTTGCTCCCGGCCGTGGACGACGCCTCCTTCTGCCGGAGCTTCTTGCGCAGCCGCGCGTTCCAGAAGTTCTTGATCTCATTGTCCGATCTCCCGGGCAGCCTCGCCGCGATCTGGGACCAGCTGCAGACAATAACGATCAAATTAGCACCTAATCAACACAAGGATAGATCTTTACATGCATCAAGTTGACGCGACATGTGGCAATGGCGTTGCTGTGGAGCTCAATTACCTGTTGCCAAGTGCTTCGTGGAGAGCAATGATAAGGTCCTCTTCGTGCTGGGAGAAGCGGCCGCGCTTGAGGTCCGGCCGCAGGTAGTTCATCCACCGAAGACGGCAGCTCTTGCCGCACCTCTGCAAGCCTGCAAACAGCAATTAACACACGCCACACATGAGTAACCAAGAACTATGGTGATGCAATTATAGCCAGTTGTTGAAAAAAAGCTTAAGCTGATAGTGAAAGCCGAGGCGACAACAATGGAGCGAGCACGGTACCTGCAAGCTCAGGGATGGAGCTCCAGCAGCTGACGCCGAAGCGGGCGATGTGGGAGGCGAGCCTCTCGTCCTCCTCCGGCGACCACAGCCCTTTCCTCACCTTCTTCTCCTCGGAGCAGCAAGGGTGTGCCCTCCCCATCTTTGTGTCGTCCGAGCAAGAACGCTTGCTAAGCTCTCGCAATCACAAAGGCATGTGCACACTAGATAAAGTCTGGCTCACCGAATTAAGTACTGGATCGATGCTCTGGTGACAATCTGTCGATTTGTTAGAAACGTGCATAGAAAATAGGGGCAGACGCTGCATCTCGCAGCACTTGTTTATTTCCAATGGGCAATGGCCCATGCATGAATAGTGTACTATACAATATATGCAGGAGTCTTATGTAATTGTGTGATAATGGCTGTAAAGCACCCATGTTCAATCAAGGATCAGGAGGCAGCATGCAGCCCCGGAAGAAGAAGCTAGTTTAACGTGCAGCTGCACTAGCTTGCTGCCATCGCAAAAGCAGCCACACTCATGTCTCTAGCTGCGTCCTTCATAATGATGCTTGATGGGCTTCAGACATGCTGCATGGTCTTTTATACAGGCGTTGCGACATACTAAAGTGTGCTCTTATATGTTTATTGATTTTACCTTGAAGTGCTGCAGCCATGCGTTGATTGGTCACATTCTGACATAGTTTTCATATCACATATTGATCAATTATTGATAAACAGCATAATAGCACCATCTATTTGCTTAGATAAAAAATGTATTTACTCCCTCAAGTCACAAGTAAGTGATGTTTTTGGATATCGACATGGTCTACTAAATATAGCTTGGACTAGTACATTTTTATTTAAAATATGTATTTATAGAACAATATAACTAGTATAATTTTATTTTATTTGTTTTTGCTAAAGACAAGTATATATATACTATTATGAAATCATCACGTCTCAAGACAAATTTACTCACATTATTACCAATATCCAAACAGCTATTTGCAGCTACGAAAAGCAAAAGCGGGTAAGGTACCTGTTCCTGCAAATGTGGTTTCGATCGGTCCTGAAAACCATTTTTTATAGTTTATCACTACCTAAAGTTTCAAGTACTTGACCTAAGAGTTACTCCAGTAGTAGTATATTATACGGATCTTTCTGATGGCCAACAAACAACTAAGAGTCAAGATCATGAATTCTGCCATTCATTTTAACAAGGAACCCCCCCCCCCCCCCCCCCCAAGAGGGGATGTATAGACATAGGCACACACATTGCGATAGCATTGGACCTTAGAAACACCTAGGGACAAGATGATTTTGGATTGGACACTAATTCACTTTGCTACCACAAGATAGCACCACGCACGACTAAAACAGCCTGACGAAACCGCCATGCATAGAAACACCAACATTGGCATGGGCAGACGAGGGGCCACAAGATTGCACCACGCCATAAAGTAAAGTAATACAGTTGGAAGAAACCATCAGAGTTTCTGGCTCCACCAGTAAGTAAACACTAACAACAAGGTTCTGCAAGCTCTAGGAACGAATCATTCCCTTGCTGGACTAGTTCCTTAGATTTCAGGGTTGCTGATCTAAATTGTCCTACATATAATAACATATACTTATGCATGGATACGTGCTCATCTGAGGTAGGAATTACCTGAAAGTCTCTGTCACTTCGTGCAGTAGGAGGACTTGTTAAGCCTTTGGAAGTATATGTAGGGTTACACATATAATAAGTACGTGTAGGGCCGTTATTACCTAACCTCCGTCACATCATGACATGAAACGTTCGTGCATGCATACATATACACATGCATGTAATATATAGATCGATAAGGAAGCCAAACATATCTGGCCTACACTTTTTGGCCCGTGACGATATAATCCACTGAAATTCCGGGAAAGCTATGGGTACACATAGCAGACCTATCTCTCCATTATTAGCTGTTCATGCGTTCATGTTCTTAGAATGGCTTGATGCAAGGACACATTGCATGCACAAGTACGGTCTCCTGTCTTTTGACCATTTCCGTTTCAAATCATACATAATTAACCATTGGTATTTGGATCAAAGTGATTAAATTATTACAGTAGGAAATGTAATTAATCACATGTGCCTAGCTTGTATTTACTCAATTAACAAAGCTGTAAGACCTCAGAATGCAACAACAACATGGCGGCGGCCGGCCGGTATCCACGCGCGTGCATGACGATCGACGCAGCCGACCGGGAAATTTTTCCATGCATGCTTTGATAGGGACGCTCCACCACATTTTCACGTGCCATGTGGGAGTTAAAAATAAAACGGCTAGATGATGCTTTCTTCCTATCTCAATTAAGGCACTTTCTGCGTCAGATTTGTTTACTTCATTACTACGTGGTAACTAAGCACGAAAAAAAAAACATCCATGAACATTTGTAGATGGCTATGTTAAGCTAAAAGTTATGTGTGTAAATAATGACGAGTCACGAGCTAAGTGATTGATGATCTTGGTGGCTACTGGCTAGGCACTAGGCCTAATTTCTAAATAACTGTGCGTGTAATTATTGTTTGGCCTAGGAATCGCTTAATACTAGCTGATGAAGTAAGGTATCCGATCCCTGCACGTAGTAGTGGTTCATACATAGTACACGTTCCTTGGTTGGGATGGCCAATTTGGCATGTAATAGTCAAAACATTAGGGCTCATGGAAGCAGGTGGCGATGCGCGCTGCCTGTGATCCAATCGCCAGCAGCTGCTAGTAGTAGTTCTATTTCCCCAATGAAAATCGCGAACAAGTTATGCATGATCCATCGTTTACCTACCACCGTGCATTATTAGATCCAGTTAATTTCATATTACAAATAAACCTGCAACTTGATTTTTTTTTTAAAAAAATTCAATCAGTACTCCTCCCCTAAAAAAGCGATGAGACAACAAGATCCATGGAGGAAAAAGCTGTGATCATTGCAAGGAATCTGACGCGCACCTCTTGGTTTGTGGGACAGATGTTCATGGTAGTCACATGTATAACCGAATAGCTGGAGTCGTGTATCCATGCCAAGCGCGAGCAGTGCTGCTGCGACCATGTGGGGTTGAGATCGTGTAATCGTATGAGTATGACCAACGTGCCTTGAGGGGGTTGATCGAACAACTCGCAGACAGCCTAAAGTGATGATCCGAAAATAACGTACGTGCAGGGGCGCACCGGTGCGTATTTTTCCCGCTATCTCGCGATCGAGTAGCTTGCAAGCGCTGCGTCTAGAAAATGTTGGGCAATTCATGAAGATAATGATGCGTTGGTTTACTCCTGTTCTTATTGTGGCTTCATGCACGGAGATGAACAAAACCTTTGATTCTAAATTGTCAATAACACAATAAAAATAATTGTTGTGAAAGCTGCATCGTTCACTCATCAGTTTCCGATGCAATGTATCATGTGATCCAAATGGTTTTTAATTATGTGACTAGATTCTATGGAGAGATTAAGCATTGAGCAACTACTAATGCCCTTGTCCTTGACTCTTGACTAGCAATACAATGGTGAGAAATGCCAGCCAACTAATACATACATGTTCGATCCGCCTCTAGCAACGTGACACTCCGATTATCAAATTAAGACATCATAATCCAACAAGATGTTGGCGGCTCTGTCCATATGCGTGATGCTGAAGGCAACTGAACGAGATTTTTTAGGTGCGAGAATCCTTTGAAAAATTTACCTATCCTTTTAAAAATTAAAACATCCTCTGATAGGTATTTACACTCTACCCCATTTCCTTTTCATGTGCCAATGTGTTGCTCATAGTTAAAATAGACACATGTATTTTTTTTTTGAAAAAAAGGAATAGTCTCTGACCACTTCGCCAAATAGGCACATGTATGCTTTCTATAAAAAGCAGTCTATCCTTTATAAAAAAAAATGACACATGTTGTTCCAAGGACATTATATATGAGGACATACATATGTGTTCATAATTTGATCCTTTTCTGCGCATGAGTTTAACTCTATTCAACAATGAATTTAGCATGAAACATCATAATATCATTCATGAACACTTTTGATCAGCTTGTTACACCATCAGGGTTCAAAATTAAATAAATGAAGTCAGAAGTGATGACCGACTGGTGACTAGACAGCTAGTCTAGATCAGTATGTGAGTGAAAACCGTGTTAATTGTGTTGCTAAAACGACAGGTAGATTCACACTAATAATTCTAAAGCTCTAGCTAATTGGAATTACTTTATGAACTGCTGGTGGTGGTCCAGATTAATGTTATCCCATGTGACCTCTGAGGAGTTGCATTGCTATCGAGTGACCAAGATATGACTATCTTTGAGCTGATCATGCAGACACATGTGATCTACATACGTTGTTTACTTTTGATCGCAGATCCTTGTTTATATAATTAACCAGCTGGAACCAGAACAGGAGTCAAAGGATCAATACCGGCAGTACTAGTCCAGGGAAAACCTTGACCAATACCGACAATACCAGTCCAAGGAAAACCTTGCTAATGCTTTGCTGCTTTCAAGGAGATAAAGTTGTATGAATATATCTGGCACTGCATGGCTCATGGTACACGCTCCTTAGTCCTTACTGGTGCCATCTAACAGATCCAACTCAACCACCAATCATGCAAATGAAACCAAGCAGCAGAGGTGAGAATCGTACTCCATGTGTTTGTTTTCTAGATAGTGTAATTGTTTTTTCCCACAGAAAGAACTTTCTAACCAGCTAGCTTAGCTCTATATTGGCAATTGATATCATGTTGATCCGCGTTTACCTACCACCATGCATCGTCAGATTCAACTAATTATCCTATCCATCTTTGCAAAAAAATAAAATAAAATAAAATAAAATGAATGGACTATCCTATTGCCCCACCGGCAACATGATCGTAATTATCCAGATAATGATCAATAATCTCCCCTCAAAAGGTAATGGTGACAATAAGATCGATGGAAGAAAATTAATGTGATCATTGCTTGGAATCTGTTGAGGTTGAGGCACATGGTGCATGAACCTTTACTTGGGATAATTCGTGGTGTTCACATCTACAACCAAGAGTAGCTAGAGAATGGACCATGTATGCAAGAATATGTTCATGGAAAGCGCGTCGAGCGCCTTATTCGTTCATATTGGTTGTTTCTTGAGCCGAGACAATTTCCAACACTTTTTTTTAAAAAAAAAACAGATGTCTTTTATCTAGAATATGTATGAGATCTGCGTGCTACATATACATATATACCATATATATTATTTATTTGGACAACAAGCTCTGGTACAACTATTACCTTACAAGGCAACCAACCTAAGAAAAGGTCACAGGTGACACCCTAAATGATTGCCAAAACCCCTGAACAACAAGCAAACAAAAGGAGAACAATTGTTAGATTAAAATCCAGCAACCAGCTCAACTTTGCAGCCCCAACAGATATTGCCCACTTGCATTATTGAGAACCGCCCCCAAAAAAGCAGCTAAATTCGTGCAGAAAATTAAACAATCAACGATTATCGGCATTTGCAGACGACTGCATAGATGATATTTAATTCGAAATCAAACAAACCCACCCAAACTAGCTAAGCTTTTGTGATGTCTTGTAATAATATGCATGCGCAACAGTAGCATGCGTGCGTGCAGCAGCATGAGACAAAAGGAGATGCAGATGTCAGCCGCGCGCCATTCGTTCGCTGTCGAGCTGCTAGTGGCCATGTTGAGCATCTAATACACTCACTAATCTCTGTCAGCTAATGATTTAGTATCACTCCCGTCAGTTAATCACAGTCTAATTATGTATGCAGCACCAGATCCATCACTGCATGCAGCTAACCCCCAGGCTGCACAACTGCAGATGCATGTACACGCATACGTCAGGCTCTGCATATGTATAGTTTGTTTTTGCAAGTTGCATTTGCATCATATTCTAAGCAAGTTCTTTGCATCATGGTTGGCTAGCTATTGTCTCGGGTCATGTGCACTGGAGAATTTTATCTCATGCCTGCAACCTAAACAAAGGACTGACAAGGTTTTAATTTAATGTGTAATTTCGTATGTTTTATTAGATTAGTTGAGAGTGCAAACAGAGGCCGCCATAAGTTTGTCGCATATGCAACCCTATCACCACACAAGCATAATGCAGGCTTGAATTGTTTAACACTGAACACACACCTAAATAATTGAGGAACACAGGTCAAGGGAATATAGCTAGCTAGCAGCCGTGTGATTGGATCGAGTTCCTAATATTGGTAATTCTGGCATAGTTAACTTAACCTTCTGGAATGGGACGGCTCACCTAGAGTCCAACATGCAACTGTGTCTTTGCTTGACTCCACCTCTTGCCCAAGAGCTAGCCAGAGGATCGATTTCCCTTGAATGTCATGAACTTGTGGTGGCAAGCAACTGGCAATACCATCCACTAATTAGGTCAAGGAATTTATAATTTTTCCACGCATTGCAAGGGCACGTAACTCTATATATGTATAGAAGTCTAGTAGATATATAGTCAGTATCGCCAAAACTAGTTAGGTCATGATAATGTAGTCTACTGCCACAATAGTTTTGTGGCAATGAAAATATGTGTTGTAAATGTAACCCTCCAGAAAAACAAGAAGCCAAGAACTTGATGCCATGGCACACTCACTTTCGGGGCTAGAATGAACCATTTTCAGGGCTGGTTAGTTGATCAGCTTTGAAAATGCATTTCCAGGACTGACCAGCCCTTGAAATGGATGTATTTCAAGGGCTGGCTCCAACGTCTGAATGGTCCTGAAAAAAACAGACATGCTGGAAAACCAGGCATAATGACCTCTTGCAACAACAAAAATCATCGTGACAGGCTTATTGGCCGCAATTTAGGCACTAATGCAAGTTTATCAACTTATTGCTTATGTTTGCGTTCGCCAAGGTTTGTGTATATAGTTTGCATACTAGCTAGCAGCAAGCAAGAACTTCTAGCTAAATGTCTAGAGCTGCAAATTGAAAGTTGTGAGATGCATGCATGTTTACCTGGCGTTTGTATGCATATATAGCCGCCTTTTATGAACTTGCCACGCAACTTGGCTCTTTCTCAGGGTTGTATGCTTTTTGTCTCTTCCCGGAGCTGTGTAGCGGGAATTAATAGGATGGAATGGTTGGCAACATCCTAAGGTTGCTGACGTAGGGGCGATGGTCCACAGTTTATTGTGACCATAATTAAACTTGGCGAAAGATCATCACCGCCAAAGGGCAAAGGGTGGTTGATCACAAAAGGTCATGGTCCTAGGTTTGTGACTATGATCAGCCATTGGATGACTCTATTTCTGGGGTAGAGGTCATAATTTTATCCAAATGCACTTTCGATGAAGCAGATGTTTGATGCATGCATGTTACTGTTGTAGTTTTGACCATTAGCAGCTACTACTTTTTCCTCAAGAAAAAGATTGGCCACCAGTGCTAGATGTAACCCGGATTATCCTATATATGCATGATTCATGATTGGTTGTATTTAGTCTTTGCTGGGTAAAATGAACTACCAACAACCTCCTCTTCTGTAGATGCAAGTTAACTCCATCTCCTCATCAGTTATCACCTTCCCCTGAACTGTACGTTCCCTGCACAGGTATGCAAATGCAAAGTAACAGAGGACATAACATTTGCATGCTGATGCTGATGCTGATGATATCATTTATATTATCTAGTTTTTTTATAAAAACACACATGCTGAAACTCTGAAATAATGTCAAAAGTTTCCAGGTTTATAGGTTATGATTGACTGTATTTAAATGATGCTCTAATAATACCCAATGCCTTTTCATACCGACAAGATGCATCTTATCAGAAACAATAATCATGTATATCCTGTGTGTGTGTGTGTGTATATAGATCCTGTGTTGCCATGTAATGTATAGCAACAGCTGGACATTCATGCATGGATGGCAATGTGGCTTTGCCACATCAACTATCATTCATTGATGCTGTAATAATCTTCTCATATCGCAAGCTAATCATATCCTTCCATCCATCACGTACAGCACCTAATACGTTCCAGTAAACATGTACATGTACTACATGATGAGTAGGCAAAGTGACATAAACATGCACGCATAAGCACACAAAGCTCACAGAGCTAGTCACAACACACGGTAACAATGGATGGTGACCTCCACTGAAACCACACACATTATACTAGCGTAGTATAAGACTGACCCATGAAGAGCGCAGCGAATAGAATCGATGATTTGGTATCTGGTGCACGCATGCTCTTGGTCGCATGCGCCCTACTAGCTCCTGCAGGCAGGGAAATTAATGCGCAGAGGCATATGCCCTCTGTCTCTGCAGACATGTTATATATATACATATACTGCAGGCAGTTCAGTCACACACATGAGTAGCTAACAGCATCAGCCAATCAACCAAGCTGAACTTGCCATTGTCAATACAGCAGAGCCAGAGCTAATTAAGGAACCAGCTAGCAGCCTAGCTAGCAATGGTGCGGAAGCCGAGCCATGGCGACACCGCCGGCGCCGGCAACGGCGGCACGGAGGCGACGAAGGAGAGGAAGGGTCTGTGGTCCCCGGAGGAGGACGAGCGGCTCTTCGCCCAGATCACCTACCACGGCGTCTCCACCTGGAGCTCCGTCGCGCAGCTCGCAGGCAAGATTAGTCTGATCTAGTGCTAATTTTCGCATCAATTAACGCGTATGATAATCTGTTCTTACGCCGCGTCAATGGTGGATGCGCAGGGCTGAGGAGGAGCGGCAAGAGCTGCCGGCTGCGGTGGATGAACTACCTGCGCCCGGACCTGAAGAAGGAGCCCATCTCCAAGCGCGAGGAGGAGATCATCATCTCCCTGCAGCGGTCGCTGGGCAACCGGTGGTCGGCGATCGCGGCGAGGATGCCGGGCAGGACGGACAACGAGATCAAGAACTACTGGAATTCCCGCATCAGGAAGCGCCTCAACGCCGCGGCCAAGTCCGGCGGCGGCGGCGGCGACGGTGGCAGCAGCAGCAGCACCGAACCAGCGGCGCCGGCCGCCGAGGAGAAGGCGGAAGCGGAACTAACCAATGCGGCCACCGAAGCGGCGCCTCTGCCCATCCCCGCACGGTTCCCGATGTTCGCCTGCCAGGTGCTCGACGGAGCCGGCGACGGCGGCAGCGAGAGCACACCGTCGTCGACCACTAGCACGCAGCAGAACTCCGGCGACGAGAGCGAGGCGAGCGTCGGCGACAGCGACACGATCCATTTCCTCTCGTTCGATGATCTGGATTACCCGGCCGATTTCCTCGTGGACGTGCCGGGTGCCATGGACGCGTGGGAGAGTGAACTGTACCCTGCAAATCCGATGAGCTCCTCGCTCTATTGATTCATTGCCAAGAATCGCAACCGTAGTTTCGTTCCCGACAATCATAGGTCGTATGATCGAGTTATTAAGGCAAACGAACGCTTCATGCTTCAAGTGTGAGCTGAATTAAGATGACTAGACTAGCCAATTGTCGGTGTGGTAAAAAAAAAAAAGAGTTGTATTTCTTGTCATTTCCATTATTTTTAGAAGAAGTTTTTTTTTCTTTTTTTGGTAAAAGTTACTGTAAGTACCTTGCTAGCTACCTTGTGTCAAGAATCAACCATATGTTTGTTCAGTTAATCTACGAGACTATTATGCTTGTCTTTGAGTCTCGGTGAAATTAATTTCTCTATAGATTTAACTACACACAATCCGCAAGCACATGTCGGAAAATGTATCGGGGACAGCTAGTTTCCGGAAATTTGTTAATGTGTAAGGATGGAGTTACAGAGCTAGCAATTCAAAGCTGATACGCAATTCAGTTCAGCAGAGAGTTGACTGTGTTTGTGTATGCAGATTGCAGAGCTAGCAATTCTCTCCCACATACCTTTTCCAAGCTACTTTCTAGAAACAGCAGCTTCGATCATTCCTGCAAGCATATAATTCCCGCCTTCCTGGCTGCCTTTGCATTCGAGTTCCAACTTCCTCAGCATGAACTAACTCCCATTTCCTTGTATGCCCATACAACTAATTAGTGGCTGAGGGTGGAGTCACGAACTCAAATTTTACCTTGTTAGAGGACCAATAATATTAAAATTTCAAAATTTAGTTAATTTTTTTATTATTATTTGAAAATTTTCAAAACATACCATCGATGCTGGCCTTGATCGATGGCTGTCAGCGCATAACCACTGGCGTTCCTAACATCGACCGATCGAGAGCATGCACGCGACCAAGGTCTTCGTCGTCGGCGCGACCATGGATGAGGGCAACAACTACTGCAGGAAAAAAATTGGTAAAGGCAGCGCACATGCTGCACGAGACAGTATTAGCGCGCGACAGCTAAGTTAATCTTTTCTGTTTATCCTATGTGCCCATGACCTCTTGCTGAATTCGTTCGCTTTACAGCAGATCTAAGATGAGTCCAGCCTAGCCTATGGCTACCTATAGCCGTCCTGCAGGTGCAGCTATATCTGAATGGTTAGTTTAGTTCAGTAGTGGTAGCAGCCCAGGTGGTCATTAGCATTTGAAAATTTGGACAGCAAAGCCAGGTCTGCATGGATGGATGTATCATGTATGTAAGCCCTGGTCCATGCGGAGCATGTGCTTACCTGCTACATCCCTTGAATCCTTATGAGCTTGACTGTTGATTTGGAGCAGCATCTTGACCAATTACACTGCACACTGCATGCATAGCGTATGGCTAACAATGACTGGTGACCAAGACTAGTGATGAGATGACTAGCTAGGACTAACAAGGACTAAGGCCCCGTTTTCTTCCACTGACTTATTTTTAGCACCCGTCACATCGAATGTTTAGATACTAATTAGGAATATTAAACGTAGACTATTTACAAAACCCATTACATAAGACGAATCTAAACGGCGAGACGAATCTATTAAGCCTAATTAGTCCATGATTTGACAATGTGTTGCTACAGTAAATATTTGCTAATGATGGATTAATTAGGCTTAATTAGGCTTAATAGATTCGTCTCGCCGTTTAGATTCCACTGATGTAATTGATTTTGTAAATAGTCTACGTTTACTACTCCTAATTAGTATCTAAACATTCAATGTGACACGTGCTAAAAATAAGACACGGGAAGAAAACGCTCCCTAAAGAGTACGCTGCTACTAGCTCCCTACATTATTTCACTAATTGATAGTATATTTTTTCATAACTTACCGTGCGAGATATAGCAAGAGGACCATTAGATCACAAAAAAAAGTTACTATGAAATGGGCATCTACATATATCTCTATAAAATGACACACATGACGATATATCTAGTTTTAATCTTTATTCAAACACATTTAGATACAAATAGAGAGTGAAAACATTATACTAGCTCTCTCTATTCTTAAATACACCCCCCAACCCCCCACCCCCAACCACTGCACTCCACATTATAGAGAGTGAAAACTAACCTATATTAAATAAAATAGAACGGAGGTAGTACGTGACATTTTAGCTTTTCTAGGTGCACAGTTTTTCCTATTCACTTAGATATAGTGTATGTCTGTATGCATGATAATATCGATGAACCTAGAAAAGACAAAACAATCTACAATTTGGAACGGGGGAGTAGTTTATTGTGAACATATTTGAAAACGGATGTAATACACACAATTTAGGAATGTGCACTTTCTCCCGATGGCATGGGCAAACGAGAGTACCATTATTTAACAAAGGGGGGGAATGGATGATACTTGATACGTAGTAATTAACTGCCAAATCGCATTCGTGCTTGATTGACGTCGCGTAACTTTCTAGCCCTAGTCTAACCACTGTTTGTCTTTTCCCCAGTTAATTTACTCGCCGACCGTAGCCGAGATCAAGCCACATGGGTATATAGGTCGTAGGCATCGATGGTACCTAGTGCGGTAACAATGACTAATCAAAGCATACTTGCTGATACCGTGTCACCTCAGTGCTCGCACTAATGCTCAATCACGTCGGCTAATTTTCTACCCCGTATACTATTACTAGCTAGTCTAACCTCTGGTTCTTGTCTTCTTTGCGGTTAATTAACTCTTCGTTAGGATTATTGTAGAAGTGATCAAATCACATGGGTATATAGGTCGTTGTCTGCTTGTACCCAAAAAAAAAATCTTTCTTTTTGTGAGTGTTTTTTCCTCTTTTTGAGTGTGCCTGTTTTTTTAACCTCAACTGTAAATGGAAGAAAGGCGTCGTTAACTTTTTGTGTGTTCCAAAAAGTTGGGTGGATCCAAATGGAAATGGGCCTGTTCCTAACTGGGCTTCATTGTTGGGCCGGAACGGAAATTTGGACATGATGGCCGCCGGCCTGAGGAAGAAACAGATGGGCCGAAACCAAGTGATGTCATGTGATCAATATGCCGTCTCAATGCCACCACCGCGTCAAGCCTAAGAATTGATAGCTCGTCGGTCTTCGGTGAATACTACATGTCTACAGTTGATCGTTCAGCCTGAGTTGACGCGACCCAACTGACGCCATGCCAAACCTGAGAAAGCGAAGGCTTGCATTATGCCAAGCTGGTCGTCAGAGGTTAGCGAGGAATCGATGCTGCTGGTAGAGCACATTCCGCTGCCGCAGGATAGCTTGCGGCTCCCGCCAACCGCAAGCGCGGTAGGTGGCCGGAGACCAATAGGATTAGGAGTGGGTGACACTTCACTTCCGAGCCACTTTGTCTCACCATGTCATCGATGTCCCAACTGACAGATCGACATGTGACAATCCTTGTAGAGTTGTAGAAGCCCATGGCCCTAGGCAGTAGGCACTACAACGAGGCCTTCTAGAACCTTTAGTGCAGTTTCCATGATTCTTGGTGTCGAAAGTGGAAGCCATGGCGCGGGGTGTAGGCTCCATGACAGGTGGGACACATCACCCCTATATATAGTCAAAAGTTGGATCAAAATTACTTTATTCTAGGATAATGGTCACCAGAACAAATTAAGCTCAACAAATTAAAGTTGATGCGGCCCAACAAAATGCACCACCTGCCATTGAAAAGCTCAAGAGAACAACTGAGCAAAGTCCTCTGCTCCGGCTACTAGGCCAAAGTTCAGTGGCAGGGCGTGCCGGCCTGCAGGGAGAAGAGAAGCAGCTACCTCTAACAGAGAGGCAGGGGGAGCAACGATGGGGTTCGGCGTGGTGTCCCTGCTCAACGCCGTGTTCCGCCGCATGTTCACCTCGGCGGGCCTCCGCCCCGGCTCCGCCACCGTCGACGCCGACGACACCACCATCCACTTCTGGGCCCACCCCTCCCTCCTCCAGCCCCCCTCCTCGGAGCAGCAGCAGCCGCCGCGGCCGGTGGTGGTGCTGATCCACGGCTTCGGCCCGGACCCGACGTGGCAGTGGGCGGCGCAGGCGGGTCCGCTGTCCCGCCACTTCGACCTGGTGGTCCCGACGCTCCTCTTCTTCGGCGCCTCCGCCACGCGGGGCCCCGCTCGCTCCGACGCCTTCCAGGCCGCCGCCCTCGCCGCGCTTCTCACCGGCGAAGCCCATCTCCCCGGCGCCGCCGGGCGGACCGTGCACGTGGTGGGCACCAGCTACGGCGGGCTCGTGGCGTACCACCTGGTGCGGGAGCTGCACGGCCGCGGTGCCGCGACGCCGGTGGCGGTGGGGAAGGTGGCGCTGTGCGACTCGGACGCGTGCAAGGGCGCCGACGACGACCGCGCGCTGGCGGCGAGGAGCGGCGTGGGCGAGGTGACGGAGCTGCTGGCCCCCGCCGACACCCGGGCGCTGCGGCGGCTGATGGCCATCTGCGCCCACCGCCCCATCAAGTACATCCCCGAGTGCCTCCTCCGCGACATGCTCCGGGTACGTATACGTATACGTATAGTTGCATACGCGTGCACCTGACTGAGCTGAGCTGAGCCCATCCAAAGTGGAGGCCATCATAAGAGATGGAGTGCACCAGCCCATGGTTTGGTGATGGGCTGGCCCACATAAGTTAGGTACTGAACTACTGACTGGTCGTCCCATATTTTTAGTTAGTTATTGCAAAGCAAAAGATTTGGCGGCGAATCACATCGGCGACCACCTACAACTCCAATCATCACCACTCGCATGAAGCATAGTACTAGGACTAGCTCGCCACCATGACGCAAGCATAGCGTCACGGATGCATTGACCCCTAATCGCATAGCAGAGAAAAGAGCCTGATCAGTATCAGGTTGTTTCTTCAGAGACAGAGAGCAATGCGATCAGATCAAGTAACTGCTTGCTTGGATGCTGCATTTGCAGAAGTACTTCGCGGACAAGAGGGAGGACAAGATAGCGCTCATCAAGGGAATCACCACCGGGGAAGGCTTCCCGCTGACTCCACTGCCCCAGGTACATCAAACTACTGACGCCACTGAAGATGCACGCCGATCCAGTGACTGCAATTATATACTATGAACACAGGCACTCATCATGCATCGTACAGAACTAATCGATCTATGTTGACGGCAGGAGGTCTTGATCATCTGGGGCGAGTTCGACCAGATCTTCCCTGTCGAGAAAGCGCACAAGATGAAAGAGTAAGTTCATGATGTTCCTGCTTACTCAATTTCTGTCGATTTCTTCAGTAATCAGGCAGCCAGGCAGTCAATCAGTACTGAACATTTGGTTCTTCAACTCAACTTAACGTTGATTAGCCGAATGAACATGCTAGTTAACGCATGGCCGATGAGATGAAACAAGTAATGAACATTTGAATTCTGCATGCACATGCAGGAAGCTTGGGGAGAAGGCGACGGTGAAGGTGATCCCGAACGCAGGCCACCTGCCGCAGCAGGAGGATCCCAAGCTCTTCAACCAAATCCTCCTCGACTTCCTGCTGCACCCTTCCACCTCTAACGGCAGCGCCGCCGCCAAATAGCTCGGGCTCAGCTTTCTGTCGCAGTGTTGCATGCATCCGGAGTTACGTTCATGGAGATTCTGCCTTCTTTTGTACTTCCAGCTGGTTTTGGAATACAGAGGGCAATGCAGATTGGTGTATTTTAGCAAGGTGTAAGGATGAAGGATGTAGCCTTGCTATTTTTGTTTCGATCTTTTTTTTTTCTCTCAAGCAGTTGATTGTTTTCATGATTTGGATTGATGTCACAAAGAGCTACACATATCACTTACCAGTGATGGGGCATTGGACCAATTTTACTGTACAGTAAGAGAGGTCAGCATTTCCAACACTATTGGGCCCTCTTAGGGCTGCTTGTTGTGTTCCATCGGCTGGTCGTGAATGCCAGTGAGCCCACCCATGCATTGCGCTATTAGTTTTTTTTTTTTAAAAAATGAAGGACAGTCAAAAAGTTAAACGAACAACAGCTTTTCAATTCGGATTGTAACCAACAATATCTTTTTGGAAGCTTCAAACAAATAGGAGCTTAAATAAGGACATCCTAGGAAGACCATGGCCAACCTCAAAAGGTAACAGGCAAGAAAAGATCGAGCAGGGCTGTCCTCTGTCCGTGCGGTAGGTACTGATCTCAAGAGAAGATCAAAGCGGGGGAAAACACAAGACGTGTGGTAAGCTGAAACTCCTGATCAGGGGTCGCCCTTCCTGAGTTCGCACTCTCTCCGTTTCAAATTGTATGATATTTTGACTTTTTTGAGTGTATAGTTTTTTAATGCACTTAGAGTAAGTGTACGTTAAGATGCATAATAATGCTTATAAACCTAGAAAAGTTAAAGTAACCTACAATTTGAAACGGATGCAATAGTACTGAAACTCTGCCACGTCGCATGACGCCTGTTCGTCGTGCTGAAACTCCTTACCCGGTGAATGATAGGTGGGGCGTGTCCGCCTTAGTCAGTTGTCACATGTAAAAGATTTGGTTGGTCTTTAAAAGAGGACTATATAGTGGATTTCTTTTTCAGTACTCCATCGTGAAAAGAATGCAATTCTAGTTTTATCCTAAATGAAACAAATTAAGTTTGGCTAAGTTTGTATAAAATATATAATAACTTATAATACCGAATAAGTATCACTAGATTTGCTATTAAATATATTTTCATAATATATCTATTTTGTGTCATAAAAGTTAGTACCTTCCTTGTAAACTTGATCAAATTTGGGATAATTTGACTTAAGATAAAACTACAATTGCATTATGATAACTTGGATAGATGGATACTCCGCTCCAAAAAATAAAGGATAGATAGATACTCTAGTATATATAGCACAAAATTCATTAAAAAGGAAAGTATATATATGGAATGACGCGAAGAGCATTTCGTGAACAAAGCAGGTAATACTTCTAGAAGACTACTAGACTAGGAGCTCCAAGAGTCGTTGATGGGATGGGTGATGGGGCCAAAAGACTACTAATTAAGCCAAAAAAAACGAAACTGAAGGACTAAAAAGGCAATAACATGGCATTTATTCAATAACAGCACGCACTTTAGGTTTGAACGTAGCGACGTTAGGTGAACAGACGGAACAACCATCATTAGAGGATTTGGAAATGCACGCGCATATGAATGTAAAACGATCGAGTTTCAAAGTTGACAGCGTCGTTGTACACACAAAAGGGAACTCAAAAAGTATAAGTAATGCAGTTGCTTACTCAAAGTGATCAACATTCACACCCTACATTTTGCTAATCCACTGCCGTCATAATAAGAAAGTATAAACACCTACCCCGTACTGATCAGTTACCTGCTCCCATTCAAGAACTGATGGTCTGATGCCAAGATCAGGGAAACCCTTCTATATATCCCATTCAAGAACTGATGCCATGATCACTAGCTGATTCATGCCAGAGCTCTGATTAAGCCGGAGAGGCAAATTGAACTAACCAAATTAAGCTAGCATTGGGCAATGGGGTTCGGCGTGGTGTCCCTGCTCGACGCGGCGTTCCGGCGCGCGTTCACCTCCGCCGGCCTCCGCCCCGGCTCCGCCGCCGTGGACGCCGACACCACCGTCCACTTCTGGGCCCACCGCTCCCTACTCCTGCCTTCTTCGACGGCGGCGGCGACCACGGATCAGCAGCGGCCGGTGGTGGTGCTCATCCACGGCTTCGGCCCGGGCCCCACGTGGCAGTGGGCGGCGCAGGTGGGCCCGCTGTCCCGCCACTTCGACCTGGTGGTCCCCACGCTCCTCTTCTTCGGCGCCTCCCGCACGCGCGCCCCGGCCCGGTCCGAGGCCTCCCAGGCCGCCGCCGTCGCCGCGCTCCTCACCGGCGGGCGCCACCTCCCCGGCCTCGTCGGCCCCGGCCGCCCGGCGCTGCACGTGGTCGGCGCCAGCTACGGCGGGATCGTCGCGTACCACCTGACCCGCGCGTTGCTGCAGCACGGCGGCGGCGTGACGGTGGGGAAGGTGGTGCTCTGCGACTCCGACGTGACCAAGGGACCGGAGGACGACCGCGCCCTGGCGGCGAGGGGCGGCGTGGAGGAGGTGACGGAGCTGATGGTGCCCGCGGACACCAAGGTGATGCGGCGGCTGACGGCGCTCTCCTTCCACCGCCCGCCCAAGTACATGCCCGAGTGCATCGCCCGCGACCTCCTCCGGGTACGCATCACGTCCAAGTATTTATAAGGTTTGAGTCCAGTTTCAATAGAAGTTTCATAGAGAGTTTCTCAGCATTAATTTCTATACTAACTTGGCAATGTTTATAATGAGAGAGAGGATGAAGTTTTATGAAAAGAGAGAAAAATTTCATCACCGTAAAATCCAGCAGGCACAGTTACCAAGTTAGGCCCGATGGTCCAGATGATTAAGCATGCTACTATTTGCAAGCAACTTAATTGAGATAATTAATCATCTACATGCATAGCCAACTACCTCCGATTATAATTAAGCATGATTTGCCACGATTGCACACGCAATGCTAGTTATTTTTTTCCTTCTGGTTTTAGGGAGACGTAAAAAAAAAGATAAGGTTTTCTTTTCTAGATAGCTAAAGAAAGGACAATTGCTATATGTTCATAAAAAATCTCTCGGTTTTGAGTTAAAAAAACTCTCCGTTTTAAATATATTATGTTTAGAACAAGAGTTAGTTCAAAATTTTAAAAATGGATACAGTAGTAACGGTGTATTGACACATGCAGAAATCCTTGGAGGACCGAAGAGAGGAGAAGATCGAGCTCATCAAAGGGATGACCACGGCAGAAGGCTCCCAGCTTACTCCTCTGCCTCTGGTATGAACTACAGCAATTACTAACCCAGACACCGCAAGAGTTCGTACAACTGATTGATCTTAACCACGCGCAGGATGTGTTGATCATATGGGGAGAGTTCGACCAGATCTTCCCGCTGGAGAAAGCATACAAAGTGAAAGAGTAAGTTTCTATTCTACCTGCAGTCAGTTTTTTTTCGGTAGTGGATCAGCAGTCCTACTTTAAAACTTCTACTATCCATTCAGCTTTTTGAATATTTCATTGTTGATTGAGAATTTGGATGAAATGAATGGTAAACCTAAATTCGAATTCATAACATGCAGGAAGCTTGGGGAGAAGGCTACGGTGAAGTTGATTCCGAACTCGGGGCACCTGCCGGCGCAGGAGGAGCCCAAGCTCTTCAACCCCGTCCTCCTCGAATTCCTGCTGCAGCCTTCCAACTCCAACGGCAGCGCCACCGTCGCCACCGGTGTAGTGTAGCTGCGAAATAGCTAGCTTTGGTCTGACGTGGCCCGGCTGGCTCGAGCTTGCAGCACGTTTGACGTTTCCGTACAGTTACTGGGAGAGGGGGAAAGTCCATGGGGCAGTATTTAGTAATGCTAATGCTATTTATAAACGTCTTTGTTACCTTGTTTTATCACGGGTCCATAGCTCAGTGGTCGAGCATTTGAATGCAGATCAAGTGGCCACCGGTTCGAACAAAAAAGAATGCCAGCATTATAACTACGCCCTGATAGTGTCATTTTCGCCACCGCGAAACTTACAAAGTGCAAAATACTCAAAATACTCAAATGACAGTAGTAAAATATTGCAAATTTGCAAAGCATATTCTTCCCTGTTGATACGTACCAAACTACCAAATGATCCATGCCATTTGGTTGAGACGGGGCGTGCAAGCGAAGTCGGAACCAGCTGATCCGTTGCAAGTTGCACGTCCATGAGTATCAAAAAAAAAAAGTTGCACGTCCATGTACAGAACAAGGCATGAAGGCAACAACCACATCGACGCTGCACCATCTTGATCGCTAAATAAGCATAAAATCTATGGATCAGATGCTGCAAACAAAACAATTGCTCGATTGCCATTAATTCATCCCTCCAGATTTTGTTAGGAATCGTCTATCAGTTGAGAATCTTCAATGTTTTGGTGACTGGCTAGTACAAAAAACTTTCAGGACACTGAACTACTTTGGCATGGTCAAAATGGAAAAAAAAAAGGTTAACAAAAAAAGGACAATATGGGCAGCAAAAAGGAAGTGGGAAACAACGAAATGGAAAAAAAAATGACCAGCTAACAAAAAGGTTACAACAACTGTAACATATGGTGGAAAAGGAGCAGACTGGATGCCCGAGCGGCATCTCTTCTTTCTGAAACCTGAGGTATTCGGCTTCTTTTTCTGCTTTATTCTGTGAGGAAATCTGGCTGTAAGCATTTGATTTGTGAACCTGCATATACCTGATGTAAATGCTTAGTAAGAAGTGGGCCTTTGGTCAGCTGTACAAAAGTGAAGTGATGGTGTCGATGAACAAAAACAGTGTGTTATTGGGTTGAGGCGCCATTATTCATTGGGAACTTGTTTCCAGGAAGCATTGTCAGGAAATGTCTCTTAATCCCCCATTGGAGCCCAGGCATTCTTGAGGATTAGCATAGAAATAGTCCTCTTCCTTGGGCTGGCCAGGCATGATCTTTCGTTCTGTAGGTTGGCCCATGCGGCTCTTGTGTGCCTCCTTCACTGCATCTGAGAATTCATCCCAAGATAGCGCACCTCCTTGGAAAAGGTCCAAGAGTTCAACAAGCTTCTTTCTGTCCAATACAATGGTCTTGCGAAAACCCATGTACCTGAAATAGATCAGCAAGCATGTTTACAACCATAGCGGCAATATAAACACTCTACATTATTACTAGTCAATAAAGTAAAGGTTTACTTTATTGACTAGGAATAATGTAGTGTACAATAAAAAGAAAATATAAGTAAAATTCCCATTAGAATCAAAGATGCAGACCTGCGATGACCTTCAACAACCCTTGCCATATTTCCATCATAGCTGGGAATGAAAATATCGCTTGCTAGAGAAACCATGTAATCCAGTGCTGCCATCTGGGTTGAATGGTTCTGGAATGGCCGCAGTTCATCAGGAGATAAAATTTTCTCCTTCCTTACCTAATATAAGATAAAACTGAAACTTAGCATCCAAGTAAAAGATCTCTGGAACATTTAAATGCTAGAAAAGTGCTCACTAGTTTAGGGTATGCAGTCTTGAGTGCAGCCAAGCGCCTCTCCCCACCATAAATCTCACCAGAAGCAATGTATATCAGTGTATCCTTTGTGAATCCTAGAGCTTTGAGAACTAGAGTAATTTCCTCTGGTGTGAGAGGGCAAAGTCCCTGAAGCCTCTTCGCTTCAGAATCGATCTCCTTTTCCTTCCACCATGGATAAGCGTATCTGCAGTACAAACATGATTAATTTATATCTAGTGAAGGATCAAAATAGCACAAATAATATAGTCTCAGTAATATGCAAAATGCAAACCTCATTCTAGTGAGCTCCTCAGTTTCTTTACTAGAACAGCCATGTGTGCAACCTGAAAAGGACAGCATGTCCATTTCATAGCGCAAGTGAAGCACAACAAATTTCCCACTTCTCTGTAGGGTGGAGATAAGTTTCCTGCCAAGGGCCTCAATCTGTGGGGTGAATCTCAAAGCCTCAAAGTTTACACGGCAACGCAGCATCTGGAGCTGAACTGGAAGGCCATTGTTTGCAAGGCGAGCATCTGATTTCTCAAAATGGATCACTTTGTGCTTCATTGCCAGAGGTAATATCTGCAAAAGAGTGCTTTCAGATCACTTGTTATCACTATTTCAATGGTGCTAATTGCAGCCCACAGCCCCACACTCTGCAGTATGATGGTATGAAAGATCAAAGATTACCCGCTTTAGGTAGTATGTTTCATTCGACCAGCTGACAGGAGGCATCGAGTATAGTCTCTTCTTAGTTCTTAACTGAAGTTTCAAAGGCAGTTCTTTGACAATCATCAGCTCATCTCTCAGGGAATTAATGAAGTGATCCACATCAAAAATATCTCCAAAATCACTGCAAACCAAAATAACAAAGTAATTTGCAAGGAGAAGATAACAAAAGAGATATGTCAATGCAGTAATATTTCTACACATAAATCATAGTTTTTTTCTGAAATATGTAGATGAATGCAGTTCATAACACATAAGATTATATGCCATGTTCAAGTAGTTTCAGGAAGCAAAAGATGAACAGCTCGTCAGAAATGTACAACATTGATCTCGTTGAGACAAAGTTATATGGAAAATCATACCTTGGATCAGCCCAGAAAGACCTTTTGTCCAGTTCAGGGACCACTAGCGTTAGATTTAGATGGCGGGCTATAGTCACCATATCACATATCTGCAGCATATCATTTCATATGAACTTCAGAAGGACTGACAAATGAACAGCAGTATTTGCTCGCACCATGGAACCAAATGATAAACATGCATGAAGCTACTAAAGTTGAGGTACGAACCCCAGCTCGCATTTGATTGAGGCCACCATTGCAAGTCACTCGTAGATAACCATTGCTTTTATAAATTCCTGTAGAGAGTAACACCAACCTAATCAGTTCTAGTGCAAACAGGAGGGCTGAGACACCAAGAAAAGCCCATTGGCATCCTAGTGATGTGTAGCTAGAAGGACTTGACTGATCGCCACATGTCTTGAGGAACAGAGAAATGCTCAGTGTCCAGTAAAAGAAAGTCCCCTGATCATCGGATGGTATGAAATTACAGAGCTCCTTCTAAGCGCCCGGCTAAGCAGTATAAGCACTAAGTACAGCATAGGCAAGATAGGCATGAAGACCTGAAGCCACATTTTGTCAAGTTCACTAAGACATCCCCTTTGACCTGCTAAAGGATAAACTGTAATATCAGCTATGCCTTGACATATGAAACAATCAATCGCGAATTCAGAACGTTGGCACCGCAGTCCGCGGTCAGACCCGAGATCCCAAAAGGACACCAAACTCGCGTAAAAAACCGCCAATTTGCGCACGCGATCGAGCCGAATCGACCCGGAAATGCGCCTCTCCTGACCACGGAACTGCCGCATTTGACCCCTCGCCCGCCCAAATCGGAGCGCTCCGAGCTCCCCACCTAGATCACCGGTACGAAAAGGAAGGCGAGGAGACGCACGGCGGCAAAGCGGGAAAGAGGAACGAGGCACTCACTCTTGGGCACGAGCGCCGGCGGCGAGAGCCTCGCGGCGACGCTGTCCTCGCCGGCGAGCGCGGCGAGCCCCGCGGCGGCGCCCCCTCCGCCTCCCGCACCGCCGCCGCCGCCGCCGCAGTCCGCGAGGACGCGCGGCCGGAACAGCCCGGCGATGGAGGCGAGCTGCACGACCGCGGTCCACAGCACGGCGCTGGCCGCCGCCCGCATGGCCCACCGCCACGCCCGCCTCCGCCGCCCCCCTCCGCCACCGACGGCCACCATCCCGCGGCCGTGCGGCCTCCACCCACCTCCCTCCCTCCCAACCGCAACCAGTACCACCACCACCCCTGCTAGTGACTGCTACACCACCAGCAGGGAGCAGCAGCACCACCACCACCAGGAGGAGGAAGAGGCCGATTAGTGTGGGGGGCAAGGCAACGCAACGCAACGGTGTTTATGCGGAGGGGAGGAGATTAGCGAAGCTTTTGGGCGATGATTAGTTTAATGCGGAATCGGTATCGGGCGGAGGAAGAAGAAATCGAGGAGTGAGACGGCGCGTGCGACGGCGGTAGGCACGACGTGAGCATTTGGGCGCACTCCTCTCGGTCGGTGGTAAGTCGTAACCTCGCCCTCAAACACGGCCATTAATTATCGGCTAGTCTAATCAGCTCGCTCGTATGGTACGGCTCGGCCATTAGTGAGGACTGGCTACTGAGTGACAAGTCCTCCTCCTGGTCTCCCTAATATCGTAATATATGGCACACTTTTTATATAGTAATCGATAAAATATATATTTAACATAGAAAGTAGTATGTATGTCTATGTAAAAAGTGATTTTCATTACAAAAAGATATATATGTGTTGCCAAAATTAACTTTTTAGATACCGAGGGTCAAAGCTAAAACCTTTGACTTAGGAGTTAGGACATGGACATGTATATAGGAGTATTTCAAAATGACATAAGTGCATCCACGAAATACTAGCAATTTTGTATTTATTTATTTATTTTCAGTGTTATATATATATATATATATATATGATAAAGTGGGAATTATGGTCGATATTCACCAAAAAAGAAATTTATGGTCCAGTTACATTTTATCGAGGATTAATTGGAAACATGCCATTACAATTCTCGTGCTTCGGAGATATACCATTACTATTCGACTATTCGTAATCGTACCATTACAATTCACTCCTTATCTGAAATATGCCATTACTTGCCCTTTTGATATGTTTCTCAAAAATTTTAGACCAAATTGTCCCTGTCTTCTTCCTCTTCCCCTCTCACTCTCTCTCATGCTCGTCCGTAGGAGGCCAGTGGGGGCAAGCAGAACTGTTCTTCTCCCCGTCCGCACCTGCCCTCCTCTCCTCGGCGCGTAGGACGCCAACGGCCGCGCGTCACCTGCAGCCCCGCGGATGCCTCCACGACGACCACAACCTCCTGCTTGGTCGATGGATGGAGCTGCTCCTGGAGCTCGATCTACTTGGCCATGGCCGGCTTGCTCTGCTGCGTGAGATGGAGAGGGAGGAGAAGCTAGCAGGGTGCACCTGCTTGTGCTTGAATTCAGTGGAGGCCCATGCTTTGGTTGCTTGATTTAATTTGGAGAAGGCATGATGATTTGTTTCCTATGCTTGTTGAGGCGTTTGGCTGAATTGGAGAATGAGGCTGGTGGGTTGCTGCTGCTTGCATCTCGCAACGAAAAAAAATTGGGAGGTGGCGACTTGGATTGGGTGGATGCGGACTCGGATTGGAGAGGGAAAGTGGGAAACAGGAGAAATTTGAGCTGCTGTTTCGACTGTGCTTCAGCAAGCGAGAGATAAGGAGGTGGAGAGGAGATAAGAACACAGGACGACTGGACGAGGAGAGAGCTGCTGGCTGTGGCCCCGGCGTTGGACGGCAGCATGGACGCAGCCATGAGCAGCGATAGCGGCAAGGATGTAGGGCCTCTTACCGACGAGCTTCTCCGGGCTGAGCTCCGGCGAGGGCTGTCCTTGAGCTCCTGCTCCGGCAGGAAGAAAGGAGAGATGAACGAGAGAGAGGGGGCAAGAAGATAAGTTTAGTCTGAATATTTTGAAAAACATATCGAGGGTAAGTAATGGCATATCTCAAATAAAGAGTAAATTGTAATGGTATGGTTAAACGAATAGTAATAGTATATTCTGGAAGCGTGAGAATTGTAATGGCATATTTTCAATTAACCCTTTTATCAAAAAGGATGAGAAGGCCGGCCGAAAAGCAAACTGGTCAAATGTTGTTTTCATGAAAATTTTGTAACAATCACGTATCAGGGGACAGCGTGCTTCAAAATTTGTGACCCTGCCAAAAAAAAATTGTGACCGAGCTGGATCGCATTATCTTGTACTATGAATGTGTTTTTTCTCCTTTTTGAATATTTAGCCGCCTTTTGTGCATTAATAGGCTTGTACACTGAAAAGATGCCATCCCCATCCATTCCCAGATCGTTGAAAATGTAGTTAGCAAAGTCAAGCGGCAAAGACAATCTTATCGAATCACTATCGCTGACAACACAAAAATAGAAGATAAACCCTTAATGCAATCAGGACCTTATCAGATTCAAATCATGGTCAACTCTTGAGCAAGGCCTACTAAACAATCCGTCAGGCAGCACAAGCCTAGCAACCTACCAGCAAAGCAATGTCACAGCATGCAGGTCGCTTAATCCAAAATGGTTTGTAATTGCATACCAAGGTAACAGTCAGATCAATAAGCCACAGCCCACAGGCAAGAACAAGTCTGATATTTGTTACAGCCTTGCAGATGCAAGGTCGCATAGCCAAATTCGTTCTTGAACATTTATGCTATACACATACCAATGGGTGTTCTTTGCTGAAAGAAGAGAAACGGCCAATAATTCTTGAAATTTGGATGGGAGGCCAACTGCTTCAGAAATTAGAACATCGAGAGGAAATAGGTTGCGATCCAACAGTCAGCTCCTTATTCCGGCTGCCTATAACTTCGCCGGTGAGAAGATATGTACAATGGACCGAGCATAACCTTTGATATTTACAGGGGTGACTGTTATCATCATCCAGGTCAGCTGGCTGAGGTCCTGAAAGGTGGGCTGTCAGACTTCAGAAACCGGAAATATTCCTTCTGCAACATCTGCCCTCCATTCACTTGGTCAAAGCTGCACCTGTAGAAGCTGGAGAAAACAAAATTGGCACGATTAATGAAATACGCGATGCTTCCTACAAATGGAGGTGGAAGATGCTGGTTGCTGGCTTTCATTAGATAGGAAGAAAATCTGCCAAATCAACCGTACTACCAACTGAAACTTTTGTATAAAAAAAATTGTCAAATCAACTATATAGCCACCTGAAACTGTTATGTGCGTAACTGTTTGTTTCCACTGGCTGATGTATTTTTCCATAGCTAAATAAGAGGCAACTGCTATGACATTTTTGAAGTAAAAAGGAGTACCACGTGACTTCATAAGCACGCCTGTTCAATGACTATAGGTGGCAAACGTTGATGAATAAACATGGGCTCCAGTGCCACCTCAGCGGCTCTGTTTATGACATGCACAATTCACAAACAATACATGCAACAATGCTGGTGACAAGGCCAATAATGTCTTGATCCAAAACAGAGAAGGTAGCATGGTTTATATTTCCATTTTTTTTGTTTCTTTTGCAGGACCGAACTCAGATGGAGAAATATTTGGCAACAGCGAGCACTGAAAATGTCTGATATTTACTGAAAGGACAACCTTGAAACTAAAATTTAGTTCGATGAGGAGAGTACCTGCCATCCAGGCCAACCATCATTACGGTGTTCTGTGCACCAAATGCTACTATGTAGCGTGTGACTTCAGGTAGATGGAATTGAGCAAATGACCACTCTGAACTGAAATACTTTGGCAGGATCCCTGGAGAAAAATTTCAGCAGAAATAAGCTAATGACTTGGAACAATTTGAGAAGCCAATCCCAATTCTGTCTCAAGATCATAAAATGAAACAACGCGAACATGTAAATAACTCACTAGGTTCAAGAAGAAGTATGGTTATACATGTGCTTTAGCTGCAAATCTGTACTCCCTCCGTTTTTAAACATATGACGTTTAAGACAAGCTAATTAGTCCACATATTTTTTTAGATAGCATGGTTGCCCCTACTTTGAGACCTAACTAAGAGTATTCCCTCCATTTCTTCACTTTCACCACTGCCCCTACTTTATTCCAAATGTTTGCACCATGACCCTGGTTTGTGTAAGCAAAGTGAAAAAAAAGGAGGGCAAACTCATAATTAGGCCGCAAATTGAGGGCAACCATACAAATGCCCCTATTTTCTTTAAAAGAAAAAAATAGGAGGTTGCATGATTTTATGTTTTGAGTCAATAATCAGTGCTTCCACACCTCACAGCAAACTCCTTACGGTTCATTTGGTTGGAAGTAAGTGGTTGGAGGGAAAGGGAGTTTAGATGGAAGAGATTAAAATTCTATTGTTTGTTTGGTGGGCATGGGAGTTTTAATGGGATGAGGAATGGGAGTTTAGAGGGGCAACTCCCACCAATCACTTCCCAGGGGGGGGGGGGGGGGGGGGGGGGGAGGATTGGGTGGGAATTTGTTTTAAGTGGAAGATGAATGCATCTACACTGTTTATCATGACTTAAGATATAATTTCCCACCTCTAAACTCTCAACACCAAACAAGGGATATCTAGTCTCACTTAAACTCCCACTCTTAATTTCCTCCAAAAGACAAACAAGGGAACGGCACTAAAAATCATATCCCAAGTGAATTCCCTCCGCCAACTCCCACCACTAATTCCCATGCCCCTTCCCATTAGTTGCCAAATGCACCCTTAGTGCTTGTACACTTCCAGGAGATACTAAAATTTACAGCCAGTGAATCTCAAGCCATATGCTAGCAAACAAACTTAATGCTTCATTGATTGTGACAGCAGGCAAGAGGGCATATGCTCCAATGAGTGCATGCATGCTAGTTCCCTAATAACATGACCAAACAACATCAGAGAGCAATATTGAGGTCACTGTGATGATACCACAAACAATCAGCATATGAAAATAACCGTAAAAGGCAATTGACATTCAAACAAAAACAGATCATCAAAGATCCTTGTGATTGAAGGTGAAGAAAACATTCATAGATTAAGTTAAAACTAATTAACGGATTAACGATTTCAGAGGTATGGCACTGATGTATACATCAGCTAACTTCACAAAATAGCAAGTTTTTATAATGGTGCAACTTCCACTACTGAGATCCAGTACGGATCAAATAAGAATGGGTGCAAACCAGAGTAGCATATGTACCTCTCATGAAAGACAGTGATGAACTCGCATTGGACCCAGTGTTCGTCTGAATAAGAGGATCAATAGAACTGGAAGAGTTCTGGTGGTCCATCCGTGGACCTTCAAGAGTGTGTTGCTCATTGCTTGAATCCTCCCCAGCAACTCTGACTCTCAGAGAGAAAATATGAACAGTTCCTTTGTCGCTGGACACTGCCAACCACTGAACATTGGGCGATAGCGCAATGCTATATATTTCAGCTTTGTCAAGTCCTCTGCGTACCTGCATGTTATTAAGATTATAAAAAATAGATCATTATGAGCTCATCCTATCCATTTATTGGTTATGATATTGCAACAGAAGAGGCATTGGAATAAAGAAGAAGACTGTGCTTGCTATTCACAACGGAGAATGCCATGCAACAAAAAACAAGGATCAGCCTTCTAGAGAGTAAAAGAAGCTATGCTCACCTCTTGTAGGCGAGTGCCATCCATTGTGTTGAATATTCTGATCAAAGTGCCCTTCGTGCTCGCAGTTGCCAATAGGAGACCATCCATTGTCAGTGCCATGCAAGAGATGTTTGAATCATGAGCTGGGATTGTCTTTGTCATCTTCAGCCCGAAATGCTCCACCCGAACATGCCCCTGGTGCACTCCAGGGCATGCTAAAACTGAAGTATTGGAATGATGGGAGAGGCAGCAAAGTCCTTTGGGATTTGACAGAGTGTCAATCTGGTAGAGCAGCTTCAAATCGGTGAAGTTGTAGACATATATCTTCCGCTCGAGGACAATCACAATGTAGTCCTTTGCCAATTTTACAGCCCGGACATCAGAGCGGAAGGCAAACTCTCCAATGCAGCGGCTCTGATGATCATCCCAGATCATCACCTTGTTCGGCGGATACTGCACATTGGAGCCCCCGCCTACAAGAGCAAGGATGTTGCAACGAAACAGCATCTCGACGATCCCGAACCCGCCGCTCTTAAGGTCCCTCCTGAAAGTTTCCTTGAAAGGCTCGCAGTTGAAGATCCTGAATCCATTGCTGGTACCAGCAGCAAAGCATCCACAGTCCTGATTCCAAGCAACTGACAACAGCCTGACATCCTGGTCGTCACCAAGACCTGCTCCGGGCTGGCTCGTAGGTGCGGACAGCGGCCAGACATGTGACGACTCAAATGCCCCAAGCTTGCCAGGGGGGTGTAACCCCCGTGATGTGGAGACTTGTGAGCTCATGAGGAAGGCGTGAAGCCAAATCAATTGCTTTTGAATGTAAGAGCTCAGTTAAACCAAATGTGTTGCTGCTGGCAAAGTCTTGGAAATCCTGCAGAAAGCAGAAAACATAAGCAGCAAGCAAAGAAAAAAAACACATGACATGGGCACAATCAGTTCAATATTTAATGATCCAATCAGACACAAAAAGAATTGCAAGATACAATGCTAATCATTCCACTGTCTCATTCTGCGCTTGTGCGGTAGAAGTCAGGGAATGGAGCTCCATGGCATCCCCTGCTTAGCTAGTGATTGTAATCAGGGGGGCAACGGAGCTGGCGCATGGGGGCTCAGATAATCTAACAATTTGGGAAATAAGCTAGCTAGTGGTTTTAATCACGGGTGGAATGAAGCCGGCGCATGGGGGCTCAGATGATCCAACAATTAGGGAAATAAGCTACTCCCTGCTAATGGCACTCAGCTACACGGCATACATAAATCCACAACGAACAGGGGGGAATTGGAGAGAACATCTAGAATTGAGGGAGCAATCTGTCCACCGAACCTAGGGCTTCGAGAAACCAGTCCCGGTCCGGGCGGATCTCCGATCTCCGCTACCCGCTCCGATGCTGAAGGACGAGGAGGCCTACGGGAGAAGGAAGAAAGGGCCGCGCAGCAGCGGATCTGGTCGGAGGCACCGTCCACAGCACGGAGGGCGGCGGAGCGCCTAGGGGAACGGAACCGGCGATCGACCGCAGCGGAAGGGTTCGGGAAGGCGCGAATCCCAATGACTGGGGGGAAATCGGAGGTTCCTTTCCGAGGAAGCAGGGAGGGAGGGAGGGGAGGGGTCGGGGCGGAAGCCATCGAGTGGGTGTTCCATACCTCTTTGCGCCGCGACGCCTGCCGATGAGGGGTGGCGGAGACCGATCGACGAGGTGAGCACGCGTGCGCGCGGTGGCGGATGAGCGAGGGGAAGGGGGGAGTGGGGCAACCGGGCAAGCGACGAGGGAACGGGGAGGCCGGACGGTGGAAGGAGGAGCCGAGAAGGGAGTCGGGGGGGCTCGGGAAGCGTTCGTCCGACGGATGCGTGCGCCGCAATTAACCTTTTTTTTCCTCCTAGCCCGTGCTCTAATCCCACGGCTCAATCGTCATTACGGAGACTTTTTTTTTTGCTCTTTTATTTCTCTGATGATGATGATGATAGAACTGTGTGTGTGGAGGAGGCCTGTTTCGCAGCTGCTCCAATCACGGAGCGTCCTAGGCCTGGGCTAGCTGGTGTAGGACCCCGTCACCATGGCCGGACGCGCCGGCACGGGACGGGGCGCGATCTGGCTCGCAGGATGGTCCCGCTCCAAGTTCATGGTTCCCTGGATACTCAGGGACGTTTGGATACACCTCCTAAAATTTAGCACCCGTCGTATTAGATGTTTGGATACTAATTAGGAGTATTAAACACAGACTATTTACAAAACCCATTGCATAGATAGAGTCTAATTCGCGAGACGAATCTATTAAGCATAATTAGTCCATGATTTGACAATGTGCTGCTACAGTAAACATGTGCTAATCATGGATTAATTAGGCTCAATAGATTCGTCTCGCGAATTAGTATAGAGGTTCTGCAATTAGTTTTATAATTAGCTCATGTTTAGTTCTCCTAATTAGTATCCGAACATTCGATGTGACATTCCTAAAATTTAGCACCTCGTATCAAACACCCCCTCGGATTATTATCAAGTGTAACCATCAGTCGTTCGCCGTCGAGATTCTCCAGAACATTCGTCGCTAGTTTGCTACTCCGTACGCTATTTCCACATGTACTGTGGGGGTTTCCTTTCACGTCACTCTGCTGAGAGTGATCTTGGCTGTGAAAATAGCTCACCGGAGCAGGCACGTAACGCAACGCATCGACGGCGAACAGGAGACGCCTTTTGATTTGAGAACGAACCGGCATGCCGACCTGCAGGGATCGTAAGGATTTATTTATCGCCACGATCTAACAGAGCATCAGATAATTTCATTTCCGAAGATTGAGGAGCACAGCGTAACGTTTGTATAAACTCAACATTTCTATTTATATAGTACTAGTAAACTTGTACGTATACGGTCAGGTAGAGGTAGTCATCAGGTGCTCAAGCATCCCGCGAGAGCCTATACAGGGGGGTGGCAATATGCACGGTCAAAATACACACACTCATGTACGCCTTCAGCTTCTGCTGGAAGGGACTTTGACTTGTACACTCTTTCAGCACCGCATCAGGGCCGCTCTGCTCGCAGCGAGCACCGCATCAGCGCGCTGCGAGCAGCAACACACGCACACACCCTAACATCTTCATAGAGTGGAGCGCTCCAACTTGCCGCTCTTTAGAATAGCTGGAAGAAGAGGCTTGTTGAACCGTCGCCGAACGATCGGAGGTCTGCTGGCTTCACCAGTGCCCTGCACAGCGGGCACGTCCGCTCCCTCTCAAACCTGTTATCGTCCAAAGAATGTTAGCAAGGGACGAATTGATAATCTTAGGTTTCACGACAATGGAATCACTGAAAGATGGGTCAAAATAGCAAGGAAAGGTTAAATGGAAGTTGGAGGGGGCGGGGGAGGGGAAGGGGCCAGATGGGCGTGGCTTACCATTCAGATACACAGTCTTCACAAAAGATGTGTTTGCAGCGCAAAAGAATGGGGACATGCATCTTCTCTTGGCATATCACGCACATATCTCCAGCAACAAGTACCTGAACACGCTCAAGATAGTTAAGTACAGGAAACATAGTGTGTTAAAAGATCCAGTGTGGAGTTCTCAAGACATTTCATGACTAACAAAGAACATAGTAGCTACCTGCTCACTCGTTGCATATGAACCATAGTGGAAGTCTTTATGAGATAATGCTCTCAATGCTGTCAAAAACGATTGAACCTGACAGATACAGTTGTGTCAGCAGGCATCCACTCAGTATGCATAACTTATTAACTTGAGATCTGAAGTTAGATGAGGGAAGCCATAAGCACCTTTTCCACAACTGATGTCAACTTGAAAGTGAGATACAAGCCAGTGGTTAGAGACGAAAATAGGCTTCCATACTCCTTGTTCAAGAAAAAACGGTACCACACAGGTGTAGGCAATAATGCACGGTACAAAAGTAGAAAATATTCCACAATTGTCAACATTTGACCCTGAACAACAGGAAAATTTCATTACAGCTTCTCCATCTATGATTATGCATAAATAACAACAATACACCATGAGCTATCCAGAAAAATCACCAAGATATACCACAAAAATGTAGGATAACGGTACAATGGTTTACCTGCCTACGATAGCTTCGGCCTCTGCTGTTCTTGTAGTACATCAGCAGCAAACATTTGACAATCATAGCAGTTTGGCGCACCATTGTATCTGCACAAGATTAAGGACAACTGTGACTAAAAGTTGTAGAGGAAAGTATCACCTTGAAGACAGTACTACAGTATTGATGGTTGAGAGTATAAAATGATCCCGGCGTTGAAGTATAGGTACAGGTTACCCACTTACAACCTAGGAACAACTTAACTATTTGTAGAAGGCAAGCACATACGCATGTCAAGTAAAGTCAAAGCAAACATCTAAGCCCAGTTGACAAAATGGAGAGACTTCAGCTCCAGATACTAAATTTGTTCAGGCGGTATGACTTCAAATGATGCCAGCAGTATAACTTTGCAACGATGCCAGATGTAAATATGTTCAAGCACCATACCATTCACCAAGATGATGAATATCGCATGCCAAAATGGTGGTATTTCTTTAGGAGGAAGCATCAGGAGAGGTCGTATAAGGTCCCCATTCTTGTAACACCAATAAAATCCAGATACGTGAACAACAAATAATACTGTAATCCCGACAAGGACTGGAATTTTTCTCTCCCTCTGCATTACATGAGGAAAAAAGAACAAAATTAGCCAATATGGTAGAAGGATCACCAGTATCCACCATATTGTCACTAACAGAGAAAATTTGTATAAAAGGATTGGAAGCAACTAAGTTTGCAGGGTTTTGTAACTTAAGGGTGTGCCACAGAAACATTAGGTTATTAGAAACTTCCTATGGAAACATAACTCTCAATCAATATAAGAAGTTAATCGATTGCTGCAGTAAAGTTCAAACCAATGTTGATAAGGAAAAGCTTGCTATACACACATGTCATCCATGACAATTGTTGAGTGTGGGACAGAGGTTAAGCTATCCTATAAATCTACCTAATTAATCCTTAGACAGTAGCACAAACGCAAAGCAGTGAAAGGACAGCACAGCCCTGGTGATTCCTTATAGGCAAGCATCGAATTATAATGCCTTCAGGTGCAGGAAATCCATAAAAATTGCCTATACAATGGTGATGTGACCAAATAGCTAAAAGTTCATGATGTTTGCTGCACTATAATATTTCCATGTTTAGAACACTTGAAAACATTCATTAAATGGAAAAAAAACTCTAAGCAGAGCTCTTCCATTCTGTGGAAACAGAATTATTTAATGACATGAACTGCAGGGGAAATAATGTCATTCGCTTATCGCTGCTCTACGACACAAACCTTAGTAAAATTACACCAAAAGTGTACAAAACAATCACTAACCTTCAGAGCAGTCTGCTTACGCAAGATGTCATTGGACTTGAACATCACCGCAGCAATCCAAATTGTCACAAAGAAACCTGTGCAAAACAACCCAAGACAAATTTAGCCAACATTCCCTACACATCTACATTACTTCAATTCGCAAGCAGCATGCCACTATGTTCTAAGCATCAAATTGGCCATGTGCGCATATCAATTTGCGCTCTGTTGATAAGGGAAACAAGTGAGCTGACCTTGCAAATGTTGTCTGATGAAGACGACGAGCAGCAGCAGGGAGAAGGGCAGTATCTGCTCCACCCACCTCGCCACCTGTTGTATGTCGTACCTCTGGTACGACGACGAGGATTCCCTGCCGCCCTCCCCGGCCCCAGCCGCGGGTGCCGGCTCCTCGGCGCGCGCCCTCGTTGCGTGCCCCTCCTCTTCCTCCTCCTCGACGATCACCTCCTCGGCCCTCTCAGACGACGTCCCCGCCTCTCCGGGCGCCACAATCCGGATCGACACCTCGCCTGGCCCGGCCCCCGCCCCCGCCTGCTGCGCCCCGCCGCCGGGATCGGGGCGGAGGATACCGGAGTACTCGAGCAGCGCGGTGAGCGGCGCCTGTATGAAGCTGGAGGCCGAGAAGTGCACACCGTACCTCCTCGACGGCGCGGGCGGCTGGGGCGGGGGCGGCGGGGACGGGGCGCGCGGCGGGTGCGCCTGCTGCTGCTGATGCGGCGGCGGCGGCGCGTCCATCGGGCGGGACGGCGCGCGGGAGGGGTGGAGCTTCCAGAGGAGGATTCCGCCGCGGCGGCGGCGGTGGCGGAGGGCTGGCGGCGCCGCGTCGGGGGCGGAGGAGGGGGACGGCGGAGGGGACGACGTCGGTGCGGAGGCGCGGAGGCCGCACGCGGCGAGGCGGAGGCGGAGGCGGTGGAGGGTCCCCGTGCTCGTCGCCGTCGTCGTCGCGGTCGTGGTGGGAGGAATTTTTGGGAGGCTTATAGGATATTTTTGTGGTCTGCCCTTTTGATCTCTCTTGTTTTTTCCCCCTCTCCGGGCATGGGTTTTGTTTATCTCGTTTCCTGCGCTTTGCTTGCGTGGTTGGTTTGGTCGTGTGTTGCCTCGTTGGCTCGTTCGTTAATCCTCCGTTTGGTGCGGTTTCTTTTGTGATCTGGTTAATTAATGGCCAGTTTTAATTTAAATTTGTCGGCGTCAGCACCGGATGAGGACGACAGAGCCACAAAGGCATCTAATACTAAGCCGAAATATTGGGCACTGTCTTATTTTACGCTACTCCTATGTTTTAAGATTTTCTAAAAGATACGATAAGTTATAGTAGTAGCTTGATTAATGTGGTGTTTCTTGCTGCCTCTACTGGTTTGTATCTTAAGCTATTATGTTACCCTCTTGACTTTTTCTAAACCACAGTCATCCCAGTGTAAAAAAAAAAAGAAAATCATAAGACTATTGGTAGGAAATCCACGAAACATCTTACAGTCCGGACAAGGCATAGTTGCATTGCATCAAAGATTGGGTTAAAAATGGTACGAGATTCTTTATCTCACTGCCAGGCACATTGCAATGACCATGTTTTTTTTTATAGCAAACTAGTTGAGCAAAATTTTGCAACCTAAGTTGAAAAATCAAACTAGCGGGAGCAAATTTGACCAAATTAACGGGGAGTCAACTTCTAGGTCAGACGAGCCTAGCAAGGGTAGGTTCCCTGTCCGCCAGAATCGACTGAACGTATCCAACCAACTGTGAACCAAAAAAGGTACCAGAGTTGACACGTCAAAAGAACCTGTTAACAAACCTGATTTGACAGCCGAATGGTAAGACGCGGTCTGTTCGTATTGTTTAATACGGTTACGTTAACATACTAGTGCTACAAGTAGTCTAGAACCACTGGCTTATTAAGCTAATCCTGTCTACCTATCCTTTCCTTAACGGCCATGCCGGTGCCGTACCATCAGCACACGTATGACTTGTGACACCAAACGATGCTTAGCCTCTTCGCGCCATCTCTGCTGAACCTTGCTTAGAGGCTATCATCTCCATTTTTCTTTCACTCGACGTTTGGGAGGTTGATACGTACAGGTCCTTAGAATGTCTTTGGCCATTGCCTTTTTTTTTTACTAAATAGTACAATAATAATCCATTATTGAAAATAACTAAAAATATAACCATATAAGAATATTTTTCATGACCATTCCACTTACATTACTACATTCATGTGACAACTTTTTAGTAGCTAATGCATATTAGTAGCCAAATTTTTATAAAATTTGCTACATGTGTCTAAACATCGCCTATTTGAGAATGAAGAGAGCATCTCCCTCTCACTTGAGATTTGAGAGATTATACCAAACTAGTAGCATATGTTTTGAAGTTTTTATTGACAATACGAATGCAGAGGCGTCCAAAGTTCTAAACTCGTAGTTTTCCCTTTTTAGCTCGACGATGGAAAATCCCTTGGCATCTAACAGGAGCATCGGATGAAAAAAAAAGAAAGAAAACAAGATGAGGTCGACGTCGGTGACGGGGCTCTGGGTTGGTATGGCAACAACCTGTCGCGCCGCATAAGGGGACAGGCCACCTCTCTCGCTCTCGCCTCAGCTACCCCTCGCGCGGCTGTTGAAGAAGCCACGATTGCCGCGACGCCGTCGGCGCACGCGCGTCTGCCTCTGCCTGCTCGATCTATCTCTTCCTCGCGGCTCGCGCCACTTGCCGCCCGTCACGTCGGCGTCCGAGCCAACAACAAGATCCGCTCCCTGAATGAAGAAACCAATCACGCAGCAACTTCTGATGCTTCCCTTGCCACCTCACCAACGCCTCCTAGCCCATGCTTGCAATCAAAGCCTATGGCCCCTGCAGGCTGTACAGCCCGAACCCGCCGAGGCAGAGGGGAGGATCGGACATCGGAGGACAACGAGCCGCGCGTTCCGTGCTCAGCCTTCACGGCTTCCGCTGCAGAGCAGAAAGCAATGATGCCACCTCCTGCTGGGCTCGGCAGATCCATGGATCAGGGACGACGCGAATGTGGATCAACAGCCTGGCTCCGGTTGAGATGATGTGGACCAACAAGGGGCATTCATTAAGGCAGTTAATTGATGAGGCAAACAGAACAGTAAACCTTAATCGTACTCATGTACACTTGGTGGTGCTGTATGATTCTTACTGTATTCTACAAGGAATTTGATGTGATTAGCAGAGACCTTTACCGTGTGTTTGGTTACCGGATCGGAACGGGTCGGACCCCCTTCGTCCCACGTTTGGTTCAAAAGAGAACTGGGTTGGGTCCAACCCACATGGAAATATTCCCATTAGATCCGGGTCCAAGTGATTCCTCCAAAACGGACGGATCGTTTCGACCCAGTTCTGCTCGCGCGTCTCCTGTCACCCCCGACCCCGACGCCAGAGCAGCGCCGGCTCCCCTACCGCCGCCCTTGACTTCCTCCGCCGGCGCCCCCATCCGCCGCCTCCCCTACCATCGCCGCCGCCTCTAGCCTCTGCCGCCGCCGTCCCCATCCAGCGCCCCTCTCCGCCGGTCGCACCTTCTCCCGGTGGATCTCACCGCCGCCGCCCCTGGAAATCGAGGCATACCTACTGTTGGCGCTAGAAATCGGTCAACCGAATCCCAGCTACCGACACACGACCCGGGAGAATCTGCTTAGCTCCTGTTCGGGTGAATGCCCTGGTGCGGTTCGCGCGGCGTGCCAGCCAATCTGACCTGTTGATTGGCAAGGAAGAACACGTATCAGTTTCAGAAACTACGATCGGCTAAGTTTCCGATCGAGAGAGTTTATCGGCGAATCGGCCGATTTACTGTAATAATGAAATCGGCTATAAGTCAGCCCGATCCCTATAGCCTTGTAGATAGAAGAATACTGAAGTAATCGGTACAAAGCTTATGATAACAACACTAGGAAAAGATCTAATCGGCAACAAATGGATCTAACTATAGAAAATAATGAAAGCCGATACTACTGATTCCTAGTGAGATAATTGGTGATAAAAACTAGGAAAATAGGTAAAAACCTATGAATCTAGTTGATATCGATAACTGATGAATAAATCTAAACGAAACAACAGCGATGCGCCGGAAGTTAAAGCTTAGATGTTACTCGATAAACGGAACTTACAGAATCGGCCGGAGGTCAAGATGATGCAGCCCTGCCAACCCGCACGAACTCGTGAGAAGAAAAAGTAATGGCGAAGTCGCCTGCTCGAAAGTAAGTACGAAGAAGAAGGTAACTTGTTGTATTGATTGATTGTTGTCTTTACAGATTTACAAAGGTAGCTATTTATAGCCCCGTATAGATAACTTCTTAACCGACTAGAATTCTATCTCTAATTCAAACAGAAAACAAATATCTACAAGCACAATTCGTACTAGGTTAGCTACCCCACGCTTCGTGGGCTGACCTCCACCTTATCCTTCCATCCCTTTCCAAGCCCATACAGGCCCAATTAGTCCATCCTCCTGATCGGTCGATTTCTCATCAGCAAAGGATTGCCGATTGGGAGTCTGGCGCATTCTCCCTGAAGCGAAGCAAAAGCTGCCAGCCGATTCCTCATTATAGCACCATTTGACCGATTCCCAACTGTACTTCTCCGATTTCTTTTCTTCTTGACGCCGATTCTACTGGTGACGAAATCCGGCGTCAACACATGCCCCCCAGTTTCGGAGTAAAACACAGTCTTTTACTTCGAAATTCTTTATAACCTCTCCTCCGAAACGGCCGCAGTGAAAATATCCTTCCGTTTCGCGGTCTCCCGGCTGATCATTGCAAATTTTGAAACGGGCGCCCACGACAGCCACTACCCCGAAAAACTCGAAGCGCCGGCGCGGTGAAAATTCCGTTTTTACCCTCTCTTCAGGCATCCTATAAATAGCGTTTCACCGCAGCTCATCTTCAAGCTCACGTCTCTTTTTCCAACGCGCGCGCATCCTTCTTCCTTAACTCTCCCTTGCCATCGAAGTTTTCTAGTTCCAGTTCCTGTACTTCTTCCCCCTTCCCTCCGATGGCGACTCCTTCCGGCAGCTCTCCCGCACGCAATGATCCAGAGATAGTGCCTCCGGTGGTGGTAACGACGGCCGTCACTTCATCTGCAGATGAAAGAGCTTCATCAGAAATCCCAATGGCGGTCCCCATCACGGCCCCGTCATCCACGTCTGTGTCGGCGACCACACCGATTACTCAGAACTTTATCCCGGAGGTATATACCGAATCTTTCCCCTATCGGCAACGTATTTATCTCAGATCTATTCCTTACATTCTTATGCCCCTTTTCCTTTTTTAGGCGGTTAGACATAGAATTACTATTCATCTCACGGGCAGTCCTGGCCTTGTTTGCCTTGGTCCCATGGGAGACCCAGATCCGGCAGATCTTATAAATTTGGAAACCGACCGGATACCTTTCAAACGATCCGATATGAACTTAGATCAATGGGCAAGCACTTTCAGATCTTGGCCAAATGAAACCCCAGGTTGGAGAGAATGGTACCAACGAGTGGCCGCGTCAAGGAGCGTCTCGTGGGACGAGCTCAAAATCGGCCAATGTATCAACCTCTCCCTGTCTCAAATGGAGAAGAGCGAGCCGTTAGTGATGGCGGCTTCCTATTTTTGGTCTGACGCACTTAATGCGTTCTTATTTGGACACGGTCCTATGACCCCCACTCTGGCCGATGTGGTCCTCTTGACCGGCCTGGACATATCTTCCCCTGACACACCTTTCCACCTTTTGACCGCAACGTCGCATCGGCTGGACACAAGGGGAATCGGCGGCTGGAAGGGCTTTATCAGTAGTAACAAGAAGACCGGTTCTGTTGAGAACAGGGAACACACCGCTTTCCTGATGATGTGGCTAGAAAAACACCTTTTCTGTGGAAGAGCCGCCGGCCCAACAACCAACACCCAATCCTTAGCTGAAGCACTATCTAGAGGAAACCATATTCCTCTCGGGAAACATCTTCTGGGTGCCGTGTACCATATGCTCCATCAAATCGGCACAAAACTTTCCAAGGGAGAACCAATCGGCAACCCAGGTGGGCCTTGGTGGTTTGTCAATCTATGGTTGAACCTTTACATGAACAGAATCACCCGGCAGCCAGTGGACCATATGATGTTCCCCAATATCGAATCGGCGGAGGACCCTACCGAGCGTCGCCGATGCATGTCTTATGGCGAAGCAGCGTCAGCTTTTCCAGGTTGTGCGTATTCCGCTACAAAGGTGGCCGAGTACTTTCGGTGCTTTTATAATGGATTTAATGAGGACGCAGCCATCTGGTTTCCATACCAGCGAGACATTCCAGTCTTCGAGCTCCCCTCCTACTTCGATTCAACTTCTGGCCGGTTTGATGAAGATCTTTATGAAGAACTGATCAAACCAAGACTCTTACCGGCTAACTTCTTTTCGTGGAAAGACGCCCCTACATACGAATTCTACAACCCGTCTACTGCCGCACGACAATTCGGCATGGGTCAATTGCCGATACGGGTGTATTTTGCTGGCCGAATCAAGTTCAGAGATGTGCTTACAACTGGCCTGGATTACTGTCGGCTGCGAGACCGAATTCCGGACTCCAGTACGATTAATTTGAACGACTGGCTATTATATCCATTTGCCATCCAGCCGTTCAAACTCTGGTGGGCCGAATGGAAGCAATTTCTTTTCTGCAACTCAGCATCGGCATACTGCAACCTTTTAGATCCGGCCAACATTGATCCCAACGTCGAGGTAGTTCTGATTACCGATTTTATTCTTCCCAACATGATTGAGCACTAATGATTTCATCGTTTCTTTAGGCCGAGAATCGAGCCCCTCCAACGCACAGTCGCAGCGGTCGGCCAATAGAGAGCTATCCGTACACCACCTATCCCCTTATCGGCTACGACGCTCCGTCAGTTGACATAATTGCTGGCCGATCGAAGAAGGTTCATAAGAAGGTCATCAAGAAAACCAGTCGCCGAGTCCGGGCTCGTACGGAATTGGCGGATCCTCCTGTGCTCATATCGGCAGAAACCTTGACTGCACCACCCCAGGCCACACAAAGTGCCGATACCCAAGCCATCACACAAGCCGGGGTAACTGCCGCGTCATTACTGTTGGAAGCTATGCAGGTAAGTCCGCATTTTGCCGTCTCCGATCGTCAATTAAACACTAACTTTTCTTAACTCCGTGTTTCCCAGAGCACCTCTATGGAAATACCACAATCGGCGACAACTCGACCGGACGCCAATGCGCCCCTGCCCTCATCCATTGAGGTACGGTACTTATCTTACGGATTTCCTTCGGGTATCCGCGTAATGTATTTAACCGATTTTTGACGCAGGCCATCGGCACACCAAGCGCTTCCCGACAACCGATTTCTTCCCAGGGAGTTGGTCCGAGCACCGCGCCGATTATCGTGGAGTCCTCTTCATCAGATGAACCCATGGCACAGACCACTGAGCAAGGCACAACGGCTTTACAAGCGCAGCATGAAGAAATTCGTTTTAAAATGGTAAATTCCTAACCAGCTTTCAACCCACCGATTTGCTCTGACTCCATGCCGATTCACCCCCTTTTCCTTATCTTCTCAGGAACAAGACTCCCCCAACAACAGCCTTTTCTCCTTCGCGGTTGCTCTTTCTGATGATGAGGAAATCGCGTCCCGCCAAGTCGCTCTAAGCTCCGTTCTTGACGACGTCCGAGCTAAACTTACCAACATCCGATCCCTCCTGCAAGGGGACATCGGCCGATTGGTAGAAGATGCTTCGCCGATTCGGCAGCTATTCAGTGACGTCAGCGGACGAGTACCAGAGGAAGCGGAAGAGGCCTTGGCACCGGCGGCCTTTATTGAGTCCATGAGGATCCCCGTCTTTAGGGCCCTTCGTCATATGGCCGATCGCGCGAAATTGGCCAAGATTCGTGAAGATGAAAATGCCTTTAAGCGTCAGGCTCAAGAAGCGAATCGGCGTATCCATGTCCTAGAAGATTCACGCCCGGTGATCATTAGTGAAATAGATCGCCTCAAACGACGGAGGGCGGAACTTGCTAAAGAGATGGAGCAAGTGACCAAGGCAATCAGCGCCGAAGAGAACAGACTTCAAGATTTACCCTCTGCCATTGCCGATTTGACACGGGAGAGGCAGCGTTTTGCTCAAGAGGCTCTGAAACTCCACCGCAACGCATCGGAGGTTCCTGGATCGGCAGAAGAAGACCAACGGGTTCTTGACTCTGCCGATCAGATCCGACGTCGGGCCATCACGGCTATTGATACCCTTTTGGGTAATCTGTAAAACACTGACCGTTTTGTACGAACATTTACTACCTTCTTTGACCGACCCTTCGCGGCGCCCTTTATTTACTGCCCTCCTTATTACCGATGGGACGTGGCCTCATCAGATTTCCACGTATTTTACCCCATAAATATCGACCTCGGCGCTTACTCCCGATAGCATCGATCTGGCTCCCATTTCACCTTTCCTCTTCTTCTCATCGGCGCGACTATTTCGTCATGGCCTCATCGTCATCCTCTTCTGTCGACCAGGTGAAGTCCCAACCTCTCATCTTAGATCTTTAGGAAACGAACGCTTCACCTTATTCCTCCTTTGTTTCAGCCCCAACGCCTTGGTCCGGAGCTCGTGCGCGCCATCGAGTGCATCCACTCTGAAGACCCGTTGACCTCGGAGGACAAGGCTCTGATTCTGGCCCACCAAGAGGAGCTCCAAGACCACATTACTGCAGAGGCTCGTAAAGTCTTGGATGCCGTGGTGAATGAAAGCCGTCGCCGATCTCCAGTCATGAGGGGTCGTCGTCGTGACGTTCCTGAAGATGACGTCACCTTGACAGCCCGCGCTATCCTGGACTACATGAAGAGGAACGGCGGCCAGCGATCTCCCGCCGATAAGGTTCGTCTGCTTCCTCGGCCCGTCATCCTGGCGGCGGCAGAGGCCTCGCGCCTTCGTGCTTTGGAGCGGAATGGGGGATCATCTCAGAAGAAGAACAATTAGTTTGTTTTTTGTAATTTTTTGTTCTAAGGGCGACTTAATGTTTTGTCGGCCATGTAATCTATCGCCTGTACCGAATGAATGTAATCGGCCTTTCTGGTCGACTTTATGTGTTTGTTAAACCGACTTGTATCGGCTATGTATGATTGTATTAAAGTCGATTTCTTAGGCCCCAACCCATATACTTGGGTAATATCTTTTTAAGTACCTTCCATTCAGAGCTCTAGTGAATTCTTCTCCTTCTATTGTTTCCAAAATGTAGGCATTTCCTGGAGCGCATCTGCCGATTTTATACGGCCCTTCCCAGGTAGGAGACCATTTGCCGAACTTAGGATCTTTCGACCCGATCGGTAGTACCAACTTCCATACCAAGTCTCCGGGAGAAAACTGCTTGACTTTGACCTTCTTATCGTACCACCTGGCTACTTTCTTTTTATTCTCTTCGATACTTATCAGAGCCCTTAGTCGTTGGCCGGCCAAGTCGTCAAGTTCTCCTTTCATCAGAGATGAGTAATCATCGGCTGACAACTGGTCCTGAAGTGAAATGCGCCTTGATCCTGCCCTTGATTCCCATGGCAGTACTGCATCGTGGCCGTATACCAGCTGATAGGGGGATAACTTGGTAGCTCCATGACAGGCCATTCTGTATGCCCACAGGGCCTCAGTCAAACACAGGTGCCATTTCTTCGGATTTTCTTCAATCTTCCTTTTGATCAACTTGATTATTCCTTTATTGGAGGATTCCGCTTGACCATTGGCTTGAGCGTAATACGGAGAAGAATTCAACAATTTGATGCACATATCGGTCGTAAATTCCTCAAATTCCCCCGATGTGAACATTGTTCCTTGATCGGTTGTTATAGTTTGAGGGATACCGAATCGGTAAATGATATGGTCCCTTACGAAGTTGGCCATGATACCTGAAGTCACAGTCCTCAATGGGATTGCCTCCACCCATTTGGTGAAGTAATCAGTAGCCACCAGAATAAATTTGTGCCCCTTGCTCGATGGTGGATAAATTTGGCCGATGAGGTCTATTCCCCACCCCCTGAACGGCCATGGCTTGATGATGGGATTCATAGCCGACGTGGGTGCACGTTGGACATCTCCAAACTTTTGACACTCCTGACAACCCTTATAATATTTGAAACAGTCTTCGAGGATCGTAGGCCAATAGTACCCGTTGTTTCTGATCATCCACTTCATCTTATGTGCCGATTGGTGAGCTCCGCATACCCCTTCATGGATTTCTCCCATTAGAGTCTTGGCTTCTTCTGTCCCAAGGCATTTAAGGAGGACACCGTCGATCGTCCGGTAGAACAGATCATCTTCGAGCAGCACGTACTTGGTGGCGTGAAAGCGTACTCGTCGCTCCACCTTTTTAGACGGATCCTTCAGGTAATCGGCAATTTCTTTACGCCAATCGTCGGCTGCAAGTTCTAAGGCCATGGCGCCCAGAATCGGCCGATACCCAGATGCGTGCTGGGCGAGTTTGTTTGCTTCCTCGTTGCGGTCTCTTGGAACATGCTCGATTACTGCCGATTTGAACTCTTTTAAAAGCTGTACGCAATCTTCGTGATAGATTCTTAATATATCATCTTTGCACTCAGCCCTTCCGGTTAGTTGATCCACAATTAGCATAGAATCCCCGAAGATCTCAACAGAATCGGCCTTGACTTCTCTCAATAATTGTAAGCCTTTCAATACAGCTCTGTACTCCGCTTGATTGTTAGTGGCGGCGGTTTCTATCGGCAGAGAAAAATCATAGCTTGCCCCCCGAGGCGATATGAGGACGATGCCGATTCCTGATCCGACCCCGCATGATGACCCGTCAAAAAACAATTGCCAAGGTGCTAGTTCCACGAGGGCGATCTCCGGTCCACAGTGCTGGGCGACGAAATCGGCCATGATTTGACCCTTGACGGCCTTTGCCGATTCATACCGTAGGTCAAATTCTGATAAAGCTAAGATCCATTTACCGATTCGTCCTTTCAATATCGGCAGTGACAGCATGTATTTCACTACATCATCTTTGCATACGACTATACATTCTGCCGACAGTAGATAGTGCCTGAGTTTGGTGCACGAGAAGTAAAGACACAAACATAAACGCTCCACCGGAGGATATCTTGTTTCGGCATCCAGGAGTCTCCTACTGACGTAATAAATGACCCGCTCTTTGCCTTCAAACTCTTGGACTAGAGCCGACCCAATAGCTTTTTCATCGGCTGATAAATACAGTTTAAACGGCTTACCAGTTTGAGGGGGAACCAAGACTGGGGGTGAGACCAAGTATCGCTTGATATCTTCTAACGCCTTGCGCTGTTCTTCTCCCCATATAAATTCCTGGTCTGGCTTTAACTTCAGAAGTGGCGTGAACGCCTGAATTCGTCCAGATAGATTAGATATAAACCTTCTGATGAAGTTTACCTTGCCGATTAGAGACTGTAGCTCAGTTTTGTTCTGTGGGGCGACGACTTTGTTGATGGCCGCTATGGTCTTCTGATTGACTTCTATACCTCGTTCGTGCACCATGAATCCTAAGAACTGTCCGGCGGAGACGCCGAAAGCGCATTTGTTGGGATTCATCTTAAGACCATGCTTTTTGGTACACTCTAGCACCCTTCGCAAATCGGCTAGGTGTTCCTCGTGGTTTTTGGACTTGACTACAACGTCATCGATGTAGATCTCCACCAGGAGGCCAATGAGTTTGTGAAAAATGTAGTTCATGGCTCTCTGATATGTAGCACCAGCATTCTTCAAGCCGAAAGTCATCACTACCCACTCGAATAAACCAAGATGGCCTGGACATCTGAAAGCCGTTTTGGGTATGTCCTCTTCGGCCATAAGTATTTGATTGTACCCGGCGTTTCCATCCATAAAGCTAATAATTTTGTGTCCCGCGGCGGCGTCGATCAATACATCGGCCGTAGGCATGGGGTAACCATCCATCGGTGTGGCCTGATTAAGATTCCTGAAATCCACGCAAACGCGCAGCTTCCCATTTTTCTTGTAAACTGGCACGATATTAGAAATCCACTCGGCATAACGACACTGCCGAATAAATTTTGCTTCAATTAGCCGAGTTATTTCAGCTTTTATGTCTGGTAAGATTTTGGGATTGCATCGCCGTGCGGGTTGTTGGTACGGCCGATACCCTGGTTTTATGGGTAGCCGATGTTCAACAATAGATCGATCTAATCCGGGCATCTCGTGATACTCCCAAGCAAAACAATCCTTGAATTCTCTTAATAAATTTGTCAATTTACACTTATACTCTGGATCTAAATCTGCACTAATAAAAGTCGGCCTTGGTTTGGTCCCGTCACCTAAGTCTATCATCTCTAATGAATCGGCCGATGTGAATCCGTGCCCCAGCTTCCCGTCTTCTCGGGCGAACTGATCCATCTATTCCGTTTCTTCGGAGCCGACTGCTCGGATCGGCTGTAGGTCAAAATCGGTGACCTTTAGGAAGTCGGTCTCCCACACCCTACCTGATATGCATCTGACGGTTTCGCAGCTCCATTGCTGTGCGTCGGCTGCCGCGATGCTGTACGCGGAGTCGGCTTTGACCACCTCGATGTTATCGCCGACCCATTGTACGAGGCATTGATGCATAGTTGACGGGATGCAGCAGTTTGCGTGTATCCAGTCTCGGCCAAGAAGCATATTATAGGACCCTTTGCCATTAATAACGAAAAACGTGGTAGGAAGGGTCTTACTGCCGATGGTGAGGTCGACGCAGAGGGCACCGCGAGCGTTTGACACCTTGCCTTCGAAGTCCTTAAGCATCATGTCCATCCTGGTTAGGTCGTCGTCGCTCTTCCCCAGCTTCCGGAGTACGGCATACGGCATGATATTGACGGCAGCTCCTCCGTCGACCATCAGTCTAGTGAGGGGGCGACCGTCAACATGCCCTTTAAGGAACAACGCCTTCATGTGTTGTCGTTCGTCGTCTTCGGGTTTTTCGAACGTGGCCATCATTGGTTCTAAAGCCAACCGTGCTGTTTGTTCCTCTATCGCCGATACGTCCTGTTGATCGGTCGGGGTCATGAACTCCATCGGCAATATGAAAACCATACCGATTTCGGCTGCCGATTCATCACCCGCCGACTCATTGTTTCCCTTGTCGTTTCTTTTGGGGCGCCACACCCGAGGCCTCCCTTCCTTCTTGTTCATCGCGCTCTCTTCTTCTTGCTGTTCCCATTGGCGGAGGCGTTGGATTCTCCGTTTTTGTGATTTGGTTAAACCATCGGGGCACCACCTGGGGTTTATTGGCCTCCCTTCTTTCCCGGCGCGTTTCCATTCCGGTTCGCGTCCTAACGGGTCCTTGTCCGTTACCCGAGCATCGGCCATGTCTTCGAGCCGGCTGTGAACGCTGGCTTTGCTATTTGATTGGTCACGTCGATCGGCCTTGCCCCCCTGCCTATTATGGCTTCTATCTCCTGACCGATCGTATCGGTCACTTCTGCCCCCCAGCCGATCACGCATGGGAGGGCGCTGATCATCTGGGTTGCGCCAATTCCTGCTGATCGGTTCTGGCCTTCTGTCTCTGGAGCGAGACCTGGTGAACGGCCGATTGCCTCGATAGGGACCGTTGCACTCTGGGCAAGTATCGGCCGACGGTAGCCTGAGGTTATTTTCCCAACAATGAATGAAGAATGGGCATCTCCAGTGCTCTTCGTGCCGACGCATCGCTTCCTCTCGAGACCTCGAACGTTCATGTTGGCGTTGGTACTTTTGGAGCAGGAACTGGGAAGTAATACGTGGCCCTTCTGACTCACCATCATCGTCCTCCATTCGTCGCTTTCCTTTGACGTCTTCAGACGTAACTTGATTTCTGGGATCGACAGCGCCACTCTTTCTGGCCGACTCGGACGTCAGCACTTTTGTTTGGAGGGAATTCTTTCCCGTATCAACCATGTTGGTAGGAAAGGGGTGTTGGTCGATCTTCATTGGTTTGGCCGATTTTGCCGGCACTTCAAATTTGAGTCTGCCTTGCTCAATGGCCGACTGTATTTGTTGCCTGAAGATTTTGCACTCGTTGGTATCATGTGATGTGGCATTGTGCCACTTGCAATACTTCATTTTCTTCAATTGTTCGGCAGAGGGTATTGTATGGTAAGGCGAGAGTTTAATCTGCCCTTCCTGGAGTAGAAGATCGAAGATTTTATCCGCTTTAGTTGTATCGAAACCGAATGCTTCTGGCTCCTTCTTGCCGAACGGGCATGATATCGGCTTCTTTCCCTTAATCCACTCTGCAAGTCCGACTTCGGCATCTTCCTCGTCCTCTACTTCCTCCAGGAATGCTACTTTCTTCTGGAAATTCCTTCTCGGATCGAACGGACGCACTTCTTGTCCGGACAATCGGTGAACAATCTGGCTCAGGCTCTCGAATTCTTGCGAGGCATATTTCTCTTTAATGTGTGGCAGAAGGCCTTGGAAAGCTATATCGGCCAATTGCGCATCGGTCAGAGCCAGGGAGTAGCATTTGTTTCTGATTTCCCGAAACCTCTGTATATACGAGGGTATCGGCTCATCACTTCTTTGCCGAAGGCTAGTCAAATCGGACAGCTTCATTTCATGGACCCCGGCATAGAAGTACTTGTGGAATTGTCTTTCTAGATCGGCCCATGTAATAATTGAGTTTGGTGGTAGAGTCGTGAACCATTGAAAGGCCGATCCAGACAAGGACGATGAGAACAACCGTACCCGTAGGGCATCTTGCGTAGCTGCTTCCCCGCATTGGATGATGAATCTATTCACATGCTCTACGGTAGAAGTGTCATCCATCCCCGAAAATTTGGTAAAATCAGGGACCTTGTACCGATGGGGAAATGGCAACAAGTCATATGTAGATGGGTAGGGCGTTCTATAGGTATAAGTTTGCACTTTCGGCTTCAAGCCGAATTGTTCTTGCATTACCTCTGCAATTTGCGCCGACCAATCTGGTTGTTGCTGGGGAACAATTGGTGGTGGTATTGGCACATGCTGATAAATCGGAGGCTGAATAAAAGGAGGTTGATGAAAAGGTGGTATCTGAGTATAAGCCGGTGGTGTAGTAAAGGACGGCTGCTTGTATGAACCACTTGTCTCATCATATAGCATGAGATCTGACGTCTTGTTGACCTCCGGAGCGATAGGCTGGTATGGTGGTATGATCGGCCGAGTGGCCGTTTGGGATGGTGTCTGGAACGGAGGATTTCCTTGACTGACCGATTGATTCAAACCGGCCGTGTTTAAAGGTGCCCCCCAGGGTGAAGGGCTGACTGGAGGGAATGGTGCAGAGGACAGTTGGATAGAACCATATCCCAAAGGAGTTGATGACGCAGAAGCACCGGATCCACCGACAGAAGATTGGATCGGCTGTGAAGCCTGATAAGCCTGATTTGGTGGAATCGGCTGAAAATACGTTGGTCCCCTGTACCCTTGAGGTATACCTCCGGCGAAGGAGTTAACAACAGCATTGTGCACCATGTTTGAAAGTACCGGGGATTGATTGATGAAGGCGTGATGAAGAGATTGTTGAATCATATCGGACATTTTATCCGAATCTTCAGAAATTGTGATCTGATGGGGGGTAGGGAAAGGAGTCTTTTTAACCGTCTCCCCGCTCCTGGAACGACTGAAGGATTTCAAGCAAGTTTTCCGGACTTGCTCCAAATAATTATTCAGATCTTCCTTTTGGTCGTCCTTTAGATCTGCTTCCGTCACTTCGATGACGTTTTCTTCGGAGACTTCAGCAGCTTTTGACATGATAGCGGTTGTATTGGTCCCACCGGGCGTGCCAAAAGTGTGTTGGCGCTAGAAATCGGTCAACCGAATGCCAGCTACCGACACACGACCCGGGAGAATCTGCTTAGCTCCTGTTCGGGTGAATGCCCTGGTGCGGTTCGCGCGGCGTGCCAGCCAATCTGACCTGTTGATTGGCAAGGAAGAACACGTATCAGTTTCAGAAACTACGATCGGCTAAGTTTCCGATCGAGAGAGTTTATCGACGAATCGGCCGATTTACTGTAATAATGAAATCGGCTATAAGTCAGCCCGATCCCTATAGCCTTGTAGATAGAAGAATACTGAAGTAATCGGTACAAAGCTTATGATAACAACACTAGGAAAAGATCTAATCGGCAACAAATGGATCTAACTATAGAAAATAATGAAAGCCGATACTACTGATTCCTAGTGAGATAATTGGTGATAAAAACTAGGAAAACAGGTAAAAACCTATGAATCTAGTTGATATCGATAACTGATGAATAAATCTAAACGAAACAACAGCGATGCGCCGGAAGTTAAAGCTTAGATGTTACTCGATAAACGGAACTTACAGAATCGGCCGGAGGTCAAGATGATGCAGCCCTGCCAACCCGCACGAACTCGTGAGAAGAAAAAGTAATGGCGAAGTCGCCTGCTCGAAAGTAAGTACGAAGAAGAAGGTAACTTGTTGTATTGATTGATTGTTGTCTTTACAGATTTACAAAGGTAGCTATTTATAGCCCCGTATAGATAACTTCTTAACCGACTAGAATTCTATCTCTAATTCAAACAGAAAACAAATATCTACAAGCACAATTCGTACTAGGTTAGCTACCCCACGCTTCGTGGGCTGACCTCCACCTTATCCTTCCATCCCTTTCCAAGCCCATACAGGCCCAATTAGTCCATCCTCCTGATCGGTCGATTTCTCATCAGCAAAGGATTGCCGATTGGGAGTCTGGCGCATTCTCCCTGAAGCGAAGCAAAAGCTGCCAGCCGATTCCTCATTATAGCACCATTTGACCGATTCCCAACTGTACTTCTCCGATTTCTTTTCTTCTTGACGCCGATTCTACTGGTGACGAAATCCGGCGTCAACACCTACCCTCCGCCGCCCCTGACCTCCGCCGCCCCTCAGATCCGCCTCTGCCCTTGACCGCCGCCGCGCCCCTGACGTCTGCCGCCGCGCCCCTGACCCCCTCCGCCGCCGCCCCTGAGTTCTGCCGCCACGCCCTGATCCCCTCCGCCACCCCTGAGGTCCGCCCCACCCCTGACCGCCGCCGCTCCCCTGACGTCCGCCGCCGCGCCCCTGACCCCCTCCGCCGCTGCCCCTAGCCTCCGCCGCAGCGCCCCTAATCCCCTCCGCCACCCCTCAGATGCACCCCCGCCCCTGACCGGTGCCGCTGCCCTGACCTCCGCGGCAGCTCCTGACCGACTCCGCCGCCCCTGTCAAGTTCCGCCGCCCCTGCCAAGCGCCGCCGCCCGTACCATCCGCCGATGCTGTGTCCCCTGCTCTCCAAGGTAAGGAAACCGTACACCACCATGCTTATTTTGGTTTATATTTATTGTATTTGCTTTGGATGTTACTGGTTAATAGTATTATGGAGTTGAATTGAATAAATAGTCCATGACATCCCGGTTCAATTGGCTCTAAGAACAAGTGTTTCTTTTATTCTTGTATTGTAGATGGATAAGAGGATCAAGATTGTAACTTGTGCTACTGCTGCATACATGTTGTTGTCAATGATGGCGGTGATTATTCAATTCAGAAAACATAAACGATATACAAGAAGGGTTGGTATTACCTATGGGCCTATGGAGGCAAGGGATAGGATGAGAGTAGATTATCTAAATAACAAAATTTGGAAAGATGACACGACTTGCTTGAACATGTTAAGTCTGAATAGAGGCAAGCTCTTTCAATTTTGCAATCTTTTTAGAGAGCGTGGTTTGCTTCAAGATACATGTAACTTGTGTGTTGAGCAACAGGTATGTATGTTTCTAAATACAGTGGGACATAACCTTAGGAATATGTTAGTTGGAACTATTTTTGATAGATCGGGAGAAACAGTTAGCCGCTATTTCAACAAAGTACTCCGTGCTATTGGAGAGCTGCGAGGGGAACTAATTAGGCCCCCGTCTTTGGACACTCCAAGCAAAATTGCAGGGGACAACAGATGGGATCCTTACGTTAAGGTGTGAGGCTTATCCCTGTTTTGTTTTGACTTTTCTATTAATCTAACATCATATGATCCCTAATTTTTACCTTTTTGAAAAAAATAGGACTGTGTTGGAGCATTGATGGTACTCATGTAAGAGCATCTATTCCTAAGAACATTGAGTATACCTTTCGCGGTAGGAAATCCTTTTGCACACAAAATGTAATGGTAGCTGTAGATTTTGATCTACAGTTCACCTATGTGTTGGCTGGTTGGGAAGAGGCTGCACATGATGCTCTAGTTTTACGTGATGCTTTAGAACGTGAGAATGGCCTTCGTGTCCCACAAGGTAATAGAGTAGTAAACTCTCAACTTTTATATACACATTTTAGTCTATAGTATTATGACCAAACTGTATATCAAATGATAGGAAAATTCTACCTAGTCGATGCTGGATATGGAGCCAAACCAGGATTTTTGCCCCCCTTTCGTGGAGTTCGGTACCACTTAAACGAATGGTAGCTAAACCTGATAATGAGTTGCCACCTGACCTATTTGACGTCTTGAACCAACTTCCTGGTTTTAATTCAGCACACATATCTTTCTACTATACTCATTTGGTGAGCAATCCTCACATTGGCAAAGCTTTCTATAACTTGCCATTCGAGCACAAGTTAAATTGGGTCACGATATTCATCGCTGAGAAGTTCCCTGAAATGTAAGGGTGATTTCGATGAGTAGGATGTTTCTTTTGTTAGAACTTGATCCTGAATTAGTGTCTAAGCCCTGAATTTATATTATGTAAGCTTCAACTTGGTGGCTGATGTTGTATTGCCTTGAACTTGGTATATGTAAGTAAGGCTTGAACTTGATTAACGTTGCTCAAGATTGATGAACTTGGTGTATGTATGTAAGGTTTGAACTTAGTATATTGTTGACGCCGGATTTCGTCACCAGTAGAATCGGCGTCAAGAAGAAAAGAAATCGGAGAAGTACAGTTGGGAATCGGTCAAATGGTGCTATAATGAGGAATCGGCTGGCAGCTTTTGCTTCGCTTCAGGGAGAATGCGCCAGACTCCCAATCGGCAATCCTTTGCTGATGAGAAATCGGCCGATCAGGAGGGTGGACTAATTGGGCCTGTATGGGCTTGGAAAGGGATGGAAGGATAAGGTGGAGGTCAGCCCACGAAGCGTGGGGTAGCTAACCTAGTACGAATTGTGCTTGTAGATATTTGTTTTCTGTTTGAATTAGAGATAGAATTCTAGTCGGTTAAGAAGTTATCTGTTCGGGGCTATAAATAGCTACCTTTGTAAATCTGTAAAGACAACAATCAATCAATACAACAAGTTACCTTCTTCTTCGTACTTACTTTCGAGCAGGCGACTTCGCCATTACTTTTTCTTCTCACGAGTTCGTGCGGGTTGGCAGGGCTGCATCATCTTGACCTCCGGCCGATTCTGTAAGTTCCGTTTATCGAGTAACATCTAAGCTTTAACTTCCGGCGCATCGCTGTTGTTTCGTTTAGATTTATTCATCAGTTATCGATATCAACTAGATTCATAGGTTTTTACCTGTTTTCCTAGTTTTTATCACCAATTATCTCACTAGGAATCAGTAGTATCGGCTTTCATTATTTTCTATAGTTAGATCCATTTGTTGCCGATTAGATCTTTTCCTAGTGTTGTTATCATAAGCTTTGTACCGATTACTTCAGTATTCTTCTATCTACAAGGCTATAGGGATCGGGCTGACTTATAGCCGATTTCATTATTACAGTAAATCGGCCGATTCGCCGATAAACTCTCTCGATCGGAAACTTAGCCGATCGTAGTTTCTGAAACTGATACGTGTTCTTCCTTGCCAATCAACAGGTCAGATTGGCTGGCACGCCGCGCGAACCGCACCAGGGCATTCACCCGAACAGGAGCTAAGCAGATTCTCCCGGGTCGTGTGTCGGTAGCTGGCATTCGGTTGACCGATTTCTAGCGCCAACACACTTTTGGCACGCCCGGTGGGACCAATACAACCGCTATCATGTCAAAAGCTGCTGAAGTCTCCGAAGAAAACGTCATCGAAGTGACGGAAGCAGATCTAAAGGACGACCAAAAGGAAGATCTGAATAATTATTTGGAGCAAGTCCGGAAAACTTGCTTGAAATCCTTCAGTCGTTCCAGGAGCGGGGAGACGGTTAAAAAGACTCCTTTCCCTACCCCCCGTCAGATCACAATTTCTGAAGATTCGGATAAAATGTCCGATATGATTCAACAATCTCTTCATCACGCCTTCATCAATCAATCCCCGGTACTTTCAAACATGGTGCACAATGCTGTTGTTAACTCCTTCGCCGGAGGTATACCTCAAGGGTACAGGGGACCAACGTATTTTCAGCCGATTCCACCAAATCAGGCTTATCAGGCTTCACAGCCGATCCAATCTTCTGTCGGTGGATCCGGTGCTTCTGCGTCATCAACTCCTTTGGGATATGGTTCTATCCAACTGTCCTCTGCACCATTCCCTCCAGTCAGCCCTTCACCCTGGGGGGCACCTTTAAACACGGCCGGTTTGAATCAATCGGTCAGTCAAGGAAATCCTCCGTTCCAGACACCATCCCAAACGGCCACTCGGCCGATCATACCACCATACCAGCCTATCGCTCCGGAGGTCAACAAGACGTCAGATCTCATGCTATATGATGAGACAAGTGGTTCATACAAGCAGCCGTCCTTTACTACACCACCGGCTTATACTCAGATACCACCTTTTCATCAACCTCCTTTTATTCAGCCTCCGATTTATCAGCATGTGCCAATACCACCACCAATTGTTCCCCAGCAACAACCAGATTGGTCGGTGCAAATTGCAGAGGTAATGCAAGAACAATTCGGCTTGAAGCCGAAAGTGCAAACTTATACCTATAGAACGCCCTACCCATCTACATATGACTTGTTGCCATTTCCCCATCGGTACAAGGTCCCTGATTTTACCAAATTTTCGGGGATGGATGACACTTCTACCGTAGAGCATGTGAATAGATTCATCATCCAATGCGGGGAAGCAGCTACGCAAGATGCCCTACGGGTACGGTTGTTCTCATCGTCCTTGTCTGGATCGGCCTTTCAATGGTTCACGACTCTACCACCAAACTCAATTATTACATGGGCCGATCTAGAAAGACAATTCCACAAGTACTTCTATGCCGGGGTCCATGAAATGAAGCTGTCCGATTTGACTAGCCTTCGGCAAAGAAGTGATGAGCCGATACCCTCGTATATACAGAGGTTTCGGGAAATCAGAAACAAATGCTACTCCCTGGCTCTGACCGATGCGCAATTGGCCGATATAGCTTTCCAAGGCCTTCTGCCACACATTAAAGAGAAATATGCCTCGCAAGAATTCGAGAGCCTGAGCCAGATTGTTCACCGATTGTCCGGACAAGAAGTGCGTCCGTTCGATCCGAGAAGGAATTTCCAGAAGAAAGTAGCATTCCTGGAGGAAGTAGAGGACGAGGAAGATGCCGAAGTCGGACTTGCAGAGTGGATTAAGGGAAAGAAGCCGATATCATGCCCGTTCGGCAAGAAGGAGCCAGAAGCATTCGGTTTCGATACAACTAAAGCGGATAAAATCTTCGATCTTCTACTCCAGGAAGGGCAGATTAAACTCTCGCCTTACCATACAATACCCTCTGCCGAACAATTGAAGAAAATGAAGTATTGCAAGTGGCACAATGCCACATCACATGATACCAACGAGTGCAAAATCTTCAGGCAACAAATACAGTCGGCCATTGAGCAAGGCAGACTCAAATTTGAAGTGCCGGCAAAATCGGCCAAACCAATGAAGATCGACCAACACCCCTTTCCTACCAACATGGTTGATACGGGAAAGAATTCCCTCCAAACAAAAGTGCTGACGTCCGAGTCGGCCAGAAAGAGTGGCGCTGTCGATCCCAGAAATCAAGTTACGTCTGAAGACGTCAAAGGAAAGCGACGAATGGAGGACGATGATGGTGAGTCAGAAGGGCCACGTATTACTTCCCAGTTCCTGCTCCAAAAGTACCAACGCCAACATGAACGTTCGAGGTCTCGAGAGGAAGCGATGCGTCGGCACGAAGAGCACTGGAGATGCCCATTCTTCATTCATTGTTGGGAAAATAACCTCAGGCTACCGTCGGCCGATACTTGCCCAGAGTGCAACGGTCCCTATCGAGGCAATCGGCCGTTCACCAGGTCTCGCTCCAGAGACAGAAGGCCAGAACCGATCAGCAGGAATTGGCGCAACCCAGATGATCAGCGCCCTCCCATGCGTGATCGGCTGGGGGGCAGAAGTGACCGATACGATCGGTCAGGAGATAGAAGCCATAATAGGCAGGGGGGCAAGGCCGATCGACGTGACCAATCAAATAGCAAAGCCAGCGTTCACAGCCGGCTCGAAGACATGGCCGATGCTCGGGTAACGGACAAGGACCCGTTAGGACGCGAACCGGAATGGAAACGCGCCGGGAAAGAAGGGAGGCCAATAAACCCCAGGTGGTGCCCCGATGGTTTAACCAAATCACAAAAACGGAGAATCCAACGCCTCCGCCAATGGGAACAGCAAGAAGAAGAGAGCGCGATGAACAAGAAGGAAGGGAGGCCTCGGGTGTGGCGCCCCAAAAGAAACGACAAGGGAAACAATGAGTCGGCGGGTGATGAATCGGCAGCCGAAATCCGTATGGTTTTCATATTGCCGATGGAGTTCATGACCCCTACCGATCAACAGGACGTATCGGCGATAGAGGAACAAACAGCACGGTTGGCTTTAGAACCAATGATGGCCACGTTCGAAAAACCCGAAGACGACGAACGACAACACATGAAGGCGTTGTTCCTTAAAGGGCATGTTGACGGTCGCCCCCTCACTAGACTGATGGTCGACGGAGGAGCTGCCGTCAATATCATGCCGTATGCCGTACTCCGGAAGCTGGGGAAGAGCGACGACGACCTAACCAGGACGGACATGATGCTTAAGGACTTCGAAGGCAAGGTGTCAAACGCTCGCGGTGCCCTCTGCGTCGACCTCACCATCGGCAGTAAGACCCTTCCTACCACGTTTTTCGTTATTAATGGCAAAGGGTCCTATAATATGCTTCTTGGCCGAGACTGGATACACGCAAACTGCTGCATCCCGTCAACTATGCATCAATGCCTCGTACAATGGGTCGGCGATAACATCGAGGTGGTCAAAGCCGACTCCGCGTACAGCATCGCGGCAGCCGACGCACAGCAATGGAGCTGCGAAACCGTCAGATGCATATCAGGTAGGGTGTGGGAGACCGACTTCCTAAAGGTCACCGATTTTGACCTACAGCCGATCCGAGCAGTCGGCTCCGAAGAAACGGAATAGATGGATCAGTTCGCCCGAGAAGACGGGAAGCTGGGGCACGGATTCACGTCGGCCGATTCATTAGAGATGATAGACTTAGGTGACGGGACCAAACCAAGGCCGACTTTTATTAGTGCAGATTTAGATCCAGAGTATAAGTGTAAATTGACAAATTTATTAAGAGAATTCAAGGATTGTTTTGCTTGGGAGTATCACGAGATGCCCGGATTAGATCGATCTATTGTTGAACATCGGCTACCCATAAAACCAGGGTATCGGCCGTACCAACAACCCGCACGGCGATGCAATCCCAAAATCTTACCAGACATAAAAGCTGAAATAACTCGGCTAATTGAAGCAAAATTTATTCGGCAGTGTCGTTATGCCGAGTGGATTTCTAATATCGTGCCAGTTTACAAGAAAAACGGGAAGCTGCGCGTTTGCGTGGATTTCAGGAATCTTAATCAGGCCACACCGATGGATGGTTACCCCATGCCTACGGCCGATGTATTGATCGACGCTGCCGCGGGACACAAAATTATTAGCTTTATGGATGGAAACGCCGGGTACAATCAAATACTTATGGCCGAAGAGGACATACCCAAAACGGCTTTCAGATGTCCAGGCCATCTTGGTTTATTCGAGTGGGTAGTGATGACTTTCGGCTTGAAGAATGCTGGTGCTACATATCAGAGAGCCATGAACTACATTTTTCACAAACTCATTGGCCTCCTGGTGGAGATCTACATCGATGACGTTGTAGTCAAGTCCAAAAACCACGAGGAACACCTAGCCGATTTGCGAAGGGTGCTAGAGTGTACCAAAAAGCATGGTCTTAAGATGAATCCCAACAAATGCGCTTTCGGCGTCTCCGCCGGACAGTTCTTAGGATTCATGGTGCACGAACGAGGTATAGAAGTCAATCAGAAGACCATAGCGGCCATCAACAAAGTCGTCGCCCCACAGAACAAAACTGAGCTACAGTCTCTAATCGGCAAGGTAAACTTCATCAGAAGGTTTATATCTAATCTATCTGGACGAATTCAGGCGTTCACGCCACTTCTGAAGTTAAAGCCAGACCAGGAATTTATATGGGGAGAAGAACAGCGCAAGGCGTTAGAAGATATCAAGCGATACTTGGTCTCACCCCCAGTCTTGGTTCCCCCTCAAACTGGTAAGCCGTTTAAACTGTATTTATCAGCCGATGAAAAAGCTATTGGGTCGGCTCTAGTCCAAGAGTTTGAAGGCAAAGAGCGGGTCATTTATTACGTCAGTAGGAGACTCCTGGATGCCGAAACAAGATATCCTCCGGTGGAGCGTTTATGTTTGTGTCTTTACTTCTCGTGCACCAAACTCAGGCACTATCTACTGTCGGCAGAATGTATAGTCGTATGCAAAGATGATGTAGTGAAATACATGCTGTCACTGCCGATATTGAAAGGACGAATCGGTAAATGGATCTTAGCTTTATCAGAATTTGACCTACGGTATGAATCGGCAAAGGCCGTCAAGGGTCAAATCATGGCCGATTTCGTCGCCCAGCACTGTGGACCGGAGATCGCCCTCGTGGAACTAGCACCTTGGCAATTGTTTTTTGACGGGTCATCATGCGGGGTCGGATCAGGAATCGGCATCGTCCTCATATCGCCTCGGGGGGCAAGCTATGATTTTTCTCTGCCGATAGAAACCGCCGCCACTAACAATCAAGCGGAGTACAGAGCTGTATTGAAAGGCTTACAATTATTGAGAGAAGTCAAGGCCGATTCTGTTGAGATCTTCGGGGATTCTATGCTAATTGTGGATCAACTAACCGGAAGGGCTGAGTGCAAAGATGATATATTAAGAATCTATCACGAAGATTGCGTACAGCTTTTAAAAGAGTTCAAATCGGCAGTAATCGAGCATGTTCCAAGAGACCGCAACGAGGAAGCAAACAAACTCGCCCAGCACGCATCTGGGTATCGGCCGATTCTGGGCGCCATGGCCTTAGAACTTGCAGCCGACGATTGGCGTAAAGAAATTGCCGATTACCTGAAGGATCCGTCTAAAAAGGTGGAGCGACGAGTACGCTTTCACGCCACCAAGTACGTGCTGCTCGAAGATGATCTGTTCTACCGGACGATCGACGGTGTCCTCCTTAAATGCCTTGGGACAGAAGAAGCCAAGACTCTAATGGGAGAAATCCATGAAGGGGTATGCGGAGCTCACCAATCGGCACATAAGATGAAGTGGATGATCAGAAACAACGGGTACTATTGGCCTACGATCCTCGAAGACTGTTTCAAATATTATAAGGGTTGTCAGGAGTGTCAAAAGTTTGGAGATGTCCAACGTGCACCCACGTCGGCTATGAATCCCATCATCAAGCCATGGCCATTCAGGGGGTGGGGAATAGACCTCATCGGCCAAATTTATCCACCATCGAGCAAGGGGCACAAATTTATTCTGGTGGCTACTGATTACTTCACCAAATGGGTGGAGGCAATCCCATTGAGGACTGTGACTTCAGGTATCATGGCCAACTTCGTAAGGGACCATATCATTTACCGATTCGGTATCCCTCAAACTATAACAACCGATCAAGGAACAATGTTCACATCGGGGGAATTTGAGGAATTTACGACCGATATGGGCATCAAATTGTTGAATTCTTCTCCGTATTACGCTCAAGCCAATGGTCAAGCGAAATCCTCCAATAAAGGAATAATCAAGTTGATCAAAAGGAAGATTGAAGAAAATCCGAAGAAATGGCACCTGTGTTTGACTGAGGCCCTGTGGGCATACAGAATGGCCTGTCATGGAGCTACCAAGTTATCCCCCTATCAGCTGGTATACGGCCACGATGCAGTACTGCCATGGGAATCAAGGGCAGGATCAAGGCGCATTTCACTTCAGGACCAGTTGTCAGCCGATGATTACTCATCTCTGATGAAAGGAGAACTTGACGACTTGGCCGGCCAACGACTAAGGGCTCTGATAAGTATCGAAGAGAATAAAAAGAAAGTAGCCAGGTGGTACGATAAGAAGGTCAAAGTCAAGCAGTTTTCTCCCGGAGACTTGGTATGGAAGTTGGTACTACCGATCGGGTCGAAAGATCCTAAGTTCGGCAAATGGTCTCCTACCTGGGAAGGGCCGTATAAAATCGGCAGATGCGCTCCAGGAAATGCCTACATTTTGGAAACAATAGAAGGAGAAGAATTCACTAGAGCTCTGAATGGAAGGTACTTAAAAAGATATTACCCAAGTATATGGGTTGGGGCCTAAGAAATCGACTTTAATACAATCATACATAGCCGATACAAGTCGGTTTAACAAACACATAAAGTCGACCAGAAAGGCCGATTACATTCATTCGGTACGGGCGATAGATTACATGGCCGACAAAACATTAAGTCGCCCTTAGAACAAAAAATTACAAAAAACAAACTAATTGTTCTTCTTCTGAGATGATCCCCCATTCCGCTCCAAAGCACGAAGGCGCGAGGCCTCTGCCGCCGCCAGGATGACGGGCCGAGGAAGCAGACGAACCTTATCGGCGGGAGATCGCTGGCCGCCGTTCCTCTTCATGTAGTCCAGGATAGCGCGGGCTGTCAAGGTGACGTCATCTTCAGGAACGTCACGACGACGACCCCTCATGACTGGAGATCGGCGACGGCTTTCATTCACCACGGCATCCAAGACTTTACGAGCCTCTGCAGTAATGTGGTCTTGGAGCTCCTCTTGGTGGGCCAGAATCAGAGCCTTGTCCTCCGAGGTCAACGGGTCTTCAGAGTGGATGCACTCGATGGCGCGCACGAGCTCCGGACCAAGGCGTTGGGGCTGAAACAAAGGAGGAATAAGGTGAAGCGTTCGTTTCCTAAAGATCTAAGATGAGAGGTTGGGACTTCACCTGGTCGACAGAAGAGGATGACGATGAGGCCATGACGAAATAGTCGCGCCGATGAGAAGAAGAGGAAAGGTGAAATGGGAGCCAGATCGATGCTATCGGGAGTAAGCGCCGAGGTCGATATTTATGGGGTAAAATACGTGGAAATCTGATGAGGCCACGTCCCATCGGTAATAAGGAGGGCAGTAAATAAAGGGCACCGCGAAGGGTCGGTCAAAGAAGGTAGTAAATGTTCGTACAAAACGGTCAGTGTTTTACAGATTACCCAAAAGGGTATCGATAGCCGTGATGGCCCGACGTCGGATCTGATCGGCAGAGTCAAGAACCCGTTGGTCTTCTTCTGCCGATCCAGGAACCTCCGATGCGTTGCGGTGGAGTTTCAGAGCCTCTTGAGCAAAACGCTGCCTCTCCCGTGTCAAATCGGCAATGGCAGAGGGTAAATCTTGAAGTCTGTTCTCTTCGGCGCTGATTGCCTTGGTCACTTGCTCCATCTCTTTAGCAAGTTCCGCCCTCCGTCGTTTGAGGCGATCTATTTCACTAATGATCGCCGGGCGTGAATCTTCTAGGACATGGATACGCCGATTCGCTTCTTGAGCCTGACGCTTAAAGGCATTTTCATCTTCACGAATCTTGGCCAATTTCGCGCGATCGGCCATATGACGAAGGGCCCTAAAGACGGGGATCCTCATGGACTCAATAAAGGCCGCCGGTGCCAAGGCCTCTTCCGCTTCCTCTGGTACTCGTCCGCTGACGTCACTGAATAGCTGCCGAATCGGCGAAGCATCTTCTACCAATCGGCCGATGTCCCCTTGCAGGAGGGATCGGATGTTGGTAAGTTTAGCTCGGACGTCGTCAAGAACGGAGCTTAGAGCGACTTGGCGGGACGCGATTTCCTCATCATCAGAAAGAGCAACCGCGAAGGAGAAAAGGCTGTTGTTGGGGGAGTCTTGTTCCTGAGAAGATAAGGAAAAGGGGGTGAATCGGCATGGAGTCAGAGCAAATCGGTGGGTTGAAAGCTGGTTAGGAATTTACCATTTTAAAATGAATTTCTTCATGCTGCGCTTGTAAAGCCGTTGTGCCTTGCTCAGTGGTCTGTGCCATGGGTTCATCTGATGAAGAGGACTCCACGATAATCGGCGCGGTGCTCGGACCAACTCCCTGGGAAGAAATCGGTTGTCGGGAAGCGCTTGGTGTGCCGATGGCCTGCGTCAAAAATCGGTTAAATACATTACGCGGATACCCGAAGGAAATCCGTAAGATAAGTACCGTACCTCAATGGATGAGGGCAGGGGCGCATTGGCGTCCGGTCGAGTTGTCGCCGATTGTGGTATTTCCATAGAGGTGCTCTGGGAAACACGGAGTTAAGAAAAGTTAGTGTTTAATTGACGATCGGAGACGGCAAAATGCGGACTTACCTGCATAGCTTCCAACAGTAATGACGCGGCAGTTACCCCGGCTTGTGTGATGGCTTGGGTATCGGCACTTTGTGTGGCCTGGGGTGGTGCAGTCAAGGTTTCTGCCGATATGAGCACAGGAGGATCCGCCAATTCCGTACGAGCCCGGACTCGGCGACTGGTTTTCTTGATGACCTTCTTATGAACCTTCTTCGATCGGCCAGCAATTATGTCAACTGACGGAGCGTCGTAGCCGATAAGGGGATAGGTGGTGTACGGATAGCTCTCTATTGGCCGACCGCTGCGACTGTGCGTTGGAGGGGCTCGATTCTCGGCCTAAAGAAACGATGAAATCATTAGTGCTCAATCATGTTGGGAAGAATAAAATCGGTAATCAGAACTACCTCGACGTTGGGATCAATGTTGGCCGGATCTAAATGGTTGCAGTATGCCGATGCTGAGTTGCAGAAAAGAAATTGCTTCCATTCGGCCCACCAGAGTTTGAACGGCTGGATGGCAAATGGATATAATAGCCAGTCGTTCAAATTAATCGTACTGGAGTCCGGAATTCGGTCTCGCAGCCGACAGTAATCCAGGCCAGTTGTAAGCACATCTCTGAACTTGATTCGGCCAGCAAAATACACCCGTATCGGCAATTGACCCATGCCGAATTGTCGTGCGGCAGTAGACGGGTTGTAGAATTCGTATGTAGGGGCGTCTTTCCACGAAAAGAAGTTAGCCGGTAAGAGTCTTGGTTTGATCAGTTCTTCATAAAGATCTTCATCAAACCGGCCAGAAGTTGAATCGAAGCAGGAGGGGAGCTCGAAGACTGGAATGTCTCGCTGGTATGGAAACCAGATGGCTGCGTCCTCATTAAATCCATTATAAAAGCACCGAAAGTACTCGGCCACCTTTGTAGCGGAATACGCACAACCTGGAAAAGCTGACGCTGCTTCGCCATAAGACATGCATCGGCGACGCTCGGTAGGGTCCTCCGCCGATTCGATATTGGGGAACATCATATGGTCCACTGGCTGCCGGGTGATTCTGTTCATGTAAAGGTTCAACCATAGATTGACAAACCACCAAGGCCCACCTGGGTTGCCGATTGGTTCTCCCTTGGAAAGTTTTGTGCCGATTTGATGGAGCATATGGTACACGGCACCCAGAAGATGTTTCCCGAGAGGAATATGGTTTCCTCTAGATAGTGCTTCAGCTAAGGATTGGGTGTTGGTTGTTGGGCCGGCGGCTCTTCCACAGAAAAGGTGTTTTTCTAGCCACATCATCAGGAAAGCGGTGTGTTCCCTGTTCTCAACAGAACCGGTCTTCTTGTTACTACTGATAAAGCCCTTCCAGCCGCCGATTCCCCTTGTGTCCAGCCGATGCGACGTTGCGGTCAAAAGGTGGAAAGGTGTGTCAGGGGAAGATATGTCCAGGCCGGTCAAGAGGACCACATCGGCCAGAGTGGGGGTCATAGGACCGTGTCCAAATAAGAACGCATTAAGTGCGTCAGACCAAAAATAGGAAGCCGCCATCACTAACGGCTCGCTCTTCTCCATTTGAGACAGGGAGAGGTTGATACATTGGCCGATTTTGAGCTCGTCCCACGAGACGCTCCTTGACGCGGCCACTCGTTGGTACCATTCTCTCCAACCTGGGGTTTCATTTGGCCAAGATCTGAAAGTGCTTGCCCATTGATCTAAGTTCATATCGGATCGTTTGAAAGGTATCCGGTCGGTTTCCAAATTTATAAGATCTGCCGGATCTGGGTCTCCCATGGGACCAAGGCAAACAAGGCCAGGACTGCCCGTGAGATGAATAGTAATTCTATGTCTAACCGCCTAAAAAAGGAAAAGGGGCATAAGAATGTAAGGAATAGATCTGAGATAAATACGTTGCCGATAGGGGAAAGATTCGGTATATACCTCCGGGATAAAGTTCTGAGTAATCGGTGTGGTCGCCGACACAGACGTGGATGACGGGGCCGTGATGGGGACCGCCATTGGGATTTCTGATGAAGCTCTTTCATCTGCAGATGAAGTGACGGCCGTCGTTACCACCACCGGAGGCACTATCTCTGGATCATTGCGTGCGGGAGAGCTGCCGGAAGGAGTCGCCATCGGAGGGAAGGGGGAAGAAGTACAGGAACTGGAACTAGAAAACTTCGATGGCAAGGGAGAGTTAAGGAAGAAGGATGCGCGCGCGTTGGAAAAAGAGACGTGAGCTTGAAGATGAGCTGCGGTGAAACGCTATTTATAGGATGCCTGAAGAGAGGGTAAAAACGGAATTTTCACCGCGCCGGCGCTTCGAGTTTTTCGGGGTAGTGGCTGTCGTGGGCGCCCGTTTCAAAATTTGCAATGATCAGCCGGGAGACCGCGAAACGGAAGGATATTTTCACTGCGGCCGTTTCGGAGGAGAGGTTATAAAGAATTTCGAAGTAAAAGACTGTGTTTTACTCCGAAACTGGGGGGCATGTGTTGACGCCGGATTTCGTCACCAGTAGAATCGGCGTCAAGAAGAAAAGAAATCGGAGAAGTACAGTTGGGAATCGGTCAAATGGTGCTATAATGAGGAATCGGCTGGCAGCTTTTGCTTCGCTTCAGGGAGAATGCGCCAGACTCCCAATCGGCAATCCTTTGCTGATGAGAAATCGACCGATCAGGAGGATGGACTAATTGGGCCTGTATGGGCTTGGAAAGGGATGGAAGGATAAGGTGGAGGTCAGCCCACGAAGCGTGGGGTAGCTAACCTAGTACGAATTGTGCTTGTAGATATTTGTTTTCTGTTTGAATTAGAGATAGAATTCTAGTCGGTTAAGAAGTTATCTATACGGGGCTATAAATAGCTACCTTTGTAAATCTGTAAAGACAACAATCAATCAATACAACAAGTTACCTTCTTCTTCGTACTTACTTTCGAGCAGGCGACTTCGCCATTACTTTTTCTTCTCACGAGTTCGTGCGGGTTGGCAGGGCTGCATCATCTTGACCTCCGGCCGATTCTGTAAGTTCCGTTTATCGAGTAACATCTAAGCTTTAACTTCCGGCGCATCGCTGTTGTTTCGTTTAGATTTATTCATCAGTTATCGATATCAACTAGATTCATAGGTTTTTACCTGTTTTCCTAGTTTTTATCACCAATTATCTCACTAGGAATCAGTAGTATCGGCTTTCATTATTTTCTATAGTTAGATCCATTTGTTGCCGATTAGATCTTTTCCTAGTGTTGTTATCATAAGCTTTGTACCGATTACTTCAGTATTCTTCTATCTACAAGGCTATAGGGATCGGGCTGACTTATAGCCGATTTCATTATTACAGTAAATCGGCCGATTCGTCGATAAACTCTCTCGATCGGAAACTTAGCCGATCGTAGTTTCTGAAACTGATACGTGTTCTTCCTTGCCAATCAACAGGTCAGATTGGCTGGCACGCCGCGCGAACCGCACCAGGGCATTCACCCGAACAGGAGCTAAGCAGATTCTCCCGGGTCGTGTGTCGGTAGCTGGGATTCGGTTAACCGATTTCTAGCGCCAACATATATGCTGTTATTTTGATCCCTTCTTTAGAATATCTTTCTTCTTTTCAGATGATTTATGTCCTATGTGTTTATAACCAGAAAGAAAATGAGCATGAAATCCTGTTAAGAAGGCCCTGAGTTGATGATACTATATTATTTTTAAATTAAGCAGTAGTAGGTATTTAAATTAAGGGTAATTTTTCACAAGAAAATAACAGTGCTATAATATGAGCAGTAGCAGGTTTATGTCCTATATTGTTGATGAATTGGTATGGCAGCTAGTGTGTGGTAATCTCACCAAGAAGGTGAGCATATTCATTGTCAAACCCGCATCCTCAAACCAAACAAGAGATGGAACCACTCCAACCCACTTTATCCCACTAATCAAATAAAAAACTGGGTCCAACCCATCCCTGCAACCAAACAAGAACTGGGTTCACTCCAACCCAGAAAACTAGGTTGGCTCCGACCCAACCCGCATGATCCCAAAACCAAACGCATGCTTAGCAATGAAAATTGATGCAATGTGCAGAGGAAATCATCGTTCCCGGACTCTGACGACAGTTCAGTTCCAGGCTTACGCATGCGCGCGCGCATGGCACATCGCGTCTCTGCCTCTCTGGGCTCTGGCTGAGTGGCTGTTGATGTCGATCTCTTCGCGGCACAGCTCGTACTCGAACTCGGCACCGCGGGGAGCCTCCTCTGAAGCAACGAAAGAGCAGGACCTCGCCCAGGCTAGCCGCCTCGCCGTCATCGCCGACCTCATCAGGGCACCATCACCGTCTGTCCGTCTCAGGGGCTCCCGAGGCGCCGCCGCCACGCCAGCGTAGGAGCTTGGACGCCAGCGGAGCGCGCGGGGAGCCGGCGGAACGGCGAGGCGTAGGCGGGCGGATATCGACGGAGGCTAGCGCGGGGTTAGCAGAGGTTGCCGGCGGCAGCGCGGCCTGCGACCTCGTTCGGCTGCTCCGACGCCGGCCCGGAATATTTGCAAAATGCCCTCCGAATCGGATCGCGATTAACAGTCGCGATCCCAATCTGAGGGTCTTTTGTAAATTTCGAGATCAGATATTTGCAAACGCCCTCCTAATTTGGATCGTGATTATTGATCGCGATTCGATTTAGGGGTATATTTGTAAAGTATGCATAATATATTTGAAAAATACTCTTTATTTGATCGTGATTATTAGTCGCGATCCGATTTAGGGGTACCTTTGCAAAATTTCGGATCGAACATTTTTTAAAAGAACCCCTAGTTCGGGCCGGCTCGACGCCCGTCAGTCCAACGGCGCCTGCGGCCGCTGCCGTCCTCCTCACGTCCTATCCCATCCGGGAGCACAGAGATCCATCCTTGGCCCTGCCCTAGCACGAGCTCTCCACTTCTTACTGCTTTGGTAGCAACACGCGCGCGCATATCCCCTCGCCCATCGGTGCTGAGCGAGAAGCCGGTCGGGCATACGCCCCACAGGCGAGCACGGCGGCGTCATATCCGTCGAGAACACGGCCGTCTTCTCTGTACATGGGACCCTGTATTTTCACCGCAAACCGCGCAGCTGCCTGAAGCGTCCCCACATAAGTAGAGACTAAATGTGATACAAATATCAGTCCCAGGAGGCTGATAGCACATTTATTCGACAGATAAATCAGTTACCGTACAACTCCCGAGGGAGTGGGCGTGAGAGCCACGCAGCGACAAGAAGTAAATAAACAACAACGGCTAACCAAGCAACTGCCAAAAGACAGCACTCGGGACTACACGGCAGCAGCAGCATCTTGGAAAGGCCAACACCACAGGCAGCGTCGAGTGCGGACACAACCTCTACTCAAGGTCTTCAGCGATGAAGTCAGGGTCTTCCTCTGTAGTAACGAAGAAAGGGTGAGTACGAACGTACTCAACAAGTCCAACCCCATCCACGGAGGGGGATACAATCAAGTATATGCACAGGATATATCAAGGATAGGCTAGGGTTTATTTGCGGCAAAGCTAAATTTCCAACACATGCATAGGCTCGTTTTCAAACAAGTTTTCATAAAGCTTTTCCTTTGGTAACCGAAATATTGAGTGGGGTTGATCCTACGCAAAGGATCCAAGTTTCATCGCTATCGGACTCCCCGTCCGCCATAGCTCACGGCACAACTGCCGGACACTTCCAAAATCCAACACACACACACACACACACACACACCATCCATGCCCAAGTGCTAGTTATGTGACCAAGCCGTAACTCGTCCAATGCCGTGGACACGGCTACCCGGATAGGTTTTAACTCTGCAGAGGTTGTACACTTTTCCCACAAGTAGGGTACCGCAGCACGAACACCTTAGTGCAGGTGCGGATCCTAACAAAACCATTACCCACCTTATCTAAGACTGGCTAGCCCTCACGGAAGCACCCAAGGGGTTCACGGCTCATCCACGAGACCGTAACCGGGACCTAAGTCACCAAGATCTTATTCCTTTTCCATGGGCTCCCGTTGCTCTCCAGCACCCCTGACGGCTAACAGTTCAGCTAGTGGGATTTATGCTAAGTCGTTGCCCATACAACGGTCGAGTGGTTGCACGATGGTGGAATTAGGCAAGATGACACATCAACTCGGTCCTTAATCATGACAAGATGGATATCTCCCGACCTTGCTCAACCACCGAGGTACGAGCATCACATCCTGGCATCCCACACAAGGAATACCCATCCATCCTGTCTACACAACCTTTTTCCTTTGAACCCAGAACGTCATTTTCCTCACACACACACACGTTTATTTTCCGAAAACATCATTGTAGTGGTGATTGTATTTAAGTAGTAACTTCCTAAGCATTCTAGCGGTGGTTATCGACCAAATAGAGCGAATCATATTTAGAGACAACCCTAGGATAACAAGGAATGTTCATAACAATCAAGGGGTGGCTATCCAACCATGTCTTGCGATGAAATAATATGCATTTTGTAAAACAGGCCAATGGGTTGTGTTTGAAAAACTAGGTATTAAATATGCATCAAAGGGTGAGATTGGACTTGCCGTCTTCAAAGCCTTCCGGGAGTTCCGGCTCGTGCTGCTGGTCCTCGGGCTCGGGCTCGCGGTCAAGCTCCTCCTCGGGATCCTCCTCGGGCAATCCGCGATCTACGGCACACACAAACGGGCACACAATAAATAAAAGAAAGATCGGTTTTTAACCGTGAGCTCCGAACAGAAAACGTGAACGGAAAATAGGTAGAAGGGCTATTTCTGGGAAATTTGGATATAGATCGGCGGAAGTATTCCAGAGGATGATGTGGTGGAATTTGGGATTAATTGGAGGGAGTTTGGCGCATGAAATGACGGGTTAAACATGAATTAGGGGCTTAAACAGAGGTTTAGGACTGATTCATAATAAACTAGGGACCTTTTCGTAATTCTTTCTGGAGGTGGAGGGGCTTGTCTGTGAAGATGGTATGAGAGTGGTGGAAGGACCTGTTTGTAGTTTGGGAGAAAGTGGGGGTCAGATCGGGATCTTGGGGAAATTTTCCCCTTCTCCTTCACTGGGCCGGCCAGGAGGTTGGGGAAAATGGGGGGCCGACGGCGGCCGGCCGGCGGGCCACACCGGCGGCGACCGTGGGGCGGAGGAGGTGGGAAAAGGGGAGAGGATCCCGTTTTGCCCCTTACCTCGGGCACTTGGGGTAGGAGAGGGGCGGCCGGCGGTGGTCTAGGCGGCGGCGGTGCTCGGGCGGCGCTTGGGTGGTGGTGGCGGCTTGGCACGGGCGGCGGTGGCGCCGGAGGTGTTGGCGGGTGGAGGAGGTCGGGGTGTGGCGCGGTGTGGGGAGAGGGGCGGCCGGGCGGCCTCCTTTTATAGCCGGCGAGGTGGCCGGCGGGGTAGGGGCCCGGCAATGGCCGGCGGTGGGCGGCGGCGGCACGGCACCGGTGGCATGCCGGGGCGGGGAGGTAGGGGCCGGCGGCGGGCGGCGTGGAGTGGGCCGGAGGCGTGGCGTGGGGGCATGCGGGAGGGGCCGACGGGCGGCGCGCCGGGGCCGGCGAGGCCGGGCCGTACGGGACCGGCGCCGGGCGTCGCACGGGACCCAAGGCGCGCGGGCCCAGGCAGCCGACGATCGTGGCGCCAGGAGGAGTGGGCGCCGGGGGTAGTAATGGCGCCGGGGGGGACCGGCCAGGGAGTGGCGCCAGGAACCGGGAGGAGTGGCGCCAGGAAGAAGAAGGAGGAGAGAGAAGAAGGAAGGAGGAAGAAGGAAGAAGAAAGAGAAAGAAAGAAGAAGGAAAAAGAAAAGGAAAAGGGGAGGGAAAAGAGAAAGAAAAAGAGAGGGACCGGCGGCGATTGCGGCACGCGGTCGGAGCGCGCGCGCGGCGGTCTGACGACGGCACGCGGCGAGATTTACGGGCACAGGTAGAAGATAGGGGTCGGCTCGGATGCCGGGACGGCGAAATCGCCGGGAAGATTTTGGAATCCCGGGAGCTCAGCGGTAAAAAGATTTTGAAAGCGATTTTTAACGGATGATTTTAGTTGGTGATTTCCGCGGATGTTACACTGCCCAATGCTCCGACGGTGGCTGCTAGCTCCACCATGGCGCCATGAGATGAGAGGTGGATCATAGCTCTCCCCTTGAAATGTTTGTTTTTCCGTCTCTCCGCCCGCCAAACGCAACAAGGGCTCGTTTGGCAGGCCCGTGGCTGTGGCTGAAACGGTTCCGGCTGTGGCTTCTCCGGTGGAGCAGCTTTTCTGGTAGAGCTAAAGCCATTCTGGAAAGGATTTGGTAAAACGACTTCTCCGTATTTGTACAAATGGATGTAAGAGGTCAAATGCATATATGCTCTTAGCTATGTGATTTGGATGAGGCAAATGTCCATTATGCCCATAGCTATATGACTTGTACATTTTATATTTTTCTTTAATTTATATGTTATTTCATTTGAAAAAATGATTAGTGAATATATGATTAAACAATAATTTCTCTTTTTCCTTTTCTTTTTTTTCTCTTCATTTTTTCTCCCTCTTTTCCGTGCCTTATCCATTCCTCACTGCCTTAACTCGTCCTCATCCTTTCTTCACGCCAAGCTATGCTCCACCGCCATCCCTACTCCTCTTGGTCCGCGTGCCCAGGTGCTGCTGCTAATTCGCCGCCATCCCATTCTCCCAGTCGAGCGATGCTGCTTCCCTCCAGCCGGGTGCTGCTGCTGTTTTGTCATCACTGCCCGCCACGAGGCTGCGCCGCACCTGGCCCTCGCCCTCCTGCTCCATCGTCGGCCACGCGAGCCTTGCTCCTTCCCCGCCACCCTCTTTCTCCACCGCGCACCGCATCTCCGCCGCCGCGCCCTTCCCCAGCATGCGCCGTTGACGTGCGCTGCTCGGGTGGGGGCATTTTTGCCAAGATCTCGGGAGGTGGGGGTTGAAGCTGCGGGGAGGCTTTTTTTTTTCTCCCTCTCCGTCTAAAGGCTCCAGAGAGCGGGATTTGCGGGAGCTTCCATGGTGAAGCTATTTTGGAGGTGCTCTTTGGCCGAATTTCACTAGAAGCCGGCGGAGAAGCCGCCGGTGAAACCCTGCCAAAGACGACCGAACTAATCCTCAATCCAGCAATGCAGAGAGCGGTGACCAAGGCAATCCCCGTTCCTCTATTTTCTCATGCTGCAGGCTACAAAGGGGTCGGTTTATTCAGGTGTGGACATGTTGATAGACTGGTAGGCGTGTTACAAGCACAGGCAACGTATAGATACTGAATATAATCGGCAAGAACCAACGCCTCGTCAGGTCCTCTGGTTGCAATGCAGAAACTTGCAAACATCTTTCAGAAAAGTTAAAGAAACACGTAGCAGTCCTACTGGCCAAGGCATTGTTAACTTGCTATAACAGGTGATGAGTTGTACTACGTCTTTGTGTTTTGGTTGTCTGAAAATTCAGTCCAGCAAGTTGCCCACCTTCTGCTGCGGCCACATACACGGCCATTTCATTTGTTTCGTCCCCCGTCTGACTGTCTCCCTCTCCCTTTGGTGAAGAAGTGGCTCGAGCACGGCGAGGCGATAGCGGCGGCGACGGTGGCTGCTAGCCCAGGCATGGTGAGTAGTGTTCTGATGAGTTTCTATAGCACAGCAGTTATGATTTTGTGATCATTCAGATAACCTTGCATGGTTTTCTTTTCCCTGTCTCAACGATACTGAATGCTAGCTGCTTTTGGAGTTTTGGTCCATCCATCCATGCCCAGATTTCTGATGATTTGAACAGAAGACAGTTGACAGTGACACACTCGTATTCTTGGTCACTTGGTGGTTGGCCAGGCTGAACGAAGCACCGGTGTATAACTGTATAACCGGTGTATAACATGTAGTATAAGCGTTTTGCAGGGTCCATTTACTCTTTACCGTACTACTATTTTTTTTAACCAACGGGCACCGAGACGATGATTACCGTACTACTACGACCCCATTGCATAAAGTATCTCCTTTTAGTGGCATTGCAGGAAGTTTTCACTGTATCGATCTTGCTGGGGCGGCCAAAAACCTTATTGATTTTCCCTGATCACGAAAACATCCGGTCAGAAATAAAGACAGCTAAAGAACACGATCCCTGCATAAGGAAAAATGCTGTGATCTTGACAAGTGGTTTGCAACCACAATTTATTCAAATTCATAATGCTATAAGTCGGATCATTGTAAAATGTAAAATTAGTTGTATAGTATACAATTTCTTTTGATATATCACCGAGTCGAAAAGTTCCCACCTAAATTTTATTAAACCATTTAACCATGATTTATTCAAATGTATAATTGCTACGTAAAATGTACGAGATTTACTCCTCATCAGTCGACTGAAATCTTGCTTATCCACCAGTTACCTAAAATTATACTACAAATTGAATGAGGATAAGAATTTGATGTTAGGATATGGGGGGTTTGGAGACTTACTCAGTACTCGGCTGTAGGGGGAGCGGCGGGATGGCTCACCGGCTGACGGTGGAGGTGGGAGAAGCGGAGTGAAAGCGGCGAGGGTGTCGCCGAAGCCAGGTGGCAGGGGAACCCGGTTATGCGGTGGAGGCGGTCGGGGCGGTGGCGGATGCCGCTGGAGCCGAGCAGGAGGTGGTGGGAGCGGGGACGTTTCGCATCCGGTATCGACGTGCCGCTGGTTGGGTGCGAGGAAGACGGAGACAACCGTCGCGTGCGTGCGGTTCGGGAAGAGCGGTGTGGCTGAAGATGAGGTTGAAAGCAGGGAGATCTGGACCGTTGGCTGATTAATTAACGGTTTGTGTCTTACAGATGATCTGTTTCTCGGGCGATTGACACGGAGACAGACCCACAATGTAGAGCCACTGCCCACTACAGTGCATCACAGCTTACAAACCGGCCTTTTCTTCGCGCACAAACCAGATCAAGACCTCAGAAGCAACGCCGCACCGATCGAAGCGCGATCAAAAAAGCGAGGAACAATTCGCCCCAAGTCTCTGCCTGGTCCAAGCCGCCGCCCATTCATCCCTCTTCGCGACTGAACCCGATCTCGATTCGACCCCCAACTTCCATGGCGGCCGCCCTCTCCTCCTCGCGGCGCGCCCTCCACACCCTCCACCGCCGCCTCCTCCTCCACCCCACCCCCTCGCCCGCCGCCGCGCGGCTCTCGCCTCCCACTCCCGCTCCCTTCCCCATCCCCCGCCACTCCCCCACCCCCTCCTTCTCCCCCTCCTCCCGCTTCTTCTCCACCGCGCGCCCAGATGCGAGGCTGGGGCACCGGCTGCTACGGCCGCTGCCGCAGCGGGCGCAGCGGCTCGTGGGCGGGTTCAGGTCGGTGTCGACCGGCGGCCGGTCGAAGCTGGCGCCGCTGGGGCAGGGGGTGAAGGGGCTTGGGCGGCCCGTGGAGGCGGCGAGGAGCGCGGCGGCGCGGTACCGGTCCGCCGTCGGGCTGCAGGTCGAGGCCTTCTGGAGGCGCAACTACATGATCCTCGTCGGCGCCGGGGGCGTCATCGTCTGCGTCGCGCTGTGGAGGATCATGTTCGGCATCGCCAGCACCTTCGTCGGCCTCTCCGAGGGCATGGCCAAGTACGGCTTCCTCGCCCTCGCCACCGCCATTGTCGCCTTCGCCGTGAGTAGCATTCGCTTCCTCTCGCCCTAGCTCTTGGCTACATAACTGTGATACGCTAGTGTGTATGTGGTGAACTGGGAATGCTGCTCTGTTTATGGTTTCTGGTTTGTTATATTAGGATGTCCGCTGCCTTATAGTTCGTGTGTCACTCCTGCTGTTCTGATGGTTCAGCTTGCTGTACATGAGCACATTACGACTGTCAAGACTATAGTTGTCCCGCACGGTTATATATTAAAATAAAAGAGTTACAGTTACTGCACTGAGTGACCATTCCGTTGTGGCGTCTTTGAACTTTGATGAAGGAATACATTGGATCATATGACCGAGCAACATGCCCAAATGTTACATACCATAGTACCATACTAAACATTCTTAGACTGTCTTCAGGGATTTGCAGTTTGAAGCTTTATCTGGCAATTACTTTGATTTTGTAGTTAATCCTTGGTCTACTTACTAACCAGTTACCATATCAAATTTTGCAACTGTGTCATTCAATTTTCAGTCTGCCAACCAGATATATAATTCTTACTTGGTTATGGGTATTAGATGGCAATCTACCATGTTGGTATTAATAGAACTGTCATGCACAGCAGCTTACCATGTTTGAAAACAAACAGAGAGCATATACCCTGCAAGATGATTGTATTAATAGCAGATAAACATGCATTAGGTGTTCTCATATTAGCATCCTGCTACCATTTTATGGCATTTTGGGTGTATGTGGCCTAGGTACTGTTAGTTTTGTGGAAAATTTGCGAAGCCTGCTCAGCTGCAGCAAGCAGAATATTGAAATGTCTGAGAAGTGTGAACTTTGCTGCAGAGGGCGGAATTCATTTTAACTGGATATTATCAATGGAACAGTCTCTTTCCGCACAATATAGCTTACTGTTACTTTTTTCTGACTAGTATTTGGTTTCACTCTCAAATGTTTTATCATGTTGAACCCTCATTAAATGATGTCATTGACAATCTAAGCATCTGAGCATTTTTACTTGACTGATGACTCCTCTTTATTTTGGGGGAGAGCAAATGATTTCAATTATCTATTTGTCTTATAGGGTATGTATGCCCGGGCAAGGTTGACCATAAACCCTGACAAGGTTTACCGGATGGCTATGACAAAGCTCAATACGTCTGCTGCAGTCCTTGAGGTTATGGGTGCACCCTTAACTGGTACTGATGTCAGAGCATTTGTTATGTCTGGAGGGGGCCCTAAATTAAAGGACTTCAAATTTAAGCTTGGTGGTAAACGGTGCTTCCTCATCTTCCCCATTAAAGGATCAGAAAGAAAGGGTCTCGTAAGTGTTGAGGTCAAGAAGAAAAAGGGACAGGTACTTGGATTTCTTTGTCTACTTATAGTAAACACTATGCCAGTACGCTAGATTAAACATCTGATGTGTTTATATTCATGATATGATTAAGATTTCGGTGAATAAACAAAAGGTTGGACAAACATTGCAAAAATATAGTTAATCCTCTTCCTTGTTCCTTATTCATATAAGTAGAGCACATGACTTTTTCTTCTAGTATTATAGTACTATTTTATGTTTGGAGAATTTTCAAGAGCTCTTTTGCTGAAATGAATGACAGCAATAGAGTCATGAGCAAATTTGGTACATGGATTTATCCACATGGAAAGCACTGCTTTTAGTAGTATTTGAAGAAACTTAACATGTGAATATGTATTCTAACCTTGCTTAAGACAGTTATGAAATGAGTGGGATAACCTTGAAGTTTACTCATTTCTCCATGACAGCTTGTTTTCTATTTTCTGATCTTTTGCTTAATCCCCTTGCAGTATGACATGAAGCTACTAGCTGTTGACATACCAATGGCATCAGGGCCTGACCAACGGTTGTTCCTCATCGGCGATGAACAAGAGTACAAGGTGGGCGGGGGTTTGATATCCGAGCTGCGAGACCCAATCGTAAAAGCTATGGCTGCAGAGAAGGAGTTTGATTACCTTGATGAAAGGGAGGATGAGGAGGATGAACAGAGGGAGCGTGAGGAGGCTGAGCGAGAGGAAGCCGAAGCATTGAAGCGTGAGGAGGAAAGATTACGTGAGGAGGCTGAAGAACGGAGGCGGCGGGAGGAGACTGAGAATCTGGAGAAAGCTACTTGACGCGATTAACTGTACCAATTTTCCACCTTGTGCATTGTTTCCTGCTTTCCATTCCCTTCACTCCACAATGTAGCAATCAGTGTTCCCACAGCAAAGAGAAGATTGCGTCTGAGATTGAGTTCCCGGTGGCGATTCATCGTCACCATTCACAGCGTGTTCAAGAAAGTAATAATTTTGGCTGCTCCAAAGCGGATTACTTCGTCCGGGGTGCACTGTAATTGAGAGGTTCCTTTTTTTTGATGCACATCTCGCGATCCGGGAATTGAGATGGCCTAAGCCAGTTTACCTGCTGCTTGCGTGTTTGTGTTCTGCTTCTGCACTTCTGCTTAAGCGATCAAGCTCTAAGAATTGTCGATGCTGGATGGCTACAGAAGATTTCACTTTCCTAAAGCTTTTATTTTTGCTAGCTTATTTTTTCCCTCGTGGCATGCTGACAATACACATTTCACTTTCAAGACTGAAAGAGAAATGTTTGATGCTTTTTTTAATAATAGAAATATTTGATGCTACGCTGCTCGTTACAAAAGCACGGAAACGCTCGCCAAATTTTTCGCGTGCTATACAATAATACAAAATGCACTACAACTTAGTAGGTTTGTTTCAGATTCACTCCAGGAAATTCAAGCATCATGAAAAGAAATTGCTGAAGAAATGGCAGAAATTTCGCCAAAAGAAGTGGACTTCCCGTTTACTAGCCGTCCACTGCCAGCTAATGCACGATTCCTAAAGCACGTCATCATCGCTCTTTGGTGGCTTGATTACGGCCCGCAAATGCATCCACGTGAAACGTAACGCCAAGGCCAAGCATAGGGAGAGAGACCTTCGCTCGTGTACTGACATCATCCATCCACCCACTGATAAGCCAAAGGTATCAGCACTACAGCCAGCTCCCCTTCTCCCCCAACTCCGGCGGCTCGGAAGGCTTCCGGCCTCCGCTTCTCCTTCGACGCCAAATCCATCCGCCCCTCCGATTCCAGCATTCCAGGTGAAGAATTCGATCCTCTCCGGACTCCACTTCGATCAGATCCACTTATCTGCTATTCTATACGCCCAGTTCTCCACTTCTTGGTTCGTGATGTTTTCCGTTCCTAGACTCGTTGGCGATTCCGTGTATGAGTGGTTTCGGACTTTTGGTTCGGCTTAGTTCTCTGGGTGCTAAGATCCAAAGTCGAGAGGAGTAGGCGGGCTAAATTACATGCCGCATCTGTCAGACTGTTGTCTTGTACTGGTACGGTAGTAGCATAAAAGAAAGGGGAAAATATTGAGACTGTTGATGATGATAGCTGAAGTGTCCGGTTGTTGTGGTGTCCGAGGAGATTAAAATTTTAGGATTTTAGGAATTAGGACCCTACATCTACCTCAGTGTCAGAGGATCAGTTTCTTTTTTCCACTGTAGCAGCAGACTCAAACCGCTGTTCGCCTGATCGCCTCTGACGTTGGAGCTCAACATCAGAGGATTACCACCTCACCAACTATGGCTGAAACACTTTCCGTGACCGATATGTCTAGCAGTTGGTCACAAAGTCGGTCTATGATCATCACACTCCAGCTGTCCAGCAGATGTTGGAAGGTCAGATCATAGGTGTGTTAGTGTGTAAGGATTATATCTCCAACTAGGACTGTGGCTTGAGCATGCTGTTAGCATATGTTCTCGATCCTGAGCAAGTGAGCATCCTTTTCTTGCTGGCGGCTGGCACCCTTATATTGTGTGCATCTGGTTGTTTTTTCGGTCACAGTTCCCTGTTTGAAAGAGTCTGGTGGAGTTTGCAGTTTTGCCAGGTGCCAACAGTTGACAATGGTACTTAAGCGCCTGATGAGATGCTGCTGCATTGCAAAGGTCAGTTTTCTTGCAAAAACAATTGGGTTTTTCTGCTTGCTTCTGATGCTCTCTACCCTTTTTATATGACATATGTACGTGTATAGTACATATATCTGTTTTCAAATCCACAGTTGGTTTTTGCTGCTTGCTTCTGATGTCTCTCTACCCGCACTGCAGCACACTGATGATGAGGACAAGATTGATTTCGGAGGCGGCAATGTTCATGTCATTACAAGCAAAGAGAACTGGGACCAAAAAGTTGAGGAGGCAAACAAGGATGGGAAAATTGTAAGTAAACCATACTCAAGGTCACAAGGGAAAACATAGGTTCAGAATGTCATATAATGCACACGTGAAGTTCTTATATATTTGAAAACAGGGAACTAGGATACTACTTTCCTTTCTTTTTATATGATATAAGAACACAAGCAGCTCCAATGTGTGCGTACATGGAGGCTCTATCATTGTTCAAAATCTGTATCTCAACGGGAAACCTGAACTAGTTAAGCTTGTTGATTTTTATTTCGTGGTCATTAATGTTGAGGTTTGAACTTCACTTTATATATTGGTAGAAAAATAGAATTGTATGGTAACATTGAGTGTGGCCATTTTGCATTTGGCCTTCGTTTGCTATTTTGTGCAAATTGGAACAGGAAAGTTTATATGGAATCCTTTTTCTAGACACATTCAATCCAGAATTTTAGCGGTCACTTATTCTTTTACTACTATGTTACTTTCTGCTGATTAGTTTTATCACCAAAACCACTATGTACTTCTAGTTTTCTATGCACCTGTGAAAACATTTACACTGATCAGACTGGTCACCATCGTGGTCAGGGAAAAAGATACATTAACCTACGGACATGATGTTCCAAATATTTTTTAGATAATGAGTAGAACTTATGCTTACAGACTGAATTGTGATGCTACAACGAAAGATAAATGCTGTTTACACGGATCTTTTGCAGGTGGTTGCAAATTTCAGTGCTTCCTGGTGTGGGCCATGCCGGGTCATTTCGACTGTTTATGCTGAGATGTCGCAGACGTACCCGCAGCTCATGTTCTTGACTGTTGATGTCGACGATTTAATGGTAATCAAGTTTTATGAAACCTTATTTTTGTTTCACACATGCAAGTGGTGTCAGTTTCTTTGGGTTCCCTCAGTCCCTGTTGTTACAAAGACATAGTGCAGTCATGTCTTTTAAGACTGACAGTTTCCTCATGCAGGATGCCAGTTCTCTGATCCTGAAGTATAAACTAAAAGTGAAAATTGTTTCTGCATAGCTAGTCATTGGGGTTCAGTTCAGAGACTGCATCTGACACGGATCATTGCGCTACCCAGTCTTGCTGCATTAGAACAATTGACAGGCTTTAAAACTCTAACGCCTTAACTGCAGTGTTCAGGCTACTGCACATGTGTGGCGAAGTCATTAATTGACTCCCCTGTCTTTTTCTCTCCCCCTCCGCAGGAATTCAGCTCGTCGTGGGACATCCGGGCGACCCCGACGTTCTTCTTCCTCAAGAACGGGCAGCAGGTGGACAAGCTGGTCGGCGCCAACAAGCCCGAGCTCGAGAAGAAAGTCGCTGCGCTCGCTGGTGGGTCGGTGGCGCCGCCTGACAGGCCGTGACGCCGCAAGTGACAGGAGGACGATGCAGGCGGATATCATGTCAGCAGTCGTCGGCCTGTGCTGTTCGTTCTACCCGCGCACTTGTTTGTGCCCATCGTGTAGCTGCGTTTGATCCGCGTGGTCTCTTCTCCGATGTGCAGACTGTACAGCTAGGCCCTTGTTCACTTCCCACAAAACTCCCAACTTTAGCACTATGCAAAAAGAAGATTCCCCATCACATCAAACTTGCGGTACATGTATGGAGTACTAAATGTAGACGAAATCAAAAACTAATTGCACAGTTTTGTTGTACTTTGCGAGACGAATCTTTTGAGCCTAATTAGTCAATATTTGGACAATAATTCACAAATACAAACGAAACGCTACAGTGTTGTTACAGTAATTTGGCACCTCCCAAATTCGCCAAGTAAACAAGGGCTAGGCCTAGCTCCTTGGTGACGATGTGATGATGTAAGTATTGATTTCTGTGGTACTAGCTGGTAACCAGTGGCAAGTACATGCATGAATGAGTTGATAAATCATGGTTCAACGAGCATGATGGATGATCGGCAATATTCAGAAGAGGGGGGCAGAATGATCTAGTAGGCCGGTGTAGAGATAATGGGCCGGATTTTTACTGGAAAAAGGCCGCCGCGTCTTGGCCCATGGCGCCTTCCGGATGGACTCGACTTCACAGCCGAAAAAAGGCGCGTGAACTACGTGGTGGACCCGACTAGCTGCCAACTACTCCATCGGGCGCACGTACGCGCGTGAAAAGTTACTACCCACGTGCGCGTATGTTCACCGCGCTTGCTGGAGCCGGCGAGCGGTGTGCGAGACGGCCGCGCTGCCGCTTTCGGGGGTCTGGTCTCCCCGTGGATCACGTTCGGTGGTGGTGGGTGCTCTGCTTCTGTGGATTCAACTGGAAGCCGGTGCTCCTCCACGTCCTTTTCATCAGACCGTGCTCGTCCATAGTAAATAAATGCTTTCTTCTTCAAGGCTCATTTACAGTTCGTGGACGAACAGCGATTGTACCATGCCCCAACAGGCAACAGAGCCGGTACCGGTGCGCGTCAGTGCCTTCTCTGTTGCCTTCAGGTCAACCACGTAGCAGTCAGTGCGCGTCGTCCTCGTTCGCAGGAAATGAACGGCGCGCATCATCCCAACCCAACCCGGCTGACAAACCCTCCCGCCATGGATTTCGAAATATCCCGCGCCACCGAGCCGTGGGCCCGGTGCTGCTACCTGCTCGCTAGGCGACGCTGCCGGTGGGCTCCCTCCCGCTGGATCTCCCGCGTAGTGTGCTTCGTGCTTCGGACCAGGGAGTACGACGGCAGGAGGGAGTTCCGAAACTACCCCTGCGATGCGAACGTTCCGCAGGGCGTCTAGCGGAAGCATTCACGATTCACGAAGCACCGAAACAAAAAACCTTTGGGCCGTTGAGAGCGCTCTACGTTTTGTCACGTAGCGCTTGCTCCTTCCCGGTACGTTATACGCGGCTCGGCCTGTCGTCCATCACCATGTGCTTCGTGTGCTCCCTTATTTCTCTTTATTTATTTTTTATACAACTTTTTTCCACCCAAAACCTTTTTTTTTTAGGAAACAATTCAAAACCTTGATGTGCTTCGTCCTGACCTGTTTCCCACTTCGCGCGGTAAATTGATGGGTGTTTGGTTCACCAAGTAAGAAAATAAAGTACCGTAATATATAACTAACCAATGTTGTACTCAAAACATTTGATTGGAAGGCGGCGGGGCTGTTTGGATACCACCCGCTAAAGTTTAGCACCTGTCACATCGGATGTTTGATACTAATTAGGAGTATTAAACATAAGCTAATTATAAAACTAATTGCAAAGATAGAGTCTAATTCGCGAGACGAATCAATTAAGCCTAGTTAGTTCATGGTTTGACAATGTGGTGCTGCAGTAACCATTTGCTAATGATGGATTAATTAGGCTTAATAGATTCGTCTTGCGAATTAGCCCATGGGTTCTACAATTAGTTTTATAATTAACATCCGAACATCCGATGTGACACTGCTAAAATTTAGCACATAGTATCCAAACACCCCCTTAGTAGGGTTCTGACTCATCCTAAAACGTGGAGGAGCCGAATGAGCTATTTTTTTTCTCCGGCTTCTCAGTAGAAAATGGCTTCAACTCCTCTAGTGCTCCACGTGTGGAGTCGTTTTTGGATTCTCTGTTTGGTAGGGCTCTATCAGAAGCCGTCGGAGAAGCTGGAGCTGAAGCACTGCAAAAGGGCTCATGGTACAGTAGTTAGGAAAGGGAGTTTCTTAAAAAAAAAGAGTTATGAAAGGACCTCCGCAAGCTTCCTTTTTGACTAATGCACGAGGAGATGGTCACATGTAAATGGTCTTTGTAGCATGATTGCTTTAATATGGTCTTCAACATACAATTTGGTGAACATTTTACATTGTAAAATATACCACAGGTATACTTATATGGTTATCCATTCCTAGACAGATCTACCTACATGTACGTACATTTTTAGTTTGTAATTTAGATATACAAACTAGCATATAAATAGGGAATATGTAACTGAATTTTTTTTAGTCGATGGCTTAACAACCGCAAAATATCAGATGTGTACGTTGAGGGCTGTATTAATAATTATCCAACCTCAATTATATTCATTTTGCAGATTTTGAAAGCCATCCTCCCGTTCATGCATTCACATGTACTGGTGGATCTTGAAGCACCAGATGATACGTACTATGCTTTGTAGTCTTATCACTCTATGAGATGAGATCAGATGAGATGAGCTGTTTGTCCATTATTCCACGTGCGTATGCTTGCGTTGCAGTGGTTGGTCATGGTCAATGACTCAATGTGATCGTTTTTATAGAACAATGATGACTCAACCCAATGTGCAGTGATCGTGCATAGACAGGTCAACAAGAAGGCAACAAACAGGTGAACTAAGGGCGTGTTTGACTCATGAGCTAAAGTTTAGCCCATGTCACATCGAATATTCGGATGCTAATTAGAAGGACTAAACATGAGCTAATTATAAAACTAAATGCAGAAACTCTAAGATAATTTACGAGATGAAAATCTATTAAGCCTAATTGATCCATAATTAGCAAATGGTTACTGTAGCACCGCATTGTCAAATCATGGATTAATTAGGCTTAATAGATTCACCTCGTGAATTAGCCTCCATATGTGCAATTAGTTTTGTAATTAGCCTATATTTAAAGCAACTCCAAGAGTTTCCCAAAACGAGGTATTGGGCTATGCTAAAAAAAATTTCCCCTAAAAATATATTAACCCACGACAGAACGTTAAAAACTACCCACGATAATAAAAAAAGGCCATGTTGTCATAATTGAGCCAATTTACATCTCTTGCCCACCTCCTGACCCATGACACCAGGCACCTTCCTTCCCCTCCATTTCCACCGAAACAAGCTCCGGCGGCCGGCCAAATTTGTCGGACTTCAGCCATCCCCGTTCAATAGCCACCAGCCGCAGCTCTGTCAGGTACGCCTTCTTCTGCTCGCGCACCTGCTGTGCCGAGATGCGGTTCTGCAACAGGCACTTCAACCAATTCTGCTCCTTGTCCCCCGCAGTGAGCCTGCGATTCTTCCCCACCGCCGGCAGTTGCCCCTACGCCCCCGCGGCCACCACCAACTGCCTTTGCTTGCCATCCTCCTTGGGGCGCTCACCCATGCCCGCACCCGACAAGGCTGACGCCGACGCGCCGCCCATCTTCGACACCCGCCGTATCTCCTTCCCCCTTCTCACTGCTGTCATCCTTCACCACCTTGCTCGCCCAGCTCACCGTCGGCGCTAGCCTCCTCGCCACGCCGGTGCCACACCCCTCCACCGCCGCCTCGCTCGCCCACTCGCACAACAACTAGAAACTAATCTTACAAGGAGGCCGCAGATTGTTAAAAGTACATGGGCTGCAAGAACTCAGAATCTGCACTACCTATCAATATGAACATATACCATTGTTGATTGGAAGCCTCCACCTTCACAGCATTCAACAATCTCGTTCAGATCCTTTTGGAATGATTTTGCCAGACTCACCAACGCAACCTGAATCACAACAAAATCATCATTACTCCATCGATTTGTATATTGAGTAGTCACGGATCAAGAAATTGATACGTGAAAATTTGCAGGACCTGGAGTTTGACTACTGTCATCCTCGGTTGGGTGTGGTGTCTGACGGCGAGAAACAGGGCAGCTGCGATGACGGACGTTGAAGCTAGGTAGCCCCAGAACCGCATCTCCGTGTCGTGCTGGGCGGCCATAGCTACCGAGGGAGGCCGCGCCGTGCCGACGGATATGTGGGTCGCCTCCACTGCTACTCCGTCGAGGAGGAAGGTGAGGAGGAGCGCGTCAACCATCACGAGGTGGAAGTCGATGAGGAGGGACTCGACCATGCTGACGAGGAGGAAGACGATGAGGAGGGGCTGGACCTTGACGAGTAGGAAGATGATGATGAGGAAGGGCGACCGGCACGCGTGGCGCGGGGCAACCGGCGGCCGGGGCGGGGCGAGCAGGCAGCGGCCATCGAACTGCAGCAGTGCGCGCGTGAAAAAAAGGAGCGGAAGCATCTGGCGCGGGCGGGAATGGAGCCTTCGGGGGATTGGGAAGACCGCGCGTCACTAAAATATGCGGGCAAGGGAGCGTTTTTTCGCGTCGCCAATCTTTTGGGGGAGTTTTGGATGGACTGTTGGAGTTCGTTTTTTTCTCTTTTTTCCCCTAAAGAAGATATTAGGAGTAAGATTATCAGCCTTTTGGAGTTGCTCTTAATACTTCTAATTAGTATCAAACATCCGATATGACGGGGGTTAAAGTTTTTTTTTTTGAACGAACGGCACGGATTGTGCCATTTCTATTAATATAGAAGAGATTTACAGGTTTGTTTAAAAAATAAGGGTAAAGGAAAACTCGGCGCCAGCAAAGCGCCCGCCTATACTATGTATACCATATAAGGCTATACCCCCTCAAGTAAGGCTGCCAGGTGTTTCGCACCGGCACTCTTCCAGGTACGAGCTTCGTCCCTAATCTGTGATAGCAGAGCATGGGCAGGACGCTCAGTTCTTTGGAACATTCTAGCGTTTCTTTCGAGCCACAACTGCCAGCAGACGAGCAGGAGGAGGGACCGTAGTCCTTTTCGGGGAACTCCCGGCATAGCACCCATGTGTGTCCACTACTCCTTGACAGTTGACGTGTGTGCCCACTGGTTCGGGTTGACTTGATTATAGGAGATCAAGGAGGCCACCATGGACCAAATCCGTCTAGAATATCGACAGTCAACCAGGATGTGGTGGGCTGTCTCAGGCTGACTCCTACATAAAGGGCAGATTTGATTTCTTGGCAAGTTTCGTGTAGCCAGTCGGTCTGCTGTCCATACTCTGTTGCGAATTATTAGCCATGCAAACAATTTACACTTCGGAGGCGCCCACGGTTTCCAGATCAGTTGTCGGAGATTGCAGGATGTGGATCCCATAAATTGAGCATGGTAAGCTGATGCTGTTGAATAAAGGCCCGAGGGTGACAGCTTCCATGCTACCTGATCATCTGTGTCTTGTTGCAAATGAACTTCTTGAGCAAGAGCCCATATCTCCAAAATTTCCTGGAGGTGGCCCACTGTTAAGCACTCAAGCACATTCAGGTCCTTCACCCAATTGTGGTGTCGTATGGCTTCTTTTAGCATCCTATTCTTTTTCCTGGAAGCAACAAAAATCTTAGGTGCAATGTACTTAGGCCGTCTTCCTTGTGCCCAAGTAGAGTGCCAAAAGGATGTGCGGACGCTGTCCCCCAGTTGAATGGTCGTGCAAGCAGCAAACAACAGCTTATCCTTGTCTGAGCATGTGATGGGAAGCCCCACCCAAGCTTTGTCTGGGTCCACTTTCTCCTGCCATAGCCAACGCAGTCTAAGTGCTCTTGCGAAGAGGTGGAAATCAAGAATTCCTAATCCGCCTAGTTCCAGTGGTCGGCCAACCGTTGGCCAATTCACCTTACACTTTCCACCAGTTAGAGCCTGATCCCCAGCCCAAAAGAAGCGCTTATGGATTCGGTCGAGCTCCTCAATCACCTCTTTGGGAGCATTGAGTACGGTGAGGTGGTAGATCGGCTGCGAGGAGAGCACAAATTTTGTTAGTGTTAGCCACCCTGCATGTGTCAAGTTTCGACCCCACCAGCCTGATAGTTTGGAAGTTGCCTTGTCAATCAGAGGCCGATAGTCGACCTTCCGTAGGCGTCGTACTGTCAGTGGGATGCCCAGGTACTTTATCGGGAAACTTCTTCTTGGCGCGTTGAAATCTTGCAGGATATCATCTAGGTCAAGGGTATCACAGTTGATTGGTACAACCGTTGATTTTTGGAGATTGGAGTTGAAGCCAGTCACTTTGCCAAATAGGTCCAGTAGCTTTGAGAGGTTGGCCATCTCCTCTTTGACCAGTCGGACGAAGAGGACAACATCATCAGCATATAAGGATGTCCGCATTCGGTGGCGATTTCGGCCGATCTTGGTCAGTAATTTGTTCATCGTGGCCAGCTGCAGCAATAGTTGTAACGGGTCAATAGCAAGTATGAAGAGCAGAGGGGAGAGTGCGTCCCCTTGCCTAAGACCTCGTGTGTGTGCGAACGGTGCTCCAGGAATGCCGTTTAGTAGGACCTGTGATGAGGAAGTGGCACATATTGCAGTAATCCATTCCCTCCACCTTGGTGGGAATCCCAAGTGCTCCAGTAGCGATAGTAAATAGTCCCAACGGACGGAATTGAAGGCCTTGGCGATGTCGAGTTTCACAAGAAGCATAGGGACTTTGTTACAGTGAAAGCATCTAGCCATTCCACGCACATACATGAAGTTATCATGGATGTTGCGCCCTTTGATGAAGGCGCTCTATGATTTGGAGATGATGTTTGTCATAGCAGGGGCCAACCGCAAGGCTAATATCTTATCTTAGTGAAGAGCTTTGCAATGCTGTGTATTAGGCTAATCGGCCTATAATCTGTCACATTATCTGCGCTTGTTTTCTTGGGGACAAGGACTATGTTAGCTGTGTTGAGCAGTTCGAAGTTTCGCTGCGCATGCTGTGAAGAGCGTGCAAAGTGGCCATTATGTCTCCTTTGACGATGGGCCAACAGGATCGGAAGAAGGTGTCTGATCCCTCCTGGTGCTTTATCCACGGGAGAGTGCTTGATGGCTGCGAGCACCTCATCCTCAGTAAACGGTGCATCCAAGTGCGAAAGGTCAAATTGTTGGAGGTTGATGGAAGCCCAATTAAAATCTAGTCTCCGAGGCCCTGGTTCTCCCATGACGGCTGAAAAGTGGGCTTGGGCCACCCTTGCTTTATCGTCATGTGATGTAACCCAACCCGCACCATCCTTGAGACGGGCAATGTAATTCCGTCGACGACGTCCGTTAGCCTTTAGGTGAAAGAATTTCGTGTTGGCATCTCCTTCTTTTAAATTAATGATTCTGGATGTTTGTCTCTTCTGCGTTCTCTCAATTACCGCATAGCCCAGCACTCTGCGTTTTAGTCCTTTGCGTAGGCGAAATTCAGCCGCCGTTAAAGCCAGGCTCTCCTGAGCGATGTCAAGTTGTTTAATTACATCCAGTGCCATATGTAGTTTAAGTCGGTTTTCTGAAATGATCGACCGACTCCAAGCTCTCAGGTGTCGTGCCGTCATAGCCATCTTGTGGTATAGGATCCTTATTGGCTGCGCATATGGTGTTGGTCCCTGCCATGCCTTTTTCACCTCTTCGACGAAGCCGGGTATTTTTGTCCAGAAATTTTCGAATTTGAACGGCCGAGGTGTTCGCAGTCCTGACATGTTGGAGAGCAACAATGGGCAATGGTCAGAAACGGAGGTAGACAATGCTTGCAGGGCATGTTGGTCAAAAGCGAGGTCCCATCCTTCGTTGTAGAAGACTCTGTCGAGCCTGCACAGTGTCGACCGTCGTCTCTCGTTAATCCATGTGTATTTCCGATTTTGCAGATTATCTCCTTTAGCCCGCAAAAATTTAATGCTGACCTAAATTGTCTCATACGAGTAGTGTTGAGGTTTCTATTATTTTTATCTCGTGCTTTATAAATCAAATTGAAATCCCCAAGCAGGAGCCATTGTTCCCCGTTGTCTGGCTTGCATCGCCTCAACTCCCTTAGGAAAGCTGGCTTTAGGTTGTCACGCGCTGGACCGTAGACGGCTGTGAGAAGGAACGAATGGCCTGAGTCATTTAGTGTGACTGTGGCCGTCATCGAGAATCGTCTGTAACTAATGTTTGTGAGGCCAACTAGACTGCTGTTCCAAAGTAGAAGAATCCCACCCCTCGTTCCCTCTGCTGGTTTGAAAGCATAGCTATCTAACCGATAACCTCCCAGAAAGACTGCTAGATGCGCATCGACATTGTGTAACTTCGTTTCCTGAAGACAGGCCATATGACAAGGAGTTGACGATAGTAGCTCGTGAGTAGTTATGCAATGGGCCGCAACATTCAGACCCCTAACGTTCCAGCAGATGGCGTTAAAACTATGTGTTGTCATGATGATATATCAAACAACGCCGGGGCAAACATGCAGTAGTAACAACCATGCAGGACGTGCAGTAGCAGTGTCTGAGATAGAAAGCACATGTAGCAGCTTGCTGATCAGCCATTTTGAAGAAAGCACAACAACGTTGATAGACAAAAGTAGTTCCCATAGCAGATACATGAATTAAAGCAGTACACATAGAAGTTTGCTGATGCTCCATGGTCGACCACACACAGGCGTCGACCGAGTCTGATACTCGCCAGAGCAAAGTCAGCAACGCAGGTACATAGTAGCAATTCATTAGAAGAACAGAAACGCATTCACCGACGACCACCGTTGCATCAATCATCGGCCGCTTGCAGCACTTCCGCGTGGAGGTCGTCTACTCCCTACCCCACCATCTGCAGCAGCGCATCATCCAGGCCAGCCAGAAGGTCATCGTCGAGGCCGAATAGAGTTGTGAGGCCAGCCAACACTTGGTGCGGCAACGGCCCGTTGTACATGGCAACGTACTCGGCGAGCACTTGCTCGACAGGCTCGATGTCCACCCCAGGGAGACCCAACTTGTGGCAGAGGTTGATCTGGGCTCTTTTCTCAGCAGGAATTGCTGGCTTCTTGGCCAGCCGGGCGCTACGGCGTACCTTCGTCATGTCGTAAACGCGTCGCGGCCGGGGCGCTCTGGCCGGCACATGCACGGGTTGAAGCACTAGCAGTATGGGCGTGGAGAAGAACGACTGGACCCCATTGGGTGACTATGGAGTGTCACCCGCAGGCAGCTGTGTGCCGGCGCCGGCCGCGGTGTTGCATGCCTGGGTAGCATTGCAATCGCTCCCCGACTGCCGCCCGTTCAACTGGTCGGGCGTGTTGCCAGGAACCTGTTCAGCCATACCGCCAAGAACTTGGAGCTGCATCCGTTCCAGCACCTCCTCGACCATGTCGATGGAGACTGGTTCAGGTGCCACTGCCGGTACCCGGAGATCGCGTTTGAGGCGGTTGAAGACCGTCGGTAGGTTGACCTGTCTGGGGCAGCTCCCCTCCTGCCGGGGGTCCTCACAGGCATCATCCCCCTTGGACCAGGCTCCATTCTGGCTGACATGAAGACGTTCTGATAGCTGGAGGGCCTTGGCCAGGAGGCTGTCACTGGGCGTGGCAAGCACCTCCCCTGTAGCAGCAGGTGTTGAAGTGTTTAGCAGGAAGAGAAGTCTGAACTTGAGTACCTCTGCAGTGGGTCGCTCACTGACTGGACAGGATGAATCACCCTGAGCGCCAGGCTCCTCCTCCCGTGGGGCGTCGCAGCATCGACCTCCCTGGTAGCCACCGGTACGTCGTCGAGGGGAGTGGTCGCGCTCTCTGTAGACCGGCTTGTGCTCCACAGAGCGGGCGCCAAAGAGGTGGCCTCAGCGCTGCCCCTCCCGGCGACGGTCAGCATCGTCACCATCTTCGTCGTGGCGCCGGTGCCCCCCTCCCTCGAACGTGGGGTGGTCATTGTTGTACGCTTGCTTCCCACATCGGCCGTCGGTACTGTTGCGTCCACGTGCACGATCTCCACATGCCTCCTCCTTGTCCTGAAGCAGCGACACCTTTCCAGGTGTCCGGTCCCTCCGCCGTTCATGGTACGGCGGTGGAACGTTGAAGGGCGGGTATGCTGGGACTGGTGCCTCCGCCCCGTCCACCGCCCCATGGTGCCAGTCCAAGCATCGCCGCTCCGGCTCTGGAACAGCCACCTGGACGCTGGTCCACAGAAGCCCGTAAGGGTCTGCGGACGTCGTCGTGTAGTCATATATCCACTCAAGATGGATAAGGACGCAGTACTTAAGCCCCCTCTGCCAACGCTCTGGCGGTGTCCGGAGGATATCTACCTCGTAGTTCTTGGCTCTGGTTGTGAACACCAGTCAGTGCCGTGCCCACCCATTCCTTGACCTCTTGCTCAAGGTCGAAGGAGGTGGGCACCAGGTAGCTATCCTCATCAGGTCGGGTACAGGGGTCGCCAACGTGCGCCATTCGGGAAGCCGCCGTGCGCCTCGGCGGTGGGGGGGCGGCTGTTGGTTCCGCGTGCGCCCAGCCGGAGGCGGAGGCGCCGATGGCCGAGCAGACGCGCGTGCTGATGAAGGCGGTGCCGGCTGCTTGGCGGTCAGCAGGCCGCCCGGAAGAAGGTGCGTGGTGCTTATTGCTGCTATCTTGGTGGGTGGAGCTGCGGACGGGGCGTTGCTCTCGGCACCTTGCAACCTTGTGCCCAGACCGGAGGTAGGAGAAACATCGGATTGGGTCCCTGCAGGCGTTGGCCCTGTGATCTTTCGCCAGGCACACAAAGCACCGGCCAGCAGTCTTTCGCTTGAATGCAGCGAGGGCCGTGGAAGTAGAGTTGGTGCGCTGGCTGTTGGAGCTCCTTGAAAGCCTGTCATGTCGAGGCAGCGCCGGGCGTGGCCGCGATTGCTCCTTTTTCCTCCACCAGTACTTGTCTCGTACAATGTGCCAGCTATGCTCCGGCGTGGCTTCGACGCGACGGGGTTGAAGCCGCGCCCTGCCCAAGGCAGGGGCGCGGAGGGCAGCGCGGGTTGAAAGGAGTTATTCCTCTCCGCAGTAATGGAAGCGCAGCTCGGTTGGTGGGGGCGCAGATCCACGCTGTTGGGGCGCCCCGGCCGCGGATCGCTTCGGCGTAAGAACGAGGGGATCCATATCTCTGACGCGTGGAGCCCTGCAAATCAGGAACGAAGCTCACCGGATCTGCAGTAGGTTTGCCGGATCTGGGCGGCGGTGGTGGGGAAGTCGCTGGTGACTCAGGTCAGGCAGTGGGGGATCGATGCCGGCTCAGTGGTGCGAGGCGCGTGTAGCGGCGGAGGAGCGTGGGCGATGTAAGCCGGGGCTGCCGCGCCAGCGGAAGGTGGGGCGGCGGTGGTGGTGGCGGCGGGGAGGTCAGGGGTAGGCAAGGCATGCGCAGGGTAATTTGTGCAATGCAATATATGGGGGTTAAAGTTTAGTCCCTAGGAAACAAACACCCTCGCGGTAGAGATATTTCTTTAATAATACTCAAAGGTGCTCCGTATCATCAGTCACGTAGGAGAACCACTGCTAGATTTCCCATGAAAACATACACCGATACATGTAACCAAGTTCCAACTTTCCAAGGGAGGGTGAAAAACAAATGCCCGCACATAATAAAATGTCTAGGAGGATGATAGATGACCGTCGAATTAAGCTTACAACGCTACTATTACTTGGGATGTCACTTGATCGAGAAATAAGCATATTTCCTCAGCCTTCAAAATCATGACGCATGCGAATTTCTCCAAAAGTTCCATGAGCTAAGCATCACCAGCTGCTTAGCACGGTGCTCGCATCTATGACTAACTATTCTTTAAATAAATGGTATGTACATTGACAATGGGACACTTATCGTAACTTTTTTAATCTCACGGTATGAGTAGAGTATGTGAGTGTGAAGGATGGGTGTGAAACAAATGATAGCCGAATATCCAATACATTATGGAAGAAATCTACATAACCCCCAACATATTAAGACTCGATCACATCACCACCTCAACCACCACCTCAACTACAAAACTGGATGTTTAACACTCAATATTTGCAAAACCGTTTAAATAAACTCCTATAGTGGTTTTGCTATGATGGCACGCTGAGATGGATTGAGATGATGATGTGGATCGGCTGACAGTTGGACCTTGCTCGTGAGTGGCACAACAATTTATTTTCATGAATTCTAAAATATTTTTTATTTCTATGGGACCCACATGACTCACCAGTTCTAGGAAAAATCATGCTACCTCTTTTTTCTTATCCTCCGCAAGCGGCGCCGCTGGTGGTCGGCCCCTCCGTTCTTCTCCGCCACGAGCCCACAACTAGCAGCTAGGTCCCATGCTTCACCCTCTCCTAACAACGAGGTCTGACACCCTCACAAGGTTACACCCGCCATCGATGTAAACCAAGAGCAAAGTCCTCAGATTTGTCACAGAGGTCGCCGCCGTGGACAGCGGCTGGAGCATCTCTGCCGCTCCCATGCAATAACATCATTGGCGCTTGCCACCATTGAATAGCACAATCAAGTTCCAAAATCAGTCAAATTAATTCGGTCTCTGGAGGTAGCCGACTAGTGGAGGCATCTGTGTGGGCATCGCACTGCTGCCCAAGCCAATGCTCGTTGCCACTGATAGCACAATACTACCAATTTTACTATCCCGTCTTCCAATTTAGCATGCGTGAACTTAGATTTCGTCTACCTGTGCTTCAAAATTATCCACTTTTGCTTCAATTTGACCGCCTCTGCTTCGATTTTGCTAGCCCGTGCTTTGATTTGGCTCGGGGAAAGGTTGATTTCTTCCGGTTGTGCTCCGATTTGATATGCACTCGCTTCAATTTTGTGAGACGCTCGCCCTCCGTGGCCGCTGCCTATGCGCCGTCGCCTTCCCCTTGCGCCCAGACCCCGTCTCTTGCTCGCCAGAAGCCATGCACGCGCGTCCAAGGAAGCCGTGGTGTTCGAAAAAGGTAGCTGGTCCACGTCAACATCTTAATCAAGTCAGCATGCCGGCGTGGCAAAACCACCTTACGGGTTTTCCCATGCATTAGACACACCTGTCTCTACGAGAGGGCAAGACGCGGCATCAAAATTCAAACCTCGCGGGCGCGCCGCGTGGGCCCCGCTACCCAATCCCAGGTGTCTTCCACACGGATTAATTAACCACCCCCGTTTACCTGTAACCACCGCGGCGCCACCTGCCCCCCGGAGCCCAAACGCGTCCAGCTCATCACGCCCTCCCCGTTTCCGGAAACCGAAGGCCCACCGGTCACTCGCCGTCCCCACCAGCACCCCGCGCCCGAGGGCAGCGCCGTCATTTCGCCACCCACCAGGGGGTCCCGTCGTCCCCGCAGTTTAAAGAGGCCAGCGCTCTTCACACGCCGTGGTTGAGGCCTAATCACTCTCGCCTCCGCTCACAGGGTGCCTCTCGCCTCTGCTTCCTCTCCCCCAGGCGGGGGGAAGAGAAGACCACCTGCTCGACCGATATCCTCTCCTCCAGTCCTCCTCGGTATGCTCTCCCAGCCCTTCTCCCAGTTCTTCTTTCCTCCCGGCATGCGTTGCGGTCAGGGTGCGCTCGGTGTTTCGCTCCTGGCAAGGAACAGTGATTTCTGTCCTTATTTTCCCCCCCATGTTTCCTGAAAGGAGATGAGTTCCGTGCTGAGTGTTTCGCATGTGTCCCTGGGACTGTACGTTCCATCCGCAATTTCTGTTCTATTTTTCAAAAAATAAAAATTCAAACTTCCACATGTGCCATGCAGTACTGTCGCTTGTTGTTCACTCCACTCTATGGTGGCCAGGAGGAAAAAAAAGGCATGATGATTTCAGGCTCTTGTGCGCAAGCGTTGTTTCTAGATTCATCTTGCTGATTCTGCCTGAAGCCTAAAAATTCTATATAAAACAACTCCCCGGTTTAATCTAGATTGACCTCTTGAATCCCCATCGCTTTCACCTGACCATAAAAGTAGTTGGTTCATTGATTACCTCGAGCTTTCGTAATCTGTTCATGAGGAAAATCTGCTTCGACTTACTCAGATGTCGCCAACAAATCCTCTCTAGTCTCTCTCTGAAGCTGCTAGACTCAAGTGTAGCGGTTCCTGGTGCGTGCAGCCTGGCCTGTTGCATGATGGGCAGATGGGGGACTTGGGATATCAGAAAGATAGGGGGCAATTTTAATTTTGTTTTTTTAAGATCCTTCATGATATTTTTGCCAGGTTCGTTCTAGAGCATGCGTGCACATGGTGATCATCTTAGCTGGTGCATGTTCCTAGTCACAGCTGTTCGGATTAGGAGACCTGCAACTAGTTTTAGATGTTTATCTGACTGATATTAGATCTTTTTTATTGTATGGAATAACTTTCCTACAAAAAATATGTAACTTGTACTGACGACTGCCCTTTTGGATCCATTGTGTGTGCAAGCTCCACTGACTTCTCTGGATATTACATGAATTCCTTGCAAGTTTATATTTGCTTCTTCTAGCTGTGTTCTTTAAGTATCATCTTCATATGCACGACAAAATTATCTTCAAGAAATGAATAAAAAATACAATTCCAGAGAGCCATGATCAGAATGAGATCAGAAATTATTCCTACTGTGATCCCCCCTTGGCCCCTCCTCACCCGATGCCTGCATGTGTCCACCTAGATGTAAGCTGGGGGCCATGTTACGTGGATCACAAACAATTATTTTTTACACTAAATTGACTAGTCTAATTTATCACTCAATTATTGGTGGATATAGGTTGACAATAGCTGAAGAGCTTTTGGTACTGCTAGTTTCAGCTTGAGCCCTGAACTTCTGTTCCCTGTGGGGACAGAACAAATTTGCTGTCAATTATCTTGTGTGTGCTAGTTTATTCGAGTTCATTGAATTAGGTTCTCGCTCTTACCTAACTAGGGAGAGGTAGTTGCTACATCTTTTGCTCTGTGGTATGTGATAACCAAGTCATATCCATTTCTGTTCCATGAAGGAGTTTCCCAACTAATATTCGAACCTGAAAGATTTGATAAACTTCATCTCCATCAGTCCATCCCAAACATGTGGGATATGCAGTCTATGACAGATTACATGTTTGTCTAACTGATTTTTGCATAGCAGCTAAATGGGTACAATAAGCACCAAATTGTCAAAATTCATTAGTGTATAGCTGTCACATCTGTCATACAATTATGTACTTGTGTTCTTTCACACTTCAAAAACTTCAATGAGGTATTTTTGTACCCCATCAGTCATCATAGTGATTTTTTCCCCTTTGCTCCTCAATTCCACCTTAGGTTGCTGATGTTAATCAGTATTCTGGTCCTGGATTTTCTGAAAAAATCATTCCTGAATGCTGATTGATTTGCTGATAAAATCATAATTGATGAAGGATATGACCTTTCCCATCTTTTTGCTAACCAAGCAATGTTCCGGTCCCTGCATTTTTTGAGGTTGAGATGCTGAGTCCTTTTCATGACCCTCTGTACTATATGCAAATGGTACTTCTCTATAGGCAGGCAGCGCAGGACCTGCTTTTCCACATATGATCGCAAGTTGATCTATCACAGATTAACCTACCATACTATGCATTGCTTTTCTGTATTCAGTGTTTTTCTTTATATTTGAGATTCCTGCGGATGTTACTGCCAGTCATTTCTTGTTTACTGCCTCCAATATTCTAAAAGTTCTCTAGTCGTGGCATTGAAAGATTATCTGTTTCCTAAACTTTACTCATTCAATAATAACAATTCTAAGACTAGTCCACGTGCAGTTTCATATTCTCATTTATGCTCTCTGTCAATCATGACCAGGTCTACTTAGAGGAGTTTTTCTTTTTGTTGAGAATGAAGCGCATGCAAAGAATGCCAACGAGGAAGTCCCATTCATGGTGGTGGGACAGCCATATTAGCCCCAAGAACTCCAAATGGCTAGCTGAGAATTTGGAAGGTAACAATTCTGTTGTTTATTGAATGGCAATATGTACAAGGCACTTATGTTGCTTTCCAGGCAGAGCAGTATGCAGTGACTTGTTCAATGTTCAGGTATCCTGTATATGTTTTATCCTGCAATATAATTTTCCTGACATTTTTTTTTCTGAACAAATAGAGATGGATAAACAAGTTAAAGAGATGCTGAAGCTCATAGAGGATGAAGGTGATTCTTTTGCAAAGAAGGCTGAGATGTATTACCAGAGACGGCCTGTGCTTGTAACCCATGTCGAGAACTTCTATCGCATGTACCGTGCTCTTGCTGAGCGTTATGACAACGTGACTGGGGAATTGCGCAAGAATCTTCCATCATCGCTGCAGTCTCAAGGCTCTGGTATATCTGAAACTGATTCGGAGACACAATCTACTTCACCATCTCCAGAGCCCAACATGGAACAGAAGACACCAAAGCAGAAGCACAAAACAAGAGCAGCTGGCTTTGATGTGTTCCTTGGTTCTGGTGGAAGCTCAGACATTTCCAAGAAGGGGAGTGATGGATCATCTTCTTCTTCTTCAGATTCCGATTCAGAGGTTGATGAACCAAGTGAAGAAAATGGCAATGGATTTTCTTATATAATGAATGGACGGGTTAGCGAGCTAGAAGAGGAGCTTCAGGAAGCAAGGCAACAAATTGAGGCACTTGAGGAGAAGAACAGGCACTGCCAATGTGAAAAACTTGAGGTGAGTCTCAAACAAGTTAGCAGTGAAAAGGAAGATTTGGTAGCTACAGTTCTGGAAAACAAGAATGAGATTGAGGGTCTAAAAGGAGACCTAGCAAAAGTTACAGGAGAGAAATTGCAGCTTGAGGCCCAGGTAAAGGAGCTTGAACAAGCATCTCATAGCTTAGATGAATCTTCTGCAGAGATAATGAAGTTACAAGAAATAATCAAGGATCTGCAAGCAAGATTGGAAAATGATGCAAATGAGAAGGGTGTACTCGAGGAACGTGCCATGGAGTTTGAGCAAGTTCGTAGGCAGTTGGAGGATTCAAGGACTGAGGTCATGGAGCTACAGGCTACAATCAAGAACCTGAAAGATGGCTTAGGGAAAAGCCTGCAAGAGAAAGCACTGCTTCAGGACCGTGTGAAGGATCTGGAACAGGCAACTAGTGACTTAAATGACTCTGTTGCTTCTCTCGTGGGCAAGTTGACAGCCACAGAGGAACAGCTTAAACAACTTCATGCTGAGAAGGAAGAAGCTTCCCTCAAGAGTGAGGAACAAATATCTGAACTGAATGAAACCATTGCCGATCTTAAGAAGAAGCTTGAGCTACTGTCCTCAGAGAAATCTGCAGTTGAAAACAAAGTGTCCATTCTGCTGATTGATGTCACTACTCGTGATGAAAAGCTGAAGGAGATGGACAGCCACTTGCATCAGCTGCACCTGGAGCATGTCAAGCTGCTCGAAGTAGCAGATGCTGCACGGAAGACTGTGTCTGACCTGCGTGCGCGGGTGTGCGAGCTGGAGGAAGAGGTTGAGAAGCAGAAGCTTCTGATATCCGACAGCGCAGAGGGGAAGCGGGAGGCCATCAGGCAGCTGTGCTTCTCGCTTGATCACTACCGCCATGGGTACCAGCAGCTCCGGCAGCTCCTACAGGGCCACAAGAGGCCCATGGTGATGGCAACTTGAGCGAGTAGCTTGCGCCTCGCGGGATCCTTGTTCCCTGATGTTAAAATCGATATCTTGGTGTAATGTGATTTGTCGATGTAATTTGTGCAACTCCTTTCCCCCTTCCCCTTCTTCCTATATAATTTGAGCGAAATTTGGCTATGCAGTTACTTGAGCTATTGAGATACTCGTACTATGTGGCGTGTAATGTAATGAGCTATTCAGCTATGCGTAGTTTGCTTTGCTGTTACATCGACTCATCAGTCTATACTGTCTGTGTGTAAGGGGCTGTTTGGATACACCTCGTTAAATTTTAGCACCTGTCATATCGGATGTTTGGATACTAATTAGGAGTATTAAACAGAGTCTAATTACAAAACTAATTGCATAGATGGAGTCTAATTTGCGAGATGAATCTATTAAGCCTAATTAGTCCATGATTTGACAATGTGGTGCTACAGTAATCATTTGCTAATGATGGATTAATTAGCCTTAATAGATTTGTCTTGCGAATTAGATTCCATCTGTGCAATTAGTTTTGTAATTAGCTCATGTTTAATCCTTCTAATTAGCATCCGAACATTCGATGTGACCCTACTAAAGTTTAGCATCTCGTATCAAACATCCCCTAAGTTAATTGTGTCCCGTCCTATGAACTTGTATAGTGCTTGATTTTTTTCTCTCTCTCAAGGAAATGGAAAAGTATAGAATTCAGAAAACAGACTCGTGATCCGATTAGTCCATTAGCCGCAAATCAACATCTCTGAGGAGAGCATCCGACATGACTAATACTATTTGCATCCCACAGATTACTCCATTAGGTGCAAAATGCAAATCAACATCAATGAATTCAGAAAAAAGCAGGAAGTCATCTATTCAGCCACAGTTTCCGCACTATTCGATCATCAGCGATGAGGAGGCGGAACGAAAACCTCGGCAAGTCCAAAATAACTCCAGAAGCAAAATCGAGTGGCAATTGCAAAGGCTCTTACGCAGACGAGGCAGGCGTGCCCGAGGAAGCCGAAGCCTGCCGAGCCCGCGCCGCCACCACCGCCTCCATCGCGGCTTGCTGACCCCGCGCCACCGCAGGGACCCCGTCGGGGCGACCGGAGCACCAACACGCCCGATGGCTCAAGATGTCGTGGAGGAGATACCTCCTCGTCTCGTCGCAGTTCGGGCAGTACAAGCTGTAGTGGCTCGTCGGCGAAGGCGTGGGGGCCCAGCCCCGGTGGCGAGACATGATTCCGGCGAGGCGGTGGGGCGGGCTGGCTTGCGGGAGGTCGCGGTGGCGGAGTTGCGCGTATGGGTTCTAGAACAAGGAACTGGAAGGAAGAAAGGTGGTTTGTTAGTGACGAGGAACGCCGAGAGGCGGTTATTTATTGGGTCCCACCAGGGTTCAACGGCCGCCGGCTTTCTTCTCTCTTCTCAGAGTTCCTGCAATTCGAGTTCCTGCTGGCTGGCATCCCTCACCCAAAGTTTTCCAAATGGGCCAGGCCCACTGGGCGGCCCGAGGCCCGGCACTAAAAAACTCAGCACGAACACGGGCCCGGCACGAGGGAAATAGTGCTCGGGCCGGCCCAGCACGATGATAGTGCCGGGCCTTGGCCGCATTCCCGGCACACTGGGCCAGCACGAGCCCGGCACAATTTTTGGGCCGGCCCGATGCTGGCCCGACACCCCCACGCCCCTCGCCTCCCGACCGTTGATCTCCGGCATCCCGTCGCCTCCCGACCGTTGGATCGAGCCGTTGGGGAGGGGGTATATAACCCCGCCGGCGCGTCGCCCCGCTCGGCCGCAAACCCTACCTCATTTCCTTCCCCTCCCCGCCGCTCTCTCGCTCTGGATCTGGATCTTGCTCTCCTCTCGGCTCTCGCTCTCCTCTGGCTCTCCGCCTCCCGCACGCCTTGCCAGCTCGCCGGTCGCCGCCTCTGGCTCTCCTCCTCTCCGCCTCCGCTCTCTCGTCTCCTCCCTCGTCGGCGACCGCTGGCCCCCCTCGCCTCCCGACCGTTGTGGTGTTGTCTGTTGGTGTTCTACTGATTCGTTCTTGTTTCATCTTCTTCCTCCCCCAACCCCCTCCTCCTCTCGCCTCCTCCCTCTCCGGCAACCGAAGGCCGGCATCGGCCGCCTACCGGCGCCGCTAGCCCCCCTCGCCTCCCGACCGTTGTCTGTTGGTGTTCTTCTACTGATTCGTTGGTGTTCTTCTTCCCCCAACCCCCGCCTCCTCTCGCTCCTCCCTGGCTCCGGTGTTCAGATCCGTTGTTAGTTCACCTAGCCGTGCGCTCTGGTGATCCGGATTCGTTGGTAAGCCGTTGCGTTGTTGTCTTCTTCCCCCACCTCTCGCTCTCGCCCACTCCTCTATCCACTGTCCTATTGCCTCCTCTCGCTCCTCCCTGGCTCTGTGCTCCAGATCCGTTGTTCGTTGACCATCGCCGTGCGCTCTGGTGCTCCGGATTCGTTGGTAAGCCGTTGCGTTGTTGTCTGCTGGTGTTCTTCTACTAATTTGTTGGTGTTCTTCTCCTGACTCATTCTTATTTTGTGTTCGAGGTTGATCCGTTGAGGGACCAGAGCGTCGGCGATGGACGGCGGCAACGATTTCCAGGAGCACACCATCAACGACGAGCTTCGGATGATGGGCCAGCGAGGTGATGATGAGAGTGACATGGAGGCAGAGCGGGACGAGCTCTTCGGTCGTAGCGCTGTCGATCCAATCGACATAGCTGCGACTGAAGCACCACCTGTTGGTCAAGAAGCACCTGATGCTGATCCAGACATGGTGAGCAGTGGCACCAAGAGGTCCCGTTCCACCACCTCTGAGTGCTGGAAGGACTTTGAAAAGATCTTCAAGGACATCAATGGGAAGAAGGTAAGGGTCTCTGCCAAGTGTAATCATTGTGGCATTATATATGCTGCAAGATCTTCCATTGGCACTGGCCATCTCAACAGGCATGTTGAGAAATGCCCAAACAGGAGGGCTAAGGTTCGTAATTCCCAGTCTCTGATCCATTTCAACCCTGACGGTTCTGTCCGTCAATGGGATTACTCTGCTGAGGTAGCTCGTACTCAATTATGTCGTTTGATTGCTAGACTAGATCTTCCTCTGTGTTTCAGTGCATCTCCTGCTTTTGAAGAGTATATTAAACTTGCTCATAATCATAGGTTTTCTGCTGTTTCTACGCAATCAACTACTAGAGATATGTGCAAGTACTTTACTGATTGTCGTGCTAAGCTTATTGAATCATTTGTTGCCGTTTCATCTGTGTCTATCACTTCTGATATCTGGTCTGGTAATGCTAAGGAAGATTACCTTAGTGTGGTTGCTCATTATGTTAATGCTGATTGGCAATTAGAGAAGAGGTTAATTGGTTTAAGGCTTATTGATGAATCTCACTCTGGCCAGAACATTTCTGACCGTGCGACTAGTGTGCTAGAGGAGTATGGTTTGATTTCAAAGGTGTTTTCTGTTACTTTGGATAATGCCTCTGCTAATACTACTGCTATGGAGAAACTTAGTCCTAAATTAGCTGCTTATGTTGGATCATTGTTCTTACATCAGCGTTGTGCTTGTCATATCATCAATCTCATGGTTAAATCTGCCATTAGTCTAATTGAGCCATATCTAGATGCATTTAGATCTGCAATATCTTTCATCAATGCTTCTAACCAGCGCATTGCTGCATTTAAGAGATTTTGTTTAGCTGTGAATGTTCGTCCTAGAAAGTTTGGTTTGGACATGGAAGTCAGGTGGAACTCCACTTATCTCATGCTCAAGCATTTGCTCCCTTACAGACAGACATTTAATGTTTTCATTGAGACTAACTATCCTAGGGGTGAAAGAGATCCTTTACTGTTGACAGAAGATCATTGGACTATTGCACAGAGTATGCTATCCTTCTTTGAACTCTTTTATAATTGTACTGTTGCACTATCTGGTGTTTATTATCCTTCCTCTCCACTTATGTTGCATCAGCTCATTTTGATTGCTAAGCATCTTAGACATTATGAAAATGATGAATTGCTTAGGCATGTTGTTGTTCCTATGAAAGATTACTATCTTAAGTACTGGAGAGACATTCCTATGCTTTATTCTGTTGCATTCATATTGGACCCTAGAGCTAAATTGAAAGGTTTTCAAAATGTGCTCAGGTTGTTATCTAGTCTTACTGGTACTGATTATTCTGCTTACTTCACTGATGTTAGAGCTGAACTGTCTACTGCATTTAAACTGTATGATGACAAGTTTGGTGCAGTAAAATTGCAAACTCCTCCACCTCCATCCACTTCTGGTAAGAAAACTAGTGCTTGGGATGATATTTTTTCCACTAGTTCAGATTCTGGTGTATCTGCCTTTGGAATTCATGATCTCCCTGGTACTTCTTTCTCCACCCCTCCTCCCTCTTTGCCTCTTGCTTTGTCTAGAAGGTCATCTGCAAGTGCTTTGCTGCAAGCACTACTGCAACTGCAAGTGGTATGGGTATTGGCAATGAACTCTCTACCTACTTGGACAGTGACACTGTCACCCATTTTGATGATAACTTCAGCATCTTATCTTGGTGGCATGAGCATAAAAGAACTTATCCTGTTCTGTCCATCTTAGCTAGAGATGTTCTTTCTGTTCCTGTTTCCACAGTTTCATCAGAATCTGTTTTCAGCACTACTGGCAGGATCATTGAGGAGAGGCGGCGTCGATTGAAACCGGAGACGGTCGAGATGCTTTCTTGCGTCAAGGATTGGGAGGCTGCAGAAGCAAGACTTCAGAACTTAATAGAGGATGAAGAACTTGAGGAGAGTTTTGCTAATTTGTACCTAGATGTCGCTGAGAATTCAGAAGTGTAACACTGGCCTGTAATAACTTAAGTTTTAGAACTATTATTTGATTGAGCTGGGCTGTACTCTTTTTTCCTATCCAGGGTTTTTTCTCACGAGGTGTGAGTTTTACCTGGATAGGTTTTTAATGAGGCAGCCATTGCACCAGCTCAAACTTATAATTTATAATCTCTTGTCTCTCTGTGATGTTGATCTGTGATGTGTTGATTTGTGATTTGTGAAGTTTGATAAGATGATTTTATTCTGTTGAAGTTAAAATCTGATGTTCTTTTATAGATAAATGACTTGTGTATGTTGTGTTAATGAGTATGAGTGGTCATTGAGACTTAGTGCCTGGCCCGGCACTAGCACGCTAGTGCCTGCCGTGCCACCGTGCCGGCCCGGCCCTAAAAAAAGGCCGTAGTGCCGGGCCTGGGCTGCCTGTTCGGCACGACGGCACGACACGGCACGGCACGATTGAGGGGTCGGGCCATTTTGTGCCGGGCCATTTCGTGCCAGGCCTTTTCGTGCTAGGGCCGGGCAGCCCATATGAAAATCTATACCCTCACCTAGCCACCTTCTTGTCACCCACGCCAGCAATGGCCGCGCTGCCCGTGGTGGGCCGTGGGGTGCCTACGATGGATGCCATCGTCGTCATATCATAGGCACCACGGGCCCATGACAAAACACCCTCCTCCTGTATGTAATCTTTGCTTGCACAATAGAGTTCTTTTTTCGAATCAATTAGGTGGTATTGTTTCATTACATTCGCCGTTTAAAGTTTAGAAGGGAGTTCTAGGATCAACGTCCTTTGAGCCATTGATGGTGGTTTGCAGCCTTATTTTCATTAGCTTAAGAAGCTACTCATGCAATTTAGGAAAAATTCCCTATACTTTTAATTTGTATTGGAGATCGGATGGCTCCATGAGAACACTTTTAGTATTCTACCTCCTTTTATAATCCTGTGATTTAAAAAAAATAAAAAATGTTATAAAAACCTCATCCAGGCCGGCGTCACTCTTTTGATTACGCCGCGGTGCAGGCTGGTGTAGCATCCAGACCGGCATGAGCCTTCTCCCTCATTCTGTCTTCCCTTCTCCTCCCAAATATGACCATTTGGGGTGGGAAAAGATGGGCGAAATCAATCCCAGATCTTCAAGAACGGTCCTTTGTTGGCTACCCTTGGTGGCAGCTGGCGAGAGATGCACACCTTCGACCTCCCATGCTCACGCCATATCTTATCTTTTGTTTACCATCTTGATCACCTCATTACAAGGGAGGAGCACATCGTACTAATGTCACATTATCTTTTATCTCTTGAGTTTTCCTTGACTTCTAAGGTTGTGATGTCCGTCCCAACTTATCCCTTTGTTTCTGCGACCTTCAAAGGTCTCCCGATCACACGTTATCCCCTCTTGCAAAAAAAAAAATGAAAATAGAGTAATATAATCACAATGCAATACACAGGCGCACAGGCGCACAGGGCACAGCTGGCTGCTTCTGCTGATCACGACCCTCGCCGGTGGATCAGTCCGACTCCAGTTCGATCTCCAACATCTTTTATGTGCTTTGAGTTTTTTTTTTGGTAGAAACCCAAAATTTATCTAGTTTGTCAATCTATCCCGTTGACAATTTTATACACATAAGAAAAATCGTTATGATGTCGGTCAGTTCCTCCCAAAATAGTCCAGATGTAAGGATCAGAAAATCGCTTTCTCTGGGAATAATGTACAATGTAGTTGGAAAACGCATTATTTCACTGAAGAAATCTGCTCAACTGTTGTTGGTCACCCAAGCATTCTTGTTTACAGTCTAAGTGACAGTATTACACTATGGTAACTGCACAAGTCAATGGATAATGCTCAATTAAAAGCAACCCGATTGGGCCTTTCTATGGACTTCATCTATCCAGTGTACTGCATGTTGCAGTTGCCAGGCACTGTAACCTTATGCTACTGTATGTCTGTATAGAAAGATCGATATATATTTGACCTCTCAAAGAAAGAGTACATATTTGGGGCACATCAAACATTGTCTAGCCAACGCCCAGGCATATTTTTTAGCATCATAGCACCTATTTCGAGTTGTGAATTTGTGACTATGCATGCTACACCTTTTTAGAAAGAATTTGGACCCGAATCAAAGTATTACAAAAATTCAAATATTGCATAGGAGTTCAACGTCCAAATATTTAGTTACACAATATCTACTTAGAAACTATACATATATTAGAGATCACTATAGCTCTAATACAATTTATTACCCGCAAAATAACACTGATACAGTTAAGTATAAATCTATGTGAAAAGGACTCCTCGGCCTTGATGTAAGTGTGGGAATTGAATGGACCGCCTGAAGTTTTTGTGGGCTGCAGGCCATCCCCAGCAGGCCGCGCGCGCACTGCCTGATGGGCTGGTAATAGTTTTGGGCCATGAATTAAAACCGCCCGTCAATCGTGCCCAGATCACAAAATGGCCCAAGTCGCACGCAGTTGGGAGCTCTCTCCGAAAATCAGCTATTTTAGTAGTTGTTTTGTTTTGCCAGTTTCTCTGGGCCGCATTCCAATCCGGGCCACGTGCGCCCACGTGCGCCCAGTTATTTCTGGCTCTTTCCGAAGAGTCTGTCTCGGTCCCTGACCCGTCCATGCCGTGCGCCGCCATGCTTTCCTCCATGATTTGCTCTCCGACCTGGTCACGGTCAGTGTTTTTTGCGTCTCAAGGAAAAGATTTGCCAAGTGATCACAACTAAGCACGAGCTAATGCTCACCCGGTCACCCTACAACACGGTGCCCGTTCAGCGCAAGCAGGCAGACAGCACATCTACTAAATTACAAATTATAATCATCGGGATTCATGAGCAGCCGTATCTGATGATCGATCGGATTTTTTTATAGTACCGTAGGGATCAGGAGCTCTGAAGGGCATCACATGCCGACCGTGCGTCCCTGCGTCCTCTTCCTCTGCAACTTTTTGCTCGGTTACACGTTTCAGGCGTCATTTCTTGCCCATCCAAGGTATTGGCAAAACTCTCACCCTTGGAAGAGGATTTACTTTAACCATGGCTAACTCTCCATCATTCATGCCTGTCTAACGTTTTCTTATTACTCTCCCATCCCTTCCTGCAGTTCATCCTTCAGTTTGGATGAGTGCTGGTGCTCCTGTCCTATATAAAGGTTTGCACGTTTGTTCTTGGTTCCCAGTGATCTTCTGAGTTCTCTCACAGAGATTGTGGAGTTTTGCAAGCTTTTGCTTCTGTTTTCTGTCAACTCCATGCACAGAAGCTTTGAGAACGATAGTTTTTTTTTTCACAAGGTACCGTATCTACCTAGAATTAAATCCTACTAATGGTATCTCGTTTTACCCATTCATTCATTTCGTACAATTCCACGGCAACAATTCAATGCAGGCTGTTTTCACACACACCTCATCCCCTGCAGGCTCTTGTCCTGCCATCTTTTGCAACATCTTCTTATCTTTTTTTCCTGTGAAAACTAAAAAATGCAATCTTGACCACAAACAACAAGTCCACACACCACGTGGCTGGCGACACCATGTGCCAATAGTTTATTCCCTGCCCATTTCTATATCCATCCCTCCTCATTTCCATTTCTCCTCTGGCCTACCATCCAATCCAAGAACGCTGCGGCTGCGGTTACACTACTCAAGTGTGAACAAAAAGGTCGATGCTTTCTCCTTCCTCTCGCTTCCCTTTTTTGCTCCGTTAAAAGCAACAGTAGCAGATCTTGGATTCTGCAGGTGCGGCAGTAACGCACGCAGGAGCAGGAGTAGGTGGGCATCAACCATAGCCCCTCGTGGTGCCCTGCATGTTTCACAGCTCTCCACGCGTTTGCTTCAAGCATTGACCGGGGAACGAATGCAGCTGCCGGTTCTTGACGCCTTCTCTTCTTCTTCCCATGGCCTGTCTGTCTCTGCAGGAGCTGGCGTTCTGAGCGCGCGGGTGCGTGTGGTGGCCGTGGGCGGCGGCGGAGATCTTGGGCGCGCGCGGGATCCTAGGTTCTGACTCTGAAGGCGCCGCCTTCCTGTGTTTTTATCCCTCAGGTGAGATTGGGCTGTGCTCTCATGCTGCTTGCTTATGCAGAATCTGGTATGTTTCTTTTCAGTTTGTGTGTCTCGGTTTCTTGATCCATTCTTTTTTTTTTCTCTCGAACACTTCTTGATGCATTCGGTTAAGTTTAGAGATGGTTTTCCTTTCCTAGCAAGATCTTGCAGCATTTCTGAAGGTTTGGTTGATTGGTTATCCTTTGATCTGGTCTTGTTTGGCTTAGTGGCCACCTCCGTTTCTTTCTGGATGCTGCTTTACCACCGTAATCTGGCCATTCTTTTGTGAAACAGTAGGATGATCAAAGAAAGGATGTTTCGACATTGAGTTTTTACTGCTTATGTTGACTGAATCCATTCATTACCCTGATGAACTGACCTGATGTATCATTCATTCCTCCGATCCTGGATGTCTGGTGTTTGAGATTGAGCCATTTGTTTCTCTGAGTCATACTCATATACCATTGGTTCCTTAGTTTTATTAAGAATAGACTGGAGCTAATTGCATGTACATTTGTTTTGAATTGGAAAACATTTTATTATCCAGCCGACAAGGGCTAGGTACCTTCCAATCAGTAGATACACTGATATCTTGATTTGGACTACCTCAAATAAGAGGCTGCTGACAGCCTGACACTGTTGTCAACTGCATGCTGATGCCACACTATTGCAGTGATCTAGTCTATATTACTTCAGGTTGAGTTTATCTTAAATGTTTTCATTGTCGGAGAACCATGATCCTGTATACTGTATTCATTTTTGCGGTATTAATCATTCAGCTGTCATATTTGTGACTGCTATAGTTATTGTTCCTGATGATGCACGCCTTCAGTTTTCAGATAGTGCTTCAATCTGATACAACTTCTAGCTTCCCAGAAAGTTTTGTGAGTATGAAGCCACCTTTGGAGAGGAACCCTACCAAGAAGCGCCATTCGTGGTGGTGGGACAGTCACATTAGCCCCAAGAACTCGAAATGGCTTGCAGAAAATCTCGAAGGTATGGAAATTTTGTCATAGGCTCTTCTCAGTACTTGGGTAACATTCATACATTTCAATACATGTAAAGGTACAGTACCATTTTCTAATAGTCTATGCACGTAGATTGCCATAAATGAATAATAAAGCAAAGGAAGTGCAATATCTAAACTTTCCATAGTACTCCGATTCTCTGTATAAGTGCATACCGTATCTTCCATACAGTAGCGTCGTCTTATTATTCAACTGAACAGATGACCAAGAATGGGTAGTTACCTAAATGATGCACTACTAGATACCTTTTGTTCCTACTAGTTGCTGATCAGTTCATATGGTATAAGTGTAATAGACTTTTAGTGTTCCTGAGTCCTGACGATATGATTAAGGAAGTATGTACACATTTCATTTTAACCAAAAAAAACACATTTCATTTTAACCAAAAAAATTACAGAAAAAATGAAAGTTATGATGTTAATGTTTTTCTAAACATTTACTGATGTTCTAGTGTTCTTTTATTTGAGCATTTGCATAACTTCCCACTGTACAGTAAATGAGCAAAGGATTCCACCTAGGGTGTTTGAGATTTTGTCTAGGCTTCTAGCTAATGTTATTCTGCATGTTGCCTCTGTTTCTTTATGTTTATCAACTTTTCCCTGAACTGAAACATGCAGAAATGGATAAGCAAGTGAAGGAAATGCTCCAGCTGATTGAGGAGGATGGCGACTCCTTTGCAAAGAAAGCACAGATGTACTACCAGAAGCGTCCAATGCTCATCACTCATGTCGAGAATTTCTACCGGATGTACCGTGCTCTAGCTGAGCGCTACGACAATGTCACTGGTGAATTGCGCAAGAATATCCCAACAAGGCTGCAGTCGACAGGATCTTTAGCCAGTTCAGAGTGTGGTTCTGAGTTCCAGAGGTCACCCTCACCATCTCCTGAACCACTACAGAGGTCATGGACAAGGGAGCAGAGTCCTAGAGCTGCCGGCTTTGATTTCTTCCTGAGCAACAAGAACAATGACTCGCCAGCATCAAGGAAGGAACCCGAGGACCTGGCGTCACAGTCAGAGTCTGATGCAAAATCCGAAGATGGCGAGGATGATGGCATTGCCTACACATTGCATCAGAGAGTTCTTGAACTTGAGGACGAGCTCAATATGACAAACCAGAAACTGCGTGACGCAGATGAAAAACTTGAGGTTTTGGAGGAGAAGAGCTTGATGTGCCATTGTGATTATAAAGAGAATGGAAATGCTACTGATCAAACAAAGAAAGTTTCAGACATAGAGGGTTTGTCCAAGGAGAACTCTAATCTGCTGGAACAAAACACGAAGCTGGAAGCTGAAATTATCAAGCTCAAGGAAGAAGTGGATTCAGCAAGAAGGCAATTTGAAGAGGAATTGTCTGAAAGAGAGAGAGAAATCAGCAGGTTAAAGCAAGACCTTGCTGATGCTTCTGAAAAATTGCTGCAAGAGAAGTCCATTAACGGTGCACGGATATCTGATCTCCAAAAATCAATTGAAGACATCAGGTCCAAACTAGAGAGAGTTTCTGAAGAGAAATTACTAGTTGAGAAGCAGGTTAAGGAGCTGGAGGAAGCAAATACTGAAGCTGAAAAGTACAGTCAAGAACTGACTGAAGGTGCTGAAAGGCTTTCAGAGGAGAAGTTTAAGCATGAAGCTGAGATTCTCACAATGCAGCAGAGCATTGAAGATCTGAAGTCCAGAATTGAGAGCCTTGCTCAAGAGAAATCGTTGATGACATCATGGTTCGCAGACTTGGAGCAAGTTGTGGGGCGGGGAAGGAGCATTTTCGCTGAGTAACCGAGTTTAATTGGAAACGTCGGTAACTAGAATTTAGCAAGTTAGCAACATTTTATTTTTTCCATATATATACCATCATGTGAAATTAAGAAGCCCTACCATATGGAAGTCTACTTCCATTGTCCTTGCTGAATTCTTACTTACGACGTGATGGATGGTGGTGATGTACTAGTGACAAATGAGATATTGCACTGAACGTACTCACTCGGCAATAAAATACCCATGGTGTATTTGCACGTTCAGTCCCAACTCATTTGGTTTATGTTGCCACTGTGCTCACCGTGCGTTCAGTCCTATTACTCTCCTGTTCGTATCTTTTTTTGAAAAATATTGTTCATACCTGGCCTTTTGTATTGGCGCCTGTTACGTACGAGGTTTTCTCCTCCTCTTTTTTTTGAATCATGTCATGTTTGAGTTATGTGCACTTTAGTAGTTCGTGGTTTGGAGTATGACAAAATTGGCATGACCTAGGGGGCGTTTGGTTCCCTTGCTTATTTTTAGCACGTGTCACATCGAGTATTTAGATACTACTTAGGAGTATTAAATGTAGACTATTTACAAAACTCATTACATAAGTGGAGGTTAAACGGCGAGACGAATCTATTAAGCCTAATTAATCCATCATCAGCAAATGTTTACTGTAGCAACACATTGTCAAATCATGGACTAATTAGGCTTAATAGATTCGTCTCGCCGTTTAGCCTCCACTTATGTAATGGGTTTTGTAAATAGTCTACGTTTAATACTCCTAATTAGTATCTAAACATTCGATGTGACGGGTGCTAAAAATAAGTCTAAGGAACCAAACCAGGCCCTGCAATGTTTTGAACACTCTTAAATCAAATTCAATTACAGTTATGCTCTTATCCTTTCATCTAATTGCTCCACTCCTTTCATCTAATTGCTCCACTTCATACTTCGCCATTACCTCTTTTTACCTCATGGATGTCACTTATTAACGACCACGGTTTGAGTCTCACCAACTATACGTTATATGTGACGTGACGCCACGACGATTTATAAATCTAACCTTTATCCCATATTAGTTACGATTTCTTCTAAATGGTAATTTTAAAGTTTGAAATATAAGATTTTCAAAAAAATTTTAAATACTAAACATGATGGCCACCTGCATCTTTCAAAAGGAGCACAATTTTTCAAAGGCGCATCAAACGTTTTCCTTGAGGTTGAATAGCAGTATACGCTGAATGGGCTAGCGTATTACACCTTTGTGAGGAAGAAACGCTGAACACGAGTCCGTCTTCCCAACCCCTGCCAGCGAAAAAGGAGGAAACAAAGAGCCGATACCCACTCGCCGCCGCCGCCGCCCGCGCCACCGCTACCGCCGCGGAATTATCCAGCGCGCGCCGTCGGTAAGCTCCTCCTTCCCCGAATGAAGGATGCCCGCTTGGTTCTCGCTCGCCCTGAGGCTCCGGCGTGCGAGCTGCTCGCCACAACGACTCGGTGGAAAATCCGATTAGAACGTCTGTAGTTCTGTTCCTCTTAGATATTGTTGTGCCGCGTCGGTGAAGGGTGAGAAGAATGCTAGGCTGCTGGTTGCTCATTGTTCTAGAAACTTGTAGCGTGAGTTAGATTGGGGGAAGTCTAGGGTATCGAACAGTCGAGACTCTAGATGTTGGCGGTGCTTAGGGAACTAGGACCAAGAAAGCAGATTCTCGTGTCAAAGAAGAAGAAGAAAGCAGATTCTAGTCGAGACTCTAGATGTTGGCGGTGCTTACTGATACTCGACCCTTTGTGTTGATTTCCATTTGGCGGTTGAGTGCATAAACGTCGGCATGCCATGGCTTGCCTCATGATTTTTTTGCTCTAAGATTGCTGAAACTAAACGCAGGGGCTGACCTCCAATTGGGGTGCATTCATGTCTGGCAGGAGCAATGGACAAATTTGTGCGCGTTTACAGTGGTGGGGAGCTCGTGAAGGGGCCAAACGGGGTGGAGTTTGGTAACCTTCCTGAAGAGGGGATATGGTTCGAGACGGCGCCCACATTCAGTGATCTGATTGATGCTGTGCACAAGAAGCTTGGTTGGCAATCAGAGACACAAAGCATCCGTGCGCAGGGAAGGATGAATGTTGGTGGGGGTGCTCATCGGCATTTCATCATGGTTCCTATTAACGATGACATATCCTGGAGTAGCTATGTCAAGGCAGTTTTCAACGGGACTGAGTGGAATTGTCTGGAGATTTTTGTTCAAGCAGAAACACGTTCCTCTGAAGAGGCCAATTCCTCGGAGCCGGCACTAATGGCTTTTGAACCAGCGTGTGTACAAAATGCCCGACCTCAATATCCAGAACAAGGTTCTTGTCCTATTCCTTCGGTGGTGACCATCAGTCCAAATCATCATTCTCGACTACAAAAGCCTAGAAAGAGCACCAGAACCTGTGCAAATAATCGTGGATCGGTTGTAGGCTCAGAGGTTCAGTCTGGTCAAGATCAGAATGGAGCTTCAGAGACAGTTGATACAACTTCCTATGTTTTAATTGGGATGTATGACGCTGACCATCGTGCTCGAGCTCTAGCATCAGGGCAGGTATATCAATGAGAACTCGTAGCATTTATGTTGTCAATTATTGTCATTTAATAACTAACCAGTGAACCAACAATGTCTATCTTCCATTGTTTGGCACAGAATCTAACTGAGCTCAACCCACGTACCCGTGAGCCTCTTCAGTTTGACAAGCGGTATGAACGTTACCTTAGGCCAGCTGGACTCATGGGGCTGGTGAACATCTGTAAGGCTGGATTACCCTCCATCGATCGTGCACTTGTCTCTGCACTTGTTGATAGGTGGAGACCTGAGACCCACACCTTTCATATGCCCTGTGGTGAGGTCACAATCACACTACAGGATGTTGCAATGATTCTTGGACTTCCTGTTGCTGGTCGTGCTGTTGCGGTAAACCCAACTGAGTCCCAGAATGAATTGGTTGAGCGATACCTTGGGAGGACACCACCTTCGTTGGATAGGCCCCGTCCTGGGTTGAGGGTTTCATGGGTCAGGGCTGAGTTTAATAAATGTCCAGAAGATGCCGATGAGGAGACTGTCAAACAATATGCCAGAGCATACATCCTTAGCCTGATTAGTGGCGTATTGTTTCCTGATGCCTCTGGTGATCTGTACACCTTCTATCCGTTTCCACTAATTGCTGATCTTGAGAATATTGGTTCATACAGTTGGGGTTCTGCTACTCTGGCATACCTCTACAGGTCAATGTGTGCTGCATGCAGGCGGCAGTCTGATCAAAGTAATCTGACTGGCTGTCTTCTGCTCCTTCAACTTTGGTCATGGGAGCGTTTTCCAATTGGCAGGCCTGACATGGTAAAGCTGAAATACCCAAATGTTGAGGAGCTAGAGGATGAGAGGGATAGACCCACGGTTGGTCTCCGATGGGTTGTGGGCATGTGTACTCGTCGAGCAGCTCCAGCGCGTTGCTATGAGCACTTCACAAATGAATTCGACTTGTTAACCTATGACCAGATTGTGTGGTGTCCATATAGGGAGGAAAGGGTGAAGGAACTGCAGCTTGCCCCTATATGTACCCAGGATTCTCATTTATGGTTAACCCAAGCACCTCTAATTTATTTCTTTATGGTGGAGGTTTATACACCTGAGAGGGTGATGCGCCAATTTGGTCTCCATCAGGTCTGCCCACCACCATTACGGGATACTGGTGTGGAACTCCATTGGTATGTTCAAAAGATAATCTTGTTAACAATATATTTTCTCCTACATTTCCGTGCACGGTTGTGTTACTTGTAGTAACTTATAGATCATTTAACAGTACGCACTACCTGATCATGCAATTTCCAATTATCTTTTATCTGTGTAGGTGTCGACGAGGAAGAGTTCATAATGATTGGGCACAGAAGCACAAGTCTTTTGTGGATATGTGGGAAGCAAAGGAGCAACATGTTATCATGGAAGAACGCCCATACAGTCATGCTAACTACATGGATTATTTGAGGTGGTACAGACGATCAACACGTATCCGCCTCTGCACACCAAGGAGAATAAATAACGGGCACAAGGATGGGACACCTGGGGGAGGTGCAAGTGCTGATTCTGAAGATCCTTCTCGTGCTTCTCAGCTTCGTTATACTCCTAGGGCTCATTTGATCCATTCAGTGGTAAGGCATCCTACTTGTGACTTTGTGAGATATGATCTTGTTCAAAAAGGAAAAAAAAAAACCATTGTATTATTAAGCAACGTGGAACTTCATGTATATAGCTGATGCATCCATCTTTCATCCCAGACCGACAAACTCACTGTCCTGACGAAGGATGCAGCTGCTCAAAAAGGATGCTCGAGAGGCGAATGTCTTGCTTTTGTTGAGAGGGTCACTAGAGCATGTGTAGAAGTTATAGGGGAACTTGGTGGGTCGTCACTTTGCGACATTGCTGATGTGATTCCATTCTCATCAATAACAGCACCAGCTACAGCTGAACCAGAGGTGGTGAACCAGAGGGGTATGGAGGAAGAAATAAATAATTCCATGGTGCCTGACCAGGATACTGAGGCGGCCCCCCAATTGGAGAAGCAGTCTCAAAGCCCGGATGGTTACAAACAAGCCAAAAGAACAGCCCCGTCAGGGTTATCAGGCAAGAGGAAAAGGGGTAGATCTGGTCCAAGATGACTACTGCTCGGTGAGTGCTTTATAAACGATAATTATTGGTGCTAACATTTTTCAGAAAATAAAACTATTGTGTTTTGCTGGTCTTGTTGGATAAACTCATAATGCATTTCCTTCAATATTGTGTTATGATCTGGTGGAGAAAGACTCTGAAAATAAACTATCAGTTTTTGTAGACAGCATGGATGACCTACAATTTTCTTGGATGAGATGTAATATTATAATCCAAAACTTAGCATCAGCTCAGCTGAGCTGACAAGCCTCAATAGGTCTAGGTTAATTTACTTTGCTATGACTAAAACTTAGTGTGGACAGGTGATGTGGAAACTCTCTGTTACGTGTACCGATGCGGACATTAACAGGTGCAGATGGTAGACAAATGTATTGTTTGAATCTCCTGGCACATGAACCCTATTGTATTAAATGAAATCGTTTTGCATCCTATATACACAAAAGTGGACCAAGCAAATCAAATTGTAACAAGTTTGTAGCTTATCTGTGTATCTGGGTCTACACTTATTAGGTTAAGATTAATAATCGCAATCATAGAAGCTACACTTTAAGTGCAGGATAAGTCCACACCATGATTTTCTTTTCGTCCCTCATCTCCTCCTTTGCTTTTTCGCAAGGAACTGAATTTAGGTTTACTACTACTATAAATACATGTTTTCTGTGAGCAAGAGTTGTCGGCAAGAGGGTGTGAAATTTGTATCCAATTGGGAATCCAAGAGAGATGTCTATTGAGTGTGAAGCTACCGATGGCAGTCAAGCTACCCAAGCATTGTTTGAAGCAAGTGAGATTAAGGTTTAGCATCTCTATACTGCTGCATCTGCTGCATTTGGCTACTGACAAAACATGTTTAGTAATGAGTAAAACTGTCCTCTCCCCATCACAGGTTGTAAAGTTGGTGCTTGGAACAACCAAAATCCTTCTCACCATACCAGAACATGAAGACGAGTCCAGAACACTGAACATTTGTGTATGGCATGAGGGTAGTGCACACCAACAGCAACCTACAGGTGTTGCAGCTGCTGACTCAGTGACTTCTAGTGGATCGCAAGTGGAGCCTGTGGATATGGAAGAGATGACTAAAGAAGAGTTTGTGGAGAAACTGCGGGGCTGGATGATGGTGCTTGCATCACTTTTCTCATCCTTGACGTTCCAAGCAGGGCTCAACCCCCCAAAGCAGTTTCAGGCTGACTTAGTAAGTTTGTTATTTTCTGCCCTCCTTCCTTTGTTTCTTAACACATTCCTTCGTGTTTGTCGCAGGCTAGGTTACACTTTCATGCCTTTACCCTCATAGGTTAGCATTTTAGAAAGGCATGCATATTTTGTACCTGCAGATGATAGTTATTCTAAATTTTGAACTCCTCTTGACTTAGGTGTACCTAAATTGAGGTACTTGTGTAACCAAACCTGACAATCCGGTTTAAGTTTAACTGCCTCTCTGTTTTAGGACCTGACAGTACCATTTATGTGCAGATTATGGAACATGGAGCGGGAAATTCAATTCAACTAATGTCTCGGGGGCGGGTGTTCTTTATGCTCAGCTCTTTTGTGTTCGACTACTCCCTTGGGCTTGTGATGCTGATGCTCTTCCAGCCATCTCTCTCTGTCGAAAGGCTCCTCGGTAAAAGGGGGTTTCTGAGCAAAAGCAAAAGAGGGCTTCTGTGCAGCAACATCGTTATGCTGCTACTAGTTTTCGCGTTGGGCAGTGCCAATAGCTGGTATGATATGCCTTTCGCTCCGTTTTCTTTTCTGTTGTTGTTTGCACGATGTACTTCGAAAACATCTGGGGCAAATTCAAGGGCTGGTGGAAGAAATTGAGAGAGAAGTTCTGATGCCGCCGGTGCTACCATCTGCTGTGTATTGCCCTCGGTACGTAAGAAAGTGCGCAGCGTAAAATGGAACCGTCAGTTGTACTGTAAATAGTGCGAAATGCTGGTGGGTGTTGGTGATGAGTGGCGTCCTTCCAGTTGTTTCGTTGAAACACATGTTAGTGTTACTCTTTTTTTTCCCTGTGTTTTGTGTGTCTAGCGTTTGTAAACCTTCATGATGTTGCCTACCCTGGTTTGTGTGTGCTTGCTGCACCTTATATTTCCCACTGGATGGAATCATGGAACAATTGTTTGCTACGATACTCGTCAGTCTGCTACTACTGATAAAACTGGTCGATACTCACACTTCATTTACTGCATGAATCTTTATTGATTCTTCCAACTTTTTGTTTATGTGAAAATAAAAAAAAGATCAACCATAGAACTTGCAACAAAACGAAAACTTATTTTAATGTTACGATGTTAGAACTTAACATACGGAGGAGGTCCAGTAGAAACAATATCTGCAATTTTGCATATCTCAATGCCTGAAAGTTCATAGTTTCAAAGCCCATGTAAATACCGTCCATCTTCTACCTTGATGGACCGACCGGGCGGCCCCATGGGCCGTGCTGGCTCCGAAGAAGTCGCGCTGCTGCGCACTCTCGCCAGTCGCCAGTCTGCCGCCGCCGGCTGCGTGTCTCCGCCGACGCGATGCCCCCGCCGGCCGCTACCACCACCTCCCGCGTCGCCCTCTACCTCCGCCGCGCCCGCCTCATCGACTCCCTCCGCCTCCGCCTCCGCTCCTCTCCCCCTTCGTCCCCTCCTCCTCCCCCGCCCGACGACCCCGTGGTCGCGCTCCACGCCATCCGCGCCGCGCCCACGCCGTCCTCCGCGCTCTCCCTCTTCCGCGCGCTCCCCTCCGCGCCGCCGCCGCCGCTCCCGCTCTACCACGCCCTCGCCGCCCGCCTCGCCTCCCTCGCCGCGCTCCCGGACCTCCGCGCCCACCTCGCCTCCTTCCCGCTGCCCGCGCCGCCGCTCGCGCGCCTCCGCCTCCTCGCCGCCGCGGGGGACCGCGCCTCCGCTCTCGAGGCTTTCGGCTCCCTCCCGGACGCCCCGCGCCGCCCCACGGAGGCGCACAACGTCGTCATCGAGCTCCACGCGAGGGGCGGCGACCATGGCGCCGCCGTCGAGGCGTTCCGCGGCATGGTCCGCGAGGGCGCGCTCCCGAACGCCCGCACCTACACCGTCGTCATCGCCCACCTCGCCTCCGCGGGGTTCGTGGACCAGGCGCTCGAGGTGTTCCGCATCCTGCCGTCGCTGCGCGTGCGGCGGACCACCCGGCAGTACAACGTGCTCGCCGAGGCGCTCGCGGCGGCGGAGAGGTTCGACGAGCTCCGGTGGCTCGTCCGCGAGATGGCTGCCGTCGATGGCGTCATGCCTGGGCCGCAGATGCGCGCCGCCATCGCCGCCATGCGGGAAGGTGGCCATATTGATGGCACGGAGGACTTCGTCGCGGAGCTTTCACCCAACGCGAGGATCGGGTACGCCGTGGACGACGTCGAGGGAGAGGGAGACAGCGAGGAGGAAGACGACGACAACGTCGGCGTCAATCACGACGACAGGGACAGAGGCAGCAGTGCAAATCAGACCCTGAAGCCATGGTTGGACCCGCGCGAGCTCGCCAGGGCTTTGGACGGCTGGGACCCGCGAGAGGTGGCGGAGCTGGAGGCCGCCGGGCTCGTCTGGACGCCGCGGTTGGTGTGCAAGCTCCTGCGCGCGTTCAAGAAGGCCGAGACGGCGTGGGAGTTCTTCTGCTGGGTGGCGTGCCGCCCCGGCGGGTTCGCGCACGACCGCCACACGGTGGCGAGGATGGTTGCCATCCTCGCCCGCGCCGGCCACGTCGAGCTGGTGGAGCGCCTGCTCGCCAAGGTGCGGAGCGACGGCATCCTCCTACCATGCGCCACCGTGCGGCTCGTCATCGACTTCTACGGCCTCTCCAAGAAGGCCGACGCGGCGACCAGGGTGTTCCGGGAGGGCGAGTCCATCTGCGGCCCCATCTCGCGGCCCAACCTCGCGCTGCTCTGCTCGTCGCTGCTGCGGACGATGGCGAAATGCCGGAGAGGGCTCGACGCCATGGAGCTCCTCGAGGAGATGATGGCGCGGGGCGTCCTCCCGGACCTGCAGACTTTCTCCGGCCTGATGGAGCACCTGGCCGGTGCCGGCGACCTCAAGGGCGTGCACCGGCTGCTGGGGCTGGTACGGCAGTGCGAGCTCCGGCCCGACGGCTACATGTACAGCGTGCTGGTGAGGGCCTACTGCAAGCGGGAGCGCGCGGCGCTCGCGCTGAGGGTGTTCGACGAAATGCGCGCGGCGGGAGTCGCCCCCGACGCGCCCACCAAGGCGCTGCTGGTGAAGAGCCTGTGGCGGGAGGGGAAGCTCCGCGAGGCGGCGCTGGTGGAGGAGAGGTGCGAGGACGTCACCGGCGGCCTCCCGGAGGCGTCGCCGGGGCACGTGTGGACGGCCAGTGCCGCGGACTTGAATAAGGTGCTCGACATCTACTCCGGCTGCTTCGCTCAGCTTGCTGCTCAGGCTGCTGGAACCGGGTGATGCGCCGAGTGCCATTGGTGCTTGATCTCAGACTTCAGATTCCAGAATGGCAAACGCGCGGTAACATTTCGATATGTAGCTCGTGCTCGTCCACTGCAGCTGCTGCAGAACTGAAGAAGCGTGGCAGAGGCGAGGATGGTAAACTTGCAGCTTAATTGCACAGAGTGTTCTGCCTTCTGCAATTCTGTTGTAGAATATGCTCAATGTCTTCTCAAAAGAAACACCCTGGCCCGACCGCCTTCCTCCACTGCCCGGCCGGCGGCGGTGGCGCCTTGCCTCGCCGCCCCCGCGCCCACCGCCAGTTCGGCTTACCACCAGCGGTTTTCCCTCTATGGCCGGGAGGCAAGGATCCCCCACCCCAAAACCCAAATCCCGAATCCCTAAGCACTAACTTCGTCGGAGACGAGGAAGATGACCCCGCGGACTCTTGAATCGGACGGATTGGAGATTGATTGAGGGCCAAATCGGATGATGGATAGATTTCCCGAAAGAAAAACATGATATGTTCTGAATATCGTCGCCCGCCGCGGTCGTGTTGCTGAGCCGGGCTTTCCCTCGTTAATCGCCAATCGTTACCATCCGCCTATCTGATGCAGAGGAATCTGGCTCTCTGTATCTCGTTCTCTCAGCCACCTCACCTCGTTAATATCATTTTATAAATATTTAAAAATCAAAATGGGTTAAGTTGTTTAGTAAGTGCAAAGGTAGATGAAAGAATTTCGTTATCTTGAAATTTGAAAAAAAAATTCTTGTTAGATTAACGGGAACAGCCGCGATGTTATGCGTGAACTGTTATTGTGTTTCCAAAAAAGGAATTTCGTTATTATTAGATTAGAAATTACCGATAAAAAATCAGGGAGGCGCTGCCGCCGGCACGGCCCGACCGCCCCGCCTGCCGCCTGCTGGGCACCCGATGACCCCCTCCATTTCGAATCAAAAGAAGAAAAAAGTAATCACCCTTCTATTTCTTTCTCCCGTTCACCTCTCCCCCCCTCTGCCTCTCTCTCTCTCTCTCGGCCGCGGCGGCGCCCTTCGCCACGTCTTCGCCGGCGACGAGCACCCACAAGGTATGCTCGCCCCTTCTCTTTCCTTCCTGCTGTGCGAAACGGAGCACCCCCAAACCCTAATGCATGCTATTTGTATTCGGATCGCCCCGATTACAATACGTATAAACCTACCTGCTTAGTTTTTTTTTTTACAAAAATGGGTTTACACGCATCTCGGCCCTTGGTTCTGAGTTTGTTCCTCGTGCCAATTTCGCAGTTGGGGGGATTACTCATAATTTGCTGTAATGCTGCAATGGATGGGCGGTTCGAGGAGGAAGGTGTACGCCGTGAGTATACTTCGCAGCATTTAATTTGGGGAATCGGCATGATTTCGCCTGTTTTGTGCTTCACTTTTTGCAACGGTGGTTGATTATTGGCATTCAAACTCTAGAATGAATGGTCCTTGCGTGTAGCTGTGTTTTAACAAATCGTGACATGCTGCTAACATTTGGTTATGTTTGGGTGGCTTTGGGTTCTGCTGTTTGGCCCTGAAATGAGCAGTCCAGGAAGTCAACACAGAGCAGGTACTTTGGTGCTTTCACTGATTTCAGTTAGTGAAAGTTTATGTTGTGGTGCTAGTCTCTTTTTTTTTTTGGTTGTTGAAACTGAGTGCACCATCCTTGATCAAACAATGCTCGGCAGACAAAGGCAGTACTTCGAACAAAAGAGACGGCAACAGCAAAGGCCAGAGCTACAGAACCAGGATAATGTAGCAGGAGGTCAAGCTTCACGTGATCAGGAGCCTCGATCACTTGATGTTCTAAATATCAACAATCTGGCAACTCCAATTAGTCATCATAATGACTCCGCAAGTGAGTTTCCTATATGTTTTGATTATTGAGATTTCAGTGGAGAGCTTTATTTTTCTGTAGTTCATTATTTTACCCTTCTGCATATTATCTGTAGTTTTTGGCCAAGTAAAACAAGTAATGTCAGTCTTGGCAGATTTTTCTTATGATGATTGTTTTACTATCACGCCAGATGCAGATGGTGCTATACCACAGGTGGATTGCATTCTTTCGGATGGTTCCCCTAAAGAGGCAATAAAGAATATCACTTTTTTATCCAATAGCAGCATGAAGGAAGCAGGTAAGGGTGCAGTCTTCAGTACATCAGTCAAGGAAACTCATTAAATGTAACTTATTTTCTTGCGCATATAGCATTCCAATTTTTCTACATAGGCACATTGACATGACCATACGCATCCACAAGATTAACAGGCTAGGTACTCCCTCCAGTATCTTTTATTTGTCGCCTAGAAATCTGTTGTAGCCTTCAGAGCATAATTTTGATCATCACTTTTCCCTAATCAGTAACCGTATGGTAGTAAAAGGTACTAAAAATGTTTGATTACATATCTGATTTTTCAAAAAAAAATGGCCTATTTTCAAAAGGTTGGCTGCACAAGTTATAGAATGACATCTAATTTGGACTGGAGGTAGTTGTAAATATATGTGTTCCTCCATCCAATATGTGGCTGCTGTAAGAATGAGCTTTTATGATATTATTAATTTGTGAAGTGTGTAATAAGCCCTTTTGTTACAGTAAAGTTTATCATAAATTATTTTTTTCTTCTATTCTGCAGGCTCTCAGCCAAGGTCAGTATCTCCACACAGCATCGTAAGAATGTGCCTGCATTTGTCTTGTTTTATGAGATGTCAATCTTCTGCATTGGCAGATTGTCATCACCCTTTGGTCATCAAGGTGTTGCAGCAGCTGTTAACTCTCATGAAGAACCCATTGGTTGTAAAATATCCCCATCTATAAACTATAGCACCAGGAAGCAAAATCAAAATCTGGAATGCCAAAGTGGTGATGTTTCCTTCACTATTATCATTTCTGTTGTCCCTACTGATTGAGTTACTGCTCAAGTCTGTGCAATTATTTGAAAAGGAAAATTATTAAAATAATAACCCCTGTAATCACAAATGTATGAATGCCAAAGTGGTGATGTTTCCTTCACTATTATCATTTCTGTTGTCCCTACTGATTGAGTTACGGCTCAAGTCTGTGCAACTATTTGAAAGGGAAAATTATTAAAATAATAACCCCTGTAACCACATATGTGTGTCATTTAGGACATTGGGATGGTCTAAAACTACAAGACAACGCTTTGACCAGTCATTTCTATAAGAATGACATTTCAAATAAAGATGATTGGATATTATAAAATCACTTTTCATGATGAATCTAGCAAAGTATATTGTACATTATGAATCAACATAATTCTTTATGTAGCCATGGTCAAAGTTAAAAAATCTTTTTCTTCGAGAACACACGGGAGAGCTGTGTATATTAGAATTAAGAAGGAAATAGTTCCCAAAATGTTTACAACATGAGTTTGCCTGCAGGTGCAATAAGAAACTAGAACATCTGGGAAGCCTAATTTGGAACTAGTTCAAAGTTAAAGTTTGACAAGCAGACATCCTAAAATGACGTACATTTCTGATGGGAGGGAGTAAGACCTAATAGAAATGCTTAATTTGGCCAGCTTGGAGCTAGAGGAGAAGGAGCAGTTGATATCTGCTGTTGTGTTATTAAAAACTTGGTTTATAAACATAAAACAAATTGTATCCATTCATATGTTGTATAGCTGAGAAACTCAGGTTTGATTATGATTTTACTTGCAGAAATTTCACTTATTGATTTGGTCAGTTATGAGGGATCAAAGAATAAGTCTACTGCGAGACCTGCCCGTGAGCTTCATGCTTCATTTTCTGTTAAAGGTGCATGTTTCGATAGCATTGAGCTCATAATCATCTTATTGTCTAGATCCCAGCATAATCATTATTTGTTTAACTGCTTATTTTGTATGATCTATTTAGTCGTTTACTATTACAAATAGTTGTGCAGCAGTTGTAAAATGAGCAATTTGCCTGTGCTTACTTGAAGACATGCTGTGCAGACTTGCAGATCACTTCACAGCAAAACCTGATTCTGGATTTGTGTATTTTTAATATTACTGATTAGTTGTTACATGTATTTTTCTCGAAGATTTGCACCTTAACTGTGTCGTTATGTTCAGTTGTTGACATTTGTTTCTTTCAGGTTTTAGTGATTGTAGTAGAGTTTGATAGCAAATGTGCATGTGTTTGGCAGTGAAGTTTGTGTGAGCTCTGTGGTCCACCTACAATTGTTGTTGCTTATCAACCTTAGTTTACTACCTTCCATCTCTTTTAACAACATCCTATAATCGTTCAATAGAAATTCATCTGCTTCTGTTTCAGGCCTTGGCCATATCAAGATGGAAACACCTCCCCATTCACCGAGGCCAATCAAAAGGTTGAGTGGTAGAGCTTACTATTAATTTAATATATGTCCCATATTAATGTTTCAGTTATAAAGTGTGTGATGAAGTTTAAATAATGACAGTGTTTAGCTTTACGGAAAATGGTAGTATAAACACTTATTTCTGTTTCTGGATATTTCTGAATGGTTGGTTGAGACTTCTACAAAACAATGTAACCATAGGTGCAAACAGTGCCATAATCAGGGAACGAGTACTATTTTATATAGGCAAAATAGCCGTTCTGGTCCCTTAACTTTACCCTGAGGGTCAAGTTCGTCCCTCAACTTCTGATTTCTAAAAAGTTAAATCTAATTCCTCAACTTTCATTTTTGGGTCAAACTTGTCCTTTTGCTTATGTTGCACTCCATACTGATATGAGATTAATGCGAAAAGTCAGTTTTGCCCTTAGCTTCTTCCCCCTCAATTTCTGTCATCCATGGGATCCAGGTCCGTATAAAGAGAAGCTATCGTGGGTGCAAGGCTACTTAGATTGGGAAAGTTTCGTTTGACGACGGCTGCGAGTTTCAGACTGTGCAACAGATGGTTAGACATGTCGAGGGCATCAGCCATGAACTGAAACACATCACCGGAGTAGCGCAGTACCAGCCGGCGCCACCAGTTCAACTGCATATTCTCTATTATTAACTTAGTTTGGCAAGAGAGATGAAATGCCCGATGCCAATTAGTATCTGTGTAGCTTATTATGACTGCTATGATGTCGTATACTTGTATACATTTTTTTTTAAGTTGTCAAACTTATTCCATTTTTCGTACGACTAGTCTTTGCTTGATGATTTATTTTGACCTCCTAGCTTATCCGCACCCAGCTCTTTCTGTGTCCTGTGCGTGCTTGTGCTGTGATGGTCCTAGTGCTTCTTTTGTGTGTTGTTAGACGGACTGCCATCTTCACAATGCTGGAAGAAATTGAGGGGAAAATAGCTCAAGGGTAAAATTAACTTTTCATATTAGTCTCATATCAGCATGGAGTACCACATCAGTCCAAGGACATGTTTGACCTAAAAACTAAAGTCAAGGGACTAAATTGGCTGATTTTAAAGTTGAGGGACGAACTTGACCCTCAAGGAAAAAAATTGTTGCACTTTAGATACTATCCTCAGAGGCTCGTTTGTTTTGCAGCAATCAAGTTCATCAATATTCATTACCTTGCCCTTGAGACCTAGAATAACAGTCAACTGGTCCAGTTCAGATAGGCTTTTATCTAAATGATCTAGTTTGTCCACCTTGGCTACAGCCAAGGTAAAGCACAATAGTTTGAGAACAACAAACTTTCTTCTCATGTGATACAATCATACAAGTCGTGCCTGTAGCTTCCACAAAGGTTCAGTGCTACATCCAAATATAAACTGCTTTGTGTTTAATGTGGTGATGCAGGGTTTTACCTTTACCTCCAAAGGCCATACGGTCCACGTATAAAGCAAAACGGTCTATCCCCTTTGATGTTACAAAGGCATTGGTGAGAATTTCACACTCCTTCCTCTGTGAAACCAGATCCCAATTTTTTTATAAAAAAAAGAAGAAAAGATGGGCAGATAAGAATTTGAAGAGATGTTTAATTTATAGAAAAAATGTTGTTTTAGTTAGGTGGATCAGAGGCAATCTTTCATTTTATTCTTTTGTATTTTTTTACCTCGGAATCCTTCTGTGCGCTCATTGGAGGAAAATTTCTCCTTATACAGCTTGTATGATTGACGTTTTTCATTGGACTATATTTGAAAAATTTACAGCCAATTTTCTTATCATAGCTAGATGTGTTAATTGTATTATACCATTTTTAGTAAGAATGTAAATTTTTCTTGTATCATTTTTATAACAGGATTCTATGAATAGTATCAATATGTTGAAGGAGCAAAGACTATCAGCCAAAATGGGCAGTACATTCAATGAATCAGGCTTCGAAAAAAGTAAACAGTTTAACTGCTATTTTCCAGGTTCATCAGAGAACCATAATTCTGACCTCTATCTTGAGGACGAAGCCATGTTTTGTGAACCTCAACCTAAAATGGAATGGCAATGTAAGTTCTGCTGTGCCATCTTATTACCGAGTCTCATGAGTGATCAGAAAACTCAAGTCTTGTGGGCTAAGAAAATATTACACTGTATGTTCATTATTCTATTTTTTCGTTCTGAACAGCAAAGCATATGAGATCAGATGGCAATCTTGTTGATGAGGGTTCTGATAGGCTCTGGAGGATAGATCAATTTAATTCAGAGGATCATTTTCCTAATCAAAGAGAGGAACATTTCGATACAAGTGGCTATGGATTTAAAGATAGATATTCTCCAGAGCGAAGGTTACTCCTCCACATATGCATAAGTTTGACTAATAGGCCTAACATGCTCTATCAGGCACAAATGATATAATTTTGCCTTGCAGAAACTCAACAAGATCTAGCACAGGATTTAAGAATACAGGTTATTTCTGTTTCCCATACCTCACATACCAGTAGCATTCCTGTAACAAAAACAAAAAACAGTGGGCGTTCTATGCTATTTTTACTCTAACTTTCTCTATTAGATTGTAGCTAGGGTGCACTTATTTTATGATGCTGAAGTGATCATATTTTCATATCCACTCCCAATGCTATTAGAACATTACTAATCTCTACTGATCTCTGGCATGTTGCCAAACTTGGTTTGAAAACTTTACCTGTTTTTAGTTTATCAGCGACAAGCGCACCTGGCATGGTCAAAGTAGGTTTGTAAAACAGTGTTCCACGATCATGCCATTCTGCTTTTCTTGTGATATCGTTGAAATGACTGGATTTGTGCACAAGGTGCCAAACTTTGGTTGGAAAGTTGCTTCACCTGTTCTTAGTTCATCAGCCACCAGTCCACGTAGCAGACTTGTAAAATGGTGTTCAGCATTCATTTAGTTCTGCTTTCTTCTGGCATCTCTGAGATACTTGGAATTTCTGGTGTATCCTCTTTGTTTTGTCTGTTACATTGAGGACTAAGTCAGTAGCAGCATGCTTGCATTGTACACTTGTCTTGCTGTCATTAAATCATGACTGCCCTCTTTTCTGCCCTGTGATCTTTGTGGTTCTTAACTGTGATGTTCATTCTAGGAATTCCATCATCACATGACCTCTTTTATGGCCATTCATTGATGGATGATGATGACGGTACTGGACTATTTGATTGGGAAAGGTAAGCATAATAAAGCCTCATGCATATGTCGTTTATACAATGGTTCTAATATTTCTGTTATTGTTGTCAGGCGCCCACCAAGTAAGAAAATCTTCAACTCAGATGGCACTTTTGGTCCTTCTGCTTGGTCTTTCGACACTGTAGATGATTCAGAGAAAAGGAGGAGCCCAATAAGGTATTGGAGGATCTACTTGTATCTGTGTCTGAATTGGTTCTAGGCTCCTGATTCCTTAAATGTTCTTATGTCGTGCAAAATTATTAGGAATTTTCTTGCTAATCTCTTCAAAATTGTTCTTTGCAGTGAAGAATCAAGCTCATCTGCTGCAGGTCAGTAATTTTTACTCTTAACTTCTTTTTATCTTCATCAAAGACTCTTTATGGGGTGCATTTCCTAGCGAACTAGGGTTTAAATACGCAAAACCTATGTCTTGATCTTTCCCCTCTTTTTTTTGGGTTCAAAGCAATGAAGAAACCATCACCATCAGTAAAGAATGAGATGAACCAGAAGGATGAGTTTGATATAAGCTTGGATAAGCTAGACATTCCAAATATGGATGCACATCTTCATGGGAGGTCGCTATTTAACAATCCAGAAAAGGTGGATAGAAAAGGAACAACGGATCAGAAGAAACTTGAAACAAGTTATTGGCCAGAAAATGTTACTGAGCAGCCAAGAACTCAAGAACCGCGCTGCCGTTTATCACTTAAGGAGAAATTTTCTAATTGGGATTCTCCTACTTTCCATCTGAAGGATAGCACTGGACTAACTAACCAATCGAGTTGCACCATAATGCACAAAGATAAACCTTCTTTCCACGTTTCTCCAGATTTGAGCGTGTATCAAACTGTGGAGTCAACCGACAAGAGACCTGTTTCTCACAGACCTGACAATGCCATTTTTGAAGATGGCATTCACATGCAGCAGCCTATTTCAGATGTGTTTGGCGATAAAACTGAATTATCAAACCCATTTCGGACCAAGGATCTTCAGATCGACATTGATATGAACACTTTATTTGGAGAGAAGGTGGACAAAAAGCAAGAAGACATTTTTCCAACTTTCAGCAATCGAAGCGCAGACTCCGTCCCTGCTGAGAAAGCAGTGAGTTCTGTAAGACAAACTGTCGGTGGACACAGTATATGCTCACAGCCTTCTGGCAAGGGTTCATTCAGGCATGGGTTCAGTCCTGGTTTCAATTTCCAGGAGTCAGAATCAAACGCATTTTGGGGGGGTAGCCATGTTAATAATGACACTTTCCTGGGGGACCTTGAGTCTAGTGGTCTGCTTGCAAGAAAAAACAGTGATAAGAATGAAGTCAAGATTGAGGCATCTGAGAAACCAGATACTAGGTTGTTGACGGAAACACATCGGCTCTCTGCAGATCACAAAAGTGAGATGAATGGAACTGAAACATGTTCTAATGGCTCAGAAGTGTCCAATTGTTCTGATGCACATAAGGAAACTTCAGCGGCAGCAACACAAATTCCTGCAAACTTAAGCTGTCTTCAGGAAACCTCAGCAGAATTGTTCCAAGTTCGAACTCATGTTAGACCTATAACAAGAGAAAAACTGTAAGTACTGTGCCCATCAATTGTCTTTCTTCTAAACTGTTGTATGTTTCATAGACTTACTGGAGGCTCTCTCATTGTCCATTACTAGAGATAATCCTAATGTTGACTTCAAAGCTCCAGTGCATTTGACAAGCAAGATTGATGATGTTGGAGATCGTTCTAAACTAAATGCTATGTTCCAGTCTCCTTTTATTGGAGGTCCGTTGCTCATTTATATTCTTCTGCCTCTCTCAAAAAAGCCATGCCATTATGTTAATATGTTCGCTGCTATCTAGAGGAGATGGGGATTGAAAAGAAGATCATAGCAAGTGTGTCACCAGACAACAGTGATGTTCAGTATCAGTTTATGCTTGAACAACGTGTTCTCCGGCGGCTTTGTGTTCAGAAGATAGTGGTGCCTACACCAATGAAGGACAAGCTAGATAAGGTAATGTAGATCAACTAGGTCGTAACAATTATGCGCTGCTTGTTTTCCCATTACTTTTTGAATATTCTGAATTACACCTGTCCTAAGGATGCTGGTCTACCGTGTCATTTTGAAAATGGTAGGAAATTTTCCAAAATATACTTTGGTGATGTGCAACTTCATTTTGATGCATAATCCTTGTGGAAAACTTATCAAATGTTATTGTCAGAATATCCTTTTATGAATATCATATTCTGCTTGCACTCTTTCTCCATGTAATGAAGTTTCAATGCTTCTTATACAGGATACACGATTTAGGATAGTGGAGGATGGATCTCATGCCCTTCCGAAAAGTGTCTAACAGGTGAACAGCAAGAATAGACTTTCCATTTTCAGTCTTCTCGTGTTTTATGTGAATCTAGTGTGAGTCATAAAATCAGAAGTTAAAAGGCGTGTCCAACATTTATCCATGTTACTAATTGCAACCTGTCATCATCAGGGGAGGAAATGGCAATGTAGGGGAGGAAGAAACACATTTGACGCCTGTTGAAATGCAGGGCAAGCACCTACATGAGCCCATGAGCTCATCCATGTCCATATGCTCATTTTATGTGCACCACTCTCTTTAATAATGTCTGTCTGAAAATATTAATGTTTCCTTCACCCATCAGTTTCTTAGTGTTGGTTTTCACCACAAGATCGACTCATTGTACACCTGTGGACTCTAGATTTGTGCTCTTTTTCAGTTAATAACTCTGGGAGGGTTGTCAGATGTTATACATTGTTAATCTATTAGATTTAAACATCAAGTAAAGTTACCTCGGTAGCTACAGAAATGTAGCCTATTGTCTGATGCTGTGCAAACAAAATATACTAAGATTTTCTACTCTGCACTTCAACTCTCACACTGACCTGACGCCGTGTGGAAAGCATTGGATTGGTATTGGAAAAGATACAAAATCAGATCAAACTGAAGTAGCTACAACAAACTTGTTGAATGTTTGCCATGCTCGTCAGAAAGACATGCAGGCCCCAATCATCATCTATAACACAAACACTAAATTAACCTAGGCTGTGCGAGTCAGAAACCTTTCCTACCTACCTACAAACCCAGCCGCCTTCCATCTAAATCTGACCTGGGTGAATCAAATCTCTACTTGCTGAAGATCCATTCCAATCCTCGCTTGGGCACGCCAAGCAACCACTTGTACTTGTGGTAGGGAGGACGATGCTCCATCAACTCCAAGAACTTCGCCCAACGGGCAATCCGTTCGCCGTCGCGTCCTCCCCTCCAGTTCCAGCTGCCGATGCACATCTGGATTCAGAGAATCAGAGTTCAGCCATGCTCAATTCGTGAAACCGTTTGCAGATAGCGATCATAAGCAGCAAGGAAAACTTGTGCACAATGGCATACCGTGATGCGGAAGACCACGATGGAAGCCACGACCACGGCGGCGACGGCGAACCACCGCAGCGTCGCCGCCGAGGTCGGTGTCCCTGCCATTGCCAAGAAGCCGGGCTGCGTCGGCGTTCGGCTCTCCTGCAGCCGCACAAGAAGCCAAGAAGTCTCAGAACAAGCATGAATCCGATGGGACGGGAGATTAACCTACCAAGAAAGAATACGGGGGATGGGATCACCTGAGCCCGGCGGCCCCGCGGCGCCGCGGCGGCGGCGGCGGCGGCGGCGCGTGTCGGGGTATGCTTCTTGCGCCGCCAGATGGAGGTGATCCGCGGCAGCCGCGCCCACCTGCTCCGCAGGAAGCGGAGGATCTTGCCGCCGCGCGGCGGCGTCCCGGGCTGCGTGGGCGCCGCGGCAGGGCGCGCCCCGCATTGGGAGGTGACGGTGAGGATGAGGCGGCGGCGGAAGCGGAGCAGCAGGGACAGGCGCTCCCCGCCGCGGCCCCATCCGGGGAGCACGTTCTCCGCCGCGGCGCGGATGTCCAGCCCCCAGCGGTGCCTCAGGCGCACGGCCACCGACCACGACGGAGGCCCCGGCGGCGGCGACGCCATGAGGACGAGGGAGGGGGAGGGCCGTTCGGCCGCGCGGCGGCTCTGCTTCCTGGTGGCAACGGTCGAGAGGGGAAGACGACAGGGACGTGTCTGGGGATCTGGAGATATGGACCGTCCGATGAAAAGCGATACGGAGGAAGGAGCGCATGCTCATGTAATTTGGATTTTTTTTTGCGAAAAGTAATTTTTTATCAAATTGCAGAAGATGGCGGTCTACTTTTCAATCATGTTATATGCCGACTGGTAATTATTGCTTAGCACCAGGTGCACTAAGGTCCCGTTTGGATCCCTTCATTTGAAGGAATTGGAATCTACTTAATGGAGTAGGCTAATTTATCTTGGAACGTGGCATTCCACAACTTTCCAAAGTTTAGATATAAGCCTATCTTAAATTCATGGGGTGGGAGATGGAAATTGATTCTATAGATTATGATTATTAGAATGGAATTCAATTCTTATAGCACGCTCTTGAACTCGCTTCCCTATATAGAAGTGCAGCACATAAGTATCTCTCCCATATCGCCAACAATAATATACAAATATATTCCACATACAATTATATTAGCTTAATTAATTTGGGTCTAAATTATGATTATTAGAATGGAATTCAATTCCAATGATCCAAACGGGACCTAAGAGAAATCTTTAGAAGTTTTGACTTGCAAAAGTGACGAAGCGTGTCATGGAAGGTTGATATATGGGAACAAATCTCGAAATTATAAGGGAAACCTAAATTAGAATAGTTTCCATAGTATTAAATATGCTAGAAATTTTAAAAAGTAGGTATTTCCAAGTTGTTTGGCTTCGGCCGCACCAAAAGCCCCGCGAGCAAAATGTCCGCCGCACTTGTGGCGAGCTTAGACAGCAAAAATGAACTAGCGAGCGTAGCTGTTTTCGCGGCACGCCTGAACTGCGTCTCCAACAAACACCAAGCCAATTTGCTGAAGTTGCAGCACGGCAAACTCGGCGCGCTTAGGCGGCAACCAAGCGCGCCCTTACTCTCCACGGTTAGGTAATGTAAGAAATGTCTTTTGAGGATTTTTTTGATACCTAGATTTTTGACCTTAAACTCTATAATCAATAATAGGATCATCCCTATAGATATTGGACCTGTAGTCCCGTACCAAACATGTCACAATTTTTTTTATTTATTCAAGGGCAATGTAAATAAAGTCCACTGTAGAGATAGCCAGTGGGGACACTATTAGTATTAAATACAAATTTTCTTGGAATTAAGGATCAACACGCATTATTTAAAAAATGAGCGGAGCATGTGGCGGGGTGGAGCAGGGGCGGCGGCGGCCGTGGCCGTGGCCCATGGGTGGCGCGGCCGGAAGAAGGATAAGGCTAAGGAAAAAAGAAAAATATAAGAAAAATATTGAACAGACAATGACAAATGGGGTCCTCCATTTAGATGACAGGTATGGTCTATTTACTATGGCTAACGGTATTAAAATCGTCATCCATCCCATTCCCTCGATCCCCCGTACCAAACAAAGAATTGGGACAGACTCGTCTCTCTCAACCAAACATAAAATAGGATCGTCCCATTTAAAAAACAGGGACGGAATGATCCCGTCCCTCCTTATCTCCGAGCCAAACGCACCCTAAGTCTGCCAATTCAATGGAGTATTGTTGTTGGCATCGTAGTATGGACCATATAATTAGATCCACAGATGAAACTTAAGTGAGCATTACTACTTTGGAGAATCTTACAACCTCGTTATGAAAAACGGGAAAAGTGAGCCTGTTCGCCATTCGGTTGATTGAGATTGTTGCCGCAGCTGCAGCAGCCAAATGAGCAGCCTGAGACTGGATTGTGGGCCTGTTGCCTTTGTGCAGCTGCAGCTGCTTGTGCAACCAGCACAAACGAACACGCTAAGTACAAATAGGCTATCTTGAACGTCGAGCATTAGTACTTTGGAGGATCTTGCAACCTCACGGTGGAAGAGCAGAGATAGGCTATCTCGTGCCTGAAGTCGGTGTTCATTTGAAGGACCGGTGGAATTCCTCGGTCATCAATTTGCCAAAAAAACAACAACGAAGACTAAAAGCCTCTCTACTTATATATGTAGCTTGGAACATATGGAAGGAAGGAAATCGTCGAGTATCTGAGAGCCGGAGTATGCAACCATCACAAGTGCTGCATGAAATCAAGGAGGAAATGCTCGTTCGGAAAATGGCGTGCGGGAGCCCGGAGTTTCCTGTTATCATGTTAATTGTTTCCTATCTAGCTGTGCTTGAGAGCTCTATGTGCATATATCCTTTATGTAATATATCATTGTAAAGACTTGCTTGCTATTCTCCTTAAATGACAGTGCAGTGCTCCTGCAAAATCTTTCAAAAAAAAAAGATAGGCTATCTCGAACGCATGTCCACTCAGCAAGGCGGGGGCTAAAATGATTACAAAACCATGAGGGATTTTTTTTTTTTGAGGGGTAGTGCTTGTCTGGAGGTCCAGACTGTCTGATTTAAATGTGGTTAGGGACTACCATGCATGAGCGGTCGCGTAGCTTTGATCAATTAACTCCAAGCCCTACAAATACTCTGTGTATATACAGAAGAAGAGCCACAAAGTTCAACGAATGATCAAATGCGGATTTTTGCAAATGAAAGAGAGAAGGACAAAGGATACGAGGAAACAAAAAATGGAAGACTTTTTTTAGAGTAAAAATTAAAAAGGAAAAAGGAAAACTTTGGTGTTCGGAAAGGACGGTGTTTGTGGCGCATAACGTACATACATAAAGCTCACCAAACGAGCGGGCCTCCATTTCTATCCTAGTAAGCCCTAGCTAGCGGCCGCCGGCTTAGTAGGGCTGCTGAAGGATCATCATTGAAGGTCTGAAGGAGGATGGACGGGACGGAAGAGTGGGGACTACTCCTCGCTGCATTGCCGATCAACATTTTTACGCTAGCTCCTAGTACGAGCTAGCATATAGACCCAATTAAGTACCCAACCTGCCTAGTCTCCGATCAGTCACCAGCACTGCCTGTGTAGTAGTCTGTGTACTCCTGCAGTCACCGGATCGATCCACGGGAGACGACGACGGGACAGAGGCCGGAGAGAATAATTAAGTGAACTGCTGGTCCAATCGACGGGCGTACGTACGCATGACCTGCCCATGAACATTCTCACTCGCACGTCGCATATCAGCAGCTGAGCTGAGCATCGATCCGTAACGATCGACTAGCTCGGTCGTGCTGCCAAAAAATTAAACTAACTCAAGTAAAGTTCTCGGAGCTACTCCCTCCGTTCCAAATTATAAGTCATTTTAACTTTTTTGGAGAGTTAAAACATCTCAAATTTGACCAAATTTATACAATGAAGTAATAACATTCATGATACCAAATAAATATTATTAGTTTCTTCATTAAATATATTTTCATAGTATATATCTATTCGGTGCCATAGACCTTTGTAATCCTCTCTATAATTTTAGTGAAACATAAAATGATTTGACTCTCCAAGAAAGTTGGAATGACTTGTAATTTGGAATGGAGGGAGTAGCTAGCAGGAAGCTTAATTTGCGTGTTTAATTTAAGACCGTATGTCCCAGCCGCACAGGATCATCGGACACTCAGAATTCCATACCCTATCAGCTGCCCAACCACCGCTGTCAAGTACTGCAATTTCTTTTCCTCGATCTCAAGATGGTGTATTAGCTAGGTCAGCAGGGATCGAGCGTATGTGGTTGTAGAGACCGTACAATATGCTCGGCGTATCCCTCAGATAGCTTGGATTGGCTATTTGGCTCGGATCGGGTGGTGTCAGCGTCAGCCCCCCACAGGCCACACTCTGGACAGTGAATGGGCTTTTCGATAGGGAGTGAGACGTTGAGAGGCCGGGGGAGTGTCGGTGGGTTCGGCGCCCCCGAAAGCGACTCCGAGATCGTGCATGGGAGGATCGGAGGCAAGGGAAGAATGGGAAGGTGGAGGCCATCCCAACCCAACCCAACACCACCGACTCGTTGCCTCCATCCCCATGCCGGCCGCGCGCTTTAATTAGTTGGCTACTAATCCCAAAGTAATCCGATGCGACAGTGCCGTGCCACCTAACCCACCTCCCTTTCTCCTTATCCACACGCCCATCCAAACTAACGGCCGGAACCACGCAGAGAGAGACCGAGGGAAAAGAAAAACGCCAGCTTTGTTTCTTCAAAGCAACGCGAGGGGGGGGGGGGGGACGATCAGCGTGTTCGCTTGCTATGTTTTTTCCATCGTGTTTGCCCACTGTGCTGCCTCCTTTTCTGACATAGGAAAATGCAGCTAGCGTGACGTGACGTGTATATATGCATTTTTTTTTGGGGGGGGGGAATTGTTATGGGGGCCGGGCAGGGAGGAGGAAGACGATCAGCGTGTTCGCTTGCTATGTTTTTTCTGTCGTGTTTGCCCACTGTGCTGCCTCCTTTTCTGACATGGGAAAATGCAGCTAGCGTGACGTGACGTGTATATATGCGTTTTTTTTGGGGGGGGAGGAATTGTTATTGCTTGTGAAATAAGGTGGGAATATAGCGGGATTTTGAGAGGGAAATAGGGTGCCACGGCATTAATGGATGGGATGATAAATGATAATACTCCTAGTATACTCTGAACTCTGAAACTTTAAGATGAGCCGTTTGAGAGTATACAAGCCAGAACATTTAATAGGGATTTCTACATGCTATGCTATGATATGGTATCGTATCCAAAAATAGAAAAAAAAATATTATGCCATGAATTAATGATACAATGCTAATCTGTTTTGGTAGAAAATTTTGACTGCTGGTAATTCTTTAAACAACTTAAATTTACAGGAAATCATTGTCAGGAGGTAGACCTTGTAGGCTGTAGTTCAAGAACTCATTGCGGTACAAGCGTCCCATTCATAGCTAGCCCAGTGCGGTACTCTCGTACGGAACACTGCTTCCAGATTCCCGCAAGCGCGCAAGATTCCTGTGCGATCAGCTGTCAGAAGCCTTGACCACTGAATTTCACGAATACTATTCTCGACGCTGCTGCATGCCATGGCGGAAAGAGAGGAGCAGCAAAGGACGCACTCTTGTCTGTGCTTCATAAATCCATGCACCAAAAATTTGTACGGAGTACTACCCGAAAAAAACATTTGCAAGCTTTTCGCAAAAGCGACAAGAGGTTCTTGACAAGATGCTGACAGCCCGTGTCTTGAGATCGATGACCTGGTAAATTCAGCAGCAGTGGTCAGTGGAAGTCACTGTGTTAGAGAAAGGAGACCAGGACTGTAATTTTGTTTCTTTACACCCTCCCTGTTGTCTCAAACTGATCTGTGTCATTTTCAAGTTTCTGACAGTTCAGTAACTTCCTGTAAATTAGTGGATTAAGGAGGGTTCGTTTCATCATTTATGCAAGGGGAGAAAAAAGATTCAACCCTATCATTTTCTAGATCGCCATTTATGGCGTGGGCTCTTGTAACTGTTTGCACTTATATCCTCAAAGTGATGGGCTGCGATTTCGTGGGGCTGGTTGCTATTTATTTAATATACAGGGACTAGATTGATATATCGACCAGGATGGCCACTAGTGCTCACCACTACGACATCTTGCAAATAGCGTCGATAAATTACTCACCAAATAGGAGATCATGACCTCCGTTTACATTAAAAAAATTCACCAGAATTCTCCTACAACAAATGATTAGTTTTATTTTTAAGGGGAAAAATAAGGGATCATCAATCAAATTGTACGAGGCAAACAACTATAACTATTAAGTATTGACGGATATTTGGCTCACCTCCATACATCTCGGGCGCACCCTGCCGACGACCATCCCGGCCCCAGCGTCCACCAACTAAACCGCCAGCGACCACCCCGATACCGGCATCCACCTTCGCCTAGCGCGCCTTCTCAGGCTCATATAGGTAGCTCCGGATCTGACGAAGGACGGGGGGACGAAGAAGATCTGGATCCGCCCCTTCCTCCCCCAACGGCTACCACCTCCACAGCGGACACTGCGGACCCATCGGCAGCAATATCTCTAGCACCGTGGTCGCCATCCCTGAATCCCTTGGCCCCTCCCTATGAGCGGCGACCCAAGGGGCTATCAGGGGGGACCCCAAACTGGCTGAGGTACAGTGCCTCTTCCTCGTCTTCTTCGGATGGGTTGCAGTCGAGGTCGTCATCCACCACCCATCGGAAAGGTAAAGGGAGGGTGGTGGCGATGGACATATCGCCGGTCGCCCCTCACCCTGCCCCTTCTTCTGGTGGTTTCATGGCAGATGCTTGGAGGAGAGGGCCCACATCCGGCACCCCGGCTGGCCGTCCTAGGCCGTGGATGCTGCTGGAGCGCGAGGCCCCGGACATCGCATGTGCTTCAGGTCGCGAGTTGCAAATCCCCAACATCAGTAACGAGGGGCCTTCAGGTGAGGACTGGGTGGAGGTTCATCGCTGTCGAGGACAGCGTAGAGACCACCCCGGCCCGCGTCCCGCCCCTCGCCTAGTCCCGGCGGACCTGGTGGGATGCTGCTTCAATTGCTTCGCCACGGACCATGTCGTTGCTACCTGCAGAAACCCATCCCGTTGCCTCCGCTGCAGATGGGAGGGTCACTGGTCGCGCCATTGCAAGCGGGGTCGCTCTCCGCTGCAACCTCGCCGTCGTTCCCCGCCTCCACCCCCACATCGAGCCTCGGCTCCGGCACGGGTTCAAGCTTGGACTGGGTGCGGCCGTTCTTCTTCCTCCGATGTGACAAGGTCAGCACATTCTCAATCTACTCGACATATTGGCTCTCCTCCAGCGATTTGCGCACCGTCGTCGTCAAGTCCGGAGGACATGTCTATTCTATCATCGCCGGCATCACCTAGGCCCTATGGGGATTCTTCTCGCCGTCCGGCAACTGAAATGTGTGTGGTACCAAGGTCGCAGGAGATTGAAACTTGTGAATCGCGTCTCTCGTCCTATGCTCTGGTCGTGATGATTGGAGTGCGCGCCCGTTGGTCTCTACCATGCAGGTGGGACGAATTCTCGAGGAATTCCTCAATGTCATTCCTGAGGAGTACTCTGTGCAGAGAGATTGGACCCTAATGACTTCCTGGTTCAGTTCAGTATGCCGGCGATAGCTGAACGGATTCTACACTCTCATTTGCCGCCAGAAGCGCCGTTCCAGCTGATCTGGAGAAGATGGCGCCGCCAGTCCACGGCAAGCCTGGCCTCAATGCGGTTCAGAGTGTTGGTTGAGCTACGAGGGATTCCTGCACACGCACGCAATTTGGATACTACATAGATTGTTCTTGCTTCTGCCTGTTCCGAGCTGGTGGAGGCCCCAGCACACCTTGCTGGGAATAATAATGCAGTTTTGTATCTTGCCTACTGGTGCATTCATCCGGACCTTGTCCCCAATGAGAAGTTGATCTTTATCCCTGAGCCACCGACGCTGTATGTTGAGTGCGGCCTCTTCTTGAAGCCTCATGAGCTGATTCACTCCAAGCATGATGGGTTGTGGTACATGGTGCACATCAGGATTGTGAATGTACAAGTTTGGAACATCTTCAGTAATTCGTCTGATGATGGCACTTCGACAGACAACTACGATAGTTCGGAAGATGAAGACTATCCGGGATTCTCACAACGCAGCAGGAAAAATCCATGGCCAAAGAAGACTCGATTCACAGATGAAGCAGCGGGCTCTGGTGGTGGACCTTCCCTTGGTCCTGGCTAGGGGCCGCCATTCTCCATGGCGGCGACGACGATAGGGTACACGACGACAGCAACGACGGTGATGGTAGGCTCTCTTGAACTGGCACGGTCGCTGCCCACGCCACTGCGGTTTGGTCACTAGGAGCGTGCCATTTCTCAGGGGAGCCCACCGAGCGGTACAGTTACACCAACGGCAGCAGCTGTGCGTCTGGTCGCCTCACCTCCGAGCAGCGGCAAGGCGGAAAGTGCTCAGGACGTCATCATCGCTGCTTCTGCTCCAGGAGATAGTAGCAACATGCGGGCTTTTGACCCGATGGTGATGGATGTGGCCCTGGATTCCCGGAGGAGTGCAAGACACCCGCATGTGGACAACGTCCTTGTGCATTATCCGGGGGACACGGTCCCACCTAGATCCTGCGAGGGGGCCCACTATCTGCACATGACCCGATGAGGTTGGAAGCGAAGTTGTCTCCTGTTTCAAAGTCGCTACCAATCCTACCCAACACATCTTCGTCTGATGGGCTGGGCTAGGAAAAGGCAGCAAGTGGGTCGGGAGGACATCCGTTGGTAAGTGCGGCTGGGCCGGCCACACTTGATGCCATCTAGGAGGATGAACCAGACTTGCAGGTTCCAGCAATGGACGCCGAGTTGAACATCCCCGCGCCGGTCGAACACGCTCACACGCAAGCATCTCTGAACCTCCACTCTGATTCAGATCATGAGGCAATCAATTTCGAAGTGGTACGCTTCGATGATGCTCCGGCTCCTGGATTACATCCTACAGCACATAGCAATTTCGTGACCCTTACCAAGGGCTCCACACATACACTACCGTTTCATTTCCCCCTGGAGACCTCTACGCCTGTTAAGAATGCTGCGACTAACTTCACACATTCCATTTGCAGGGTGAGATTGCCGGTCGCTTTGCAGCGAACACCGTCTAGGCGCAAGGCCCGCACTCCCCTGAATATAACACCGGCGATTAGGAGAACTAAGAGACTTGCCAAGAAGTCTCACCATCGAGTGACAAAACTGGCACTTCAAGCACACAACGTGCTTATGAAAAATCTAGGCATCTCATCATCTGCCGGGCCACTAGATGTTGCGGCCTTCCAGTGCTTCCTGGAGGTCTTCACCGTGACATTATCCATCTCCCAATGCGAAGCCCTTGATAAGCTGATTCCTGATGGTCGACCGTTGTTCAGTGCCGTAGTAGCGGAGATTGAGCCTTGAGCTACTCCCTACCTGGCTTAGCATCTTTGGTCGCTAATATGTATAACTATGATTGCTGAAAACATGCTGGTATGGAACGTTCTAGGGCTCGCTAGACCTAAGAGAAATGTTGTGCGTGACCTGGTCGCCTAGGAGCGTGTGTCGCTCATTACGTTACAAGAAACAAAACTTGATGCTTGTAACGATGTGTTAATTATGGAGTTGCAAGAAAATGACTTTGACTACTATGTGTTGCCTGCGTCGCACACTTGTGGTGGCATAATTTTGGCATGGCGATGAGAGGTCGGGTAGCGTCTAACCCAATGCTTTGCGAGCACTCCCTGACCGCTAAGGTAAAGCTTCTGGCAAATGATGAGGAATGGTGGTTGACATGTGTATACGGAATTCCCTCAAGGATCGGGACCTCTTCATCCTCGATGGCCACCATCCTCCTTCTGGCTCGAATGGTGAGGTGAGCGTCCTTCAGTTCCTTGGAGTGCCGATCCTCGACCTCCCTGAGGGCCTCGACGGCAACAGCCTCATTGCTTTGGACGGCTGCAGCTCGAGCTTCAGCGGCGGCTAGCTTCACCTGAAGCCTCCTCACCATAACCTCTGCGTCCTCGGCTCTACGAGTCTGCTGCTTCAGCTTAGCAGCCTGCTCGTCGTAGAGCTCATCCAAGGTGAGAAGGTAGGCAGCCATGTGGAGTACGGTGGGGTCATCCTCGTGCTGTCCACGTCCTTCCAAAGTCCTCACCCGGGCCAGCCAAACCAGGCGGTTTTTCTTAACAGGCGGGTAGAACCTCATCGGAGTGCGGCCGATGTGCCTCTCATAAATCTAGCATAGGAAACGTAGAGCCTTCCGGGCTGCCACTTGATAAGTGTCCTTGTGCCGGAAGCCAGTGGCGGTCACATTCCATGGCAAGATGTTGGGGTAGCGGCTACTCCGCCTGATGTAGATAATCATCTCATATCGAGGGGTCCCGCGGTCCTCGTACTCCCTGCTGGTGTACTCCGGACGCTCATACATTCCAAGGCGGTCCATGCAGGCGAACAACAACTTGGGAAAACCGGGCTCCTCCAGGCAGTGGCTGTTGACCCATCCGTCTTCAGCCATCTGGAAAAGAACCGGAGCGCAAATTAGTTTTGCAATAGAGCAGTGGTAGGAAGAAATTTTGTAAGTCATTTATTTTGGTCAAAAGGGCTATTCCGGTCCTAAGGTCACATCCTACAGCCAACGACGGCTTTGATACCACCTGAAGCGTCCCCACATAAGTAGAGACTAAATGTGTTGCAAATATCAGTCCTAGGAGGCTGATAGCACATTTATTTAACAGATAATTCAGTTACCGTACAACTCCCGAGGTAGTGGGCGTGAAAGCCACGCAGCGATAAGAAGCAAATAAATAACGGTGGCTAACCAAGCGACTGCCAAAAGACAGCACTCGGGACTACACGACAGCAGAAGCATTTTGTGAAGGCCAACACCACAGGTAGCGTTGGGTGCGGACACAACCTCCTACTCAAAGTCCTCGGCGACGAAGTCCGGGTCTTCCTCTGTAGCAACGAAGCAAGGGTGAGTACTAAAGTACTCAACAAGTCCAACCCTATCCACGAAGGGGGATACAAACAAGTATATGCACAGGATATAACAAGGATAGGCTAAGGTTCATTTTCAATAAAGCTAGATTTTCAACACATGCACGGGCTTGTTTTCAAAAGAGTTTTTGTAAAGCTTTTCTTTAGTAATCTAAACATTGAGTGGGGTCGATCCTACACAAAGGATCCAAATTTTATTGCTATCAGACTCCCTGTCCGACATAGCTCACGACACAACTGCCGGACACTTCCAAAATCCAACACACACACCATGAAACCATCCATCCCCAAGTGCTAGTTATGTGACCAAGCTGTAACTCGTCCAATGACGTGGACATGGCTACTCGGATAGGTTTTAACTCTGCAGAGGTTCTACACTTTTTCCACAAGTAGGGTACCGCAGCACGATCACCTTAGTGCCGGTGCGGATCCTAACAAAGCCATTACCCACCTTAACTAAGACTGCCTAGTCCATACGGAAGCACCCAAGGGGTTAACGGCTCATCCACGAGACCGTAACCGGGACCTAAGTCACCAAGATCTTACTCCTTTTCATGGGCTCTCGTTGCTCACCAGCACACCTGGAGACTAACAGTTCAGCTAGTGGGATTTATGCTAAGCCGTTGCCCATACAACGGTCGAGTGGTTGCACGATGGTTGAATTAGGCAAGATGACACATCAACTCGGTCCTTAATTGTGACAAGATGGATATCTCCCAACCTTGCTCAACCACTAAGGTACGAGCACAACATTCTGGCATCTCACTGAGAAACGCCCATCCATCTCATATACACATTCCTTGCCTTTGAACCCGGAAACCTATTTTCCCATTTGAACACACACACGCATTTATTCTCCAAATAAACCATTGTAATCATGATTGAAGTTGAGTAACGAATTCCTAAGCATTCTAGCAATAATTATCATCTAAACAGAGCAAATCATATTTAGAGATAAATATGGGACAACAAGGAATATTCATAGCAATCAAGGGGTGGCTATCCAACCATGTCTTGCAATAAAACAATATGCATTTTTATAAAATAGGCCAATAGGTTATGTTTGAAAAACTAGGTATTAAGTATGCATCAAAGGGTGAGATTGGACTTGCTGTCTTCAAAGCCTTCCGGAAGTTCCAGCTCGTGCTGCTAGTCCTCGGGCTCGGGCTCGCGATCAAACTCCTCCTCGTGCTCCTCCTCGGGTACTCCGCGATCTACGGCACACACAAACGGGCACACAAATAAATAAAAGAAAATCGGTTTTTACCCATTGAGCTCCGAACAGAAAACCCGAACGGAAAATAGGTAGAAAGAGTATTTTTGGGAAATTTGGATATGGATTGGCGGAGGTATACTGGAGGATGATGTGGTCGAATTTGGGAGTAATTGGAGGAAGTTTAGTGCATGAAATGACGAGTTAAACATGGATTAGGGGCTTAAAAAGGAGTTTAGGACTAAACCGCGAGAAATCAGGGGCCTATTGGTAAATATTTTTTGGAGTGGAGGGGCTGATCTGTGAGGATCTCTTGAGAGTGGTGGAGGGACTTGTTTGCGAATAGGAAGAAAGAGGGGGTCAGATCGGAATTTTGGGGAATTTTCCCCTTCTTCTCCCAGGAACAGAGAGAGAGAGGGGAGTGGGGGAGTTGGCCGGCGGTGGCCGGCCGGGCGGGCTCACCGGCGGCGAGCCGTGGGCGAAGGGGGGTGGAGGAAGTGGAGGGGCTCCATTTTGCCCCTTACCTTGGGGAGTTGGAGAGGGAGAGGGGGCGGCCGGTGGTGGCTCGGGTGGCGACGGCGCACGGGAGGAGCGGCATAGGCGGCGGCGCACGGGCGGCAGCGGTGCTCGGTGAGGGAGGGAGCAAGGCAGCGGGTGGATGGATGGGGTGTGGCGTGGCTTGGGAGAGGGGCGGTCGGGATGGCCCCCTTTTATAGCCGGTGAGGTGGCCGGCGGAGTGGGCTCCGGGCGGCAGCCGGTGGCGGTAGGGGCTCGGGTGACCGTGGTGCCGGCGGGGTCGGAGCGGGGCCTGGCGCGGGACGGCCGTAGGGGCGGCGCGCGGCCGGCAGGGCCGGGCCGAGCGGCACGAGCTCGAGTGTGCGGGGGGGCGGGGGTATGGCGCCAGGGAAAGTGGGCGCCGAGAGGAGTAATGGCGCCGGGGTTGCGTGCGCCAGGAAGAAGAAAGGAGGAGGAGAGAGAAGAAGGAAGGAGGAAGAAGAAAGAGGAAGAAGAAAGGAAGGAGAAAAAAGAAAAAGAAAAGGGAGGGGAAAAAGAGAAAAGAAAAAGGGGAAACCGGCGGCGAATGCGGCACGCGGTCCGAGCACGCGCGGCGGTCTGTCGACGGCACGCGGCGAAAATTACGGGCACGGATAAAATGATGGCTGTCGGCTTGGGTGCCGGGATGGCGAAATCGCCGGGAAGGTTTTAGAATTCCGGGAGCTCAACGGTAAAATGATTTTGCAAGCGATTTTTAACGGGTGATTTAAGGTGGTGATTTTTTTGCGGATGTTACAATTTGCATGGTCACCTTTTTACATGGAGCAATGAACGGTTGGACCCAACCTTGGTACGCATTGATAGAGCATTTGTCTCTGAGGATTGGGTGTCGACTTTCCCATATCATAACTTACATGCACTGTCACCCCAGTGCTCAGATCATGCCCTGCTTCTCCTGCAAAGTTGTTGCGTCTTTACCTCGTTCAAACATTTCCGTTTTGAAAATATCTAGCCGAAATACGAAGGCTACATGCAAACTGTGTAACAAGCCTAGATGGTCGGAAGCCGACGTCTTCCGCACCTTGGACTACAAGCTTCCTAATACGGCAGTCGCGCTGAAGAGATGGAGTGCCAAACATGTTGGTAGCGTTCGGCTTCAACTAGAAATTGCCAAGGAGCTGGTGCTCAGGTTTGATGTGGCTCAGGAAAACAGAACACTAGCACATCATGAACAAACTCTTCACAATAATATGAAACTCAAATGCCTAGGCCTTGCATCTCTACTACGGACCATCATGCGTCAAAGATCACGCATCACCTTCTTAGTGGAGGGTGATGCCAACACAAGGTTCTTCCACCTACAAGCATGTCATCGCAGTAGAAAGAATCATATTCACTCGCTCAGGGTGGGTCACCTTGATGTTGTACATGAAGAAGCTAAAGCCGAGGCAATCTTCCAGTACTTTGATGCCTTGCTTGGATTGGCCTCCCCACCAACGGTTTCACTGGATTTTCAACGCCTGGGTACTCCATCTATTGACTTGTCCTCGACTGATCAATGTTTCTCAGAGGAGGAGGTTTGGAAAATGATTCAAGAGCTTCCATTAGATAAGGCTCCTGGCAGTGATGGATTCATGGGTTTTTCTACAGAACAGCTTGGCCGGTCATTAAGCATGACATCATGCGCGCCTTCCATGCTCTCTAGTGCTTTGAGAGTCGCAGCCTTCACCTGGTCAACCAGGCTTACATGGTTCTACTTCGCAAGAAGCCTGACGCAGTAAAGATTGGAGACTATCGTCTGACTAGTCTGATCCATAGCTGCTATAAGCTCTTTAAAAAGATGTTTGCCAATAGATTATCCCCTGAATTGCACAATCTGGTTCGTCAAAACCAAAGTGCGTTCATTCAAGGTCGCCTTCTACACAACAATTTTAGGGTTGTGCAGCTATCAGCGAAACTTCTCCACCGACGAAAGTCACCATGTGCGTTGGTCAAGGTAGATATCTGCAAAGCTTTTGACTCGGTTGATTGGACCTTCCTGTTATGAATTCTACGACACATGGGTTTTACAAGATGATGGATTAATTGGATCAGTATGTTGTTATCCACGGCAAGCACTAAGGTCATCTTGAATGGATCCCTAGGTAGGAGAATTTTCCATGCCAGGGGTCTCAGGCAGGGCGATCCATTGTCACCCATGCTCTTTGTTCTTGCAATGAAAGCTCTGAATTCCATGATCAGATTGGCAGATAGAGAGGGGCTTTTGACATCCCTAGGCAGCAATGCCATGCAAGAACGCACTTACCTCTACGCAGACGATGTCGTGTTATTCCTATCGCCAGTGCAGCGGATCTGATCGTCACTGGAGTGATTCTGGATTTATTTGGTGGTGCATCTGGTCTTCACACAAACTTGGACAAATGTCTCATCTCACCAATTCAATGTGATCTTGAACACACTGTCAGGTTGATGCAACGCCTAGAGCCTTTTCCATGCAAGTACCTAGGGATCCCTCTATCTACTAAAAGGTTGCGAAGAAATGACCTTGTGCCTCTGGTTAAGGTCAAGATGTCGGCCATATCCATTCATACAGCCATTGCGGTCTCCCTCTCCCCCTGGGTCATCAAGAAAATTGACAAACACAGAAGAGCCTTCCTATGGAAAGGAACATAAATGGTCTCTAGGGGTCACTGCTTACTAGCCTGGCCAAAAGTTTGCCGACCATCTGCTCTTGGAGGCCTTGGGATCACAAATCTCTAGACCATGGGTTATGCACTTCGTATGCGTTGGTTGTGGCTAAAGAAAACAGACACCTCAAGATCTTGGTATGCCTTAACTAATTCAATGGAACCTCTGGTGGCTAAGATATTCTTCTACTCCACGTCAGTACAAGTTGGAGATGGGAAATAAACTTTGTTCTAGACAGGCAGGTGGATTGAAGGCCACTCCATTGCTGAGATTGCTCCATGCCTGCTCCAGGCGGTCGGTCCTAGAATTCGCAAGAAAAGAATGGTCTATGAAGGGATACAAGATAGAAAATGGGTCAATGATATCACGGGCGCTCTAACGGTCCAGGTTTTGCTAGACTACCTCAACATCTGGGACAAATTGGAGATGATCACGCTAGATGATGTCACCCCAGATAGGGTGCTTTGGAAATGGACAGAAGATCATCGCTTCTCCATAGCGTCGGCATATAGAGCTTTTTTCATCGGACAATATGAAATACCTGGAGCAAGGATCTTGTGGAACGCACTGGCACCTACTAAATGCAAATTCTTTATGTGACTCGTTCTTCATGGCCGCTATTGGATGGCATCGAGACGTAAGAGGCACAATTTACAGGACGATGATACTTGCATTCTTTGCGGGTAGGAATTAGAAACCATCAATCATTTGATCATAAGCTGCTCTTATGCTAGGGAGGTTTGGCACTTGATGCTATCACGAGTGAACTGGCAGACTCTAACGCCTTCTGTTTAAGAGCTCACTCTAGCCGACTAGTGGATGACGGCGAGGAAACGTGTGGACAATGTGGCTAGAAAATCTTTCGACTCAATGCTGATCTTGACTTCATGGTCCATTTGGCTTGAACGTAATGCACACACCTTCAACAGAGAAGAGAAAACGGTGATGCAGGTGGTACACAAGATTTCTAAGGAGGCTTCCGCCTGGGTAGCTGTACGTTTCACTTGCTTATCACCTTTCACTCCATCTCTTCTTCCTCATGACACGGGTAGCCTGGTAGCTTGGTGGAGGAATGGTGCTAATATGAATTCTATTTAGACTTTTTCTGTACAACAGATCATCACCCCCAGATGACACTGCTTAGGAGGTGTTTGGTTCCATGAACTAAATTTTAGTTCCTGTCACATCGAATGTTTAGATACTAATTAGGAGGACTAAACATGAACTAATTATAAAACCAATTGCACAGATTGGAGGCTAATTCGCGAGACGAATCTATTAAGCCTAATTAGTTCATGATTTGACAATGTGATGCTACAGTAAATATGTGCTAATCATGAATTAATTAGCCTTAATAGATTCGTCTCGCGAATTAGCCTCCATCTATGTAATTGGTTTTGTAATTAGTCTATGTTTAATACTCCTAATTAGTATCTAAATATTTAACATAACAAGGACTAAACTTTAGTCCGTGAAACCAAACACCCCTTTAAATATGTAATCTTGCTCTATCCTTTTAATGAAATACTCCCTCCATACCCAAAAAACCTGACGTTTAGGACAGGATTGTGGTAACCAAGGAGTGATTAATTAGGGGTTAGTTTTCCTTCTTTGCCCCTAATAAATATGGTTGCGCTTGCTCTCTGTACGAGAAGGTTAACTAGCTCAACTGGCTAGTGCGCGGAGCCTGCATTGTTGCGCCCCAGGTTCGAATCCCGGCTGCCCCACCTTTTTTGTTGCCCACTTCATTTTGCATGGCGATGGTCCGCTGCATGGCACTGTTCGCCCTGCGTGGCGCGCGCGGACAGCAGTTTTGCTCAGCGCCTGCATTTTCGCTTGGCGCGGACAGCAGTCTTGCATGCGCGCGGGGCAATTGTTTCATTTTCGTTTGTCACTTGTTTCATTTTCGTTTGTTGCCTGCGCGCTCGGATAGCTGATGGTTTGCGCTCGTTTGGAATAAGAAGACCGACGTTTGAGCTGCCTGTACTCCACGCCACTGGCTTATTTATGCGGCAATTTGCTTTCTCTCTTCTCCACGCCATTTGCTTGCTTGCTTAAATGCCTCTCTTTCCTTCTTTCTCAACCATCTATTCTTGCCATCTTCTCTGTCCACTTAACCGAGCAATGAGTGCTTTTTTCCCTGCCTTTGATCTAAACGTTCGTTTGGAAGAAGATGACGACGGCAACCTTCCCATCAATCTCAACGAGCCAGTTTTGGAAGATGAGAACCACGGTAATGTGTCTTTCTCAGTTTGTTCTTTCTCATTTATATGAACAGCGCCCCATGCAAATTATTTTCCTTTCTAAGTGTGGTCTTTCCTTTTCAACAGGAATAGATTTGAACTTACCATTAGATGAATTTGGAGCTATTGACTTTGATTACGTACAAAACCTCACTGGTACAGTCCTCTCACTTTGTTTTTTTATTTTACTAGTCATGCCGTGCCTAATTTGGAGCTGTTTTTTTTACTAGTCATGCGTGCCTAATTTGGAGCTGTTTTTTTTACTAGTCATGCCGTGCCTACACGGCAACCTTTCTCATTTATATGAACAGCACCCCATGCAAATGATTGTTTTTTCCCCTATAATTACATCATGTCGTGACTACTTTGGACTGTAAATAAGCTTGTTGTTATCATTATTAAAATGATTGGTTTTTTCCTTTAACTACATCATGCCGTGACTACTTTGCACTATTAAAAAGCTTGTTTTTTCGTTTTGCTAGAACAAGATGGTGATGCTCCCGTTCCACTACACCAACCGAAGAATGACTATTCTGATCGTGTTAGACAACAAGTGTATCAAGCATTGTTGATGAGAAGCAAAAATGGGAAACTAGGCAACCATGATACAACAATTGTATCTAACCAATTTGGAGTAAAAATTAGATCAGTTCAGCGCATATGGAGGCAAGGTAAAAACCAACTTTCTCAAAACATTCCGGTCGTGGTTCCTAATCTAAAGAAAGGTAGAAGTGGCCGCAAAGCAATCCCTCTAGATTTGGAAAAGTTGTGGGATATTCCTCTCAAGCAAAGGATGACCATAGAAGATGTGTCTAGTAAACTTGGTATTAGCAAATCTAGGATACAAAGGTATTTGAAAAGGGGTTTCATTAGGCGCCACTCTAGTAGCATCAAACCTTACCTCACTGATGATAACAAGAAGACTAGGTTGAAGTGGTGCATTGACATGATTGATCAAGGTTTGCTTGATGATCCAAAGTTCAAGGATTTGTTTGACTTTGTGTTTATTGATGAGAAGTGGTTCTACCTCACTCAAAAATCAGAGATGTACTACTTTCTACCCGAGGAAGATGAACCACACCGCCTTTGCAAGAACAAGAACTACATCCCTAGGATCATGTTCTTATGTGTATGTGCTCGGCCACGATTTAGAAATGGAGTATGTGTGTTTGATGGTAAAATAGGTTGCTTTCCACTAGTCAATTTTGAACAAGCTATTAGAGGAAGCCACAACCGTCTTCGTGGAGAGGAAGTAATCAAACTAATTCAATCAATCACAAGGGATGTGATAAGAGATTTCATGATAAATAGAGTGTTGCCCGCAATTAGAGCAAAGTGGCCAAGAGAAGATGTCAACAAGCCAATATTCATTCAACAAGATAATGCTCCATCTCATTTAAAAGTTGATGATCCTCATTTTTGTGCGGTTGCAAAGCAAGATGGGTTTGACATTAGGCTTATATGTCAACCACCCAATTCTCCAGATTTTAACATTCTAGATTTGGGGTTTTTTCGAGCTATTCAAGCCATTCAATACAAGAAAGATGCTAAGACAATTAAAGATCTAATTCCAGCAGTGCAAGAGGTAAATGATCATCCATTCGATTGATTAAATTGATCTTGAACAACTAAAGTACTCTACTCACTACAATCTGTTTTTTGTAGGCATTTTTGGAGTACTGTCCAAAGAAAGCAAATAGGATCTTTGTCACACTACAAACTGTTTTGAGGGAAGCAATGAAGGTAAAAGGTTGCAACAAAATCAAGATTCCTCACATGAACAAACAATCACTAGAGAGGGAAAAGAGGCTGCCATTGCAAATCCCTTGTGAAGCTTCATTGCTAGCCGAATCACTTGCTAGTCTTCCTGTAACAAATTAGAAGATGCAAGTTTATGCAAATTATTAGATGAGTGTATCTTAGGTTTGCAATGGCCAAATTGAGAGATGTTGTACTGTACCTTAGTGCTCTTTGTTTGCTGCTTCTTAATATGCTCTTCCACCTTCTTCAAAACGTCATCAGTCAACTTGATTCTAGTACCATCCATTTCAAGTTTGGCCACATCAGGAATATAGAACTCGCAATCGAATTTGTCCATTAGATGGAACCACTTTACCGGCATATCGTAATCTTCGTGTAGAAGTCCACAACGGCCACACCTGCGTGCGTTCCGGCGAGCTTGGTAGCAAGCTTCTCCGAAGACACCGCCAGCGTGGAACGTGCCACAGCGAGGGCATAGAGACTCGACGGAGTCAGGCTCGACGGAGTCGGGCACCATGTCGACTGAGTCTGCAACCATGCCGACGAAGGCCGCGACCTGCTCGACGGAGTCCGGCACCTCTTCGACGTCCGCGAACGTCTCATCCGAGTCCGCGAACACCGACGAGGCCGCGACCTGCTCGACGGAGTCCGGCACCTCTTCGACGTCCGCGAACGTCTCATCCGAGTCCGCGAACACCGACGAGGCCGCGACGGCGAGCACCTCCTCCGCAACGGACTCTGACGAGGCCGCGACGGCGAGCGCGCGACGAGCAGCGAGCATGCGGCGAGCGCCCTGCGACGAGCGTACAGGCGAGCGAGCGGCGAGCGAGCGGCGCGCTTCCGGCGAGCGTGTGGCGAGCGTCATGGCGAGCGTGCGGCGCGAGTGATCCATTCGTGGCGGCAAGGAACAACAACGAACTCTAATAGCGAGTTGAGCGTGGAGAGGAAGATGAAGGAGCGAGCATGCTATGGGAGATCGTGCTGAGGCAAATGAAGGAGTGGCGAGCGTGCTGAAGCCAGCTGCCAGCGTGAATCGAGGCGACGCAATTAATGGGGAGTGAAGACGGGCGGACGGCTGGACGGGCAATCGAAGCGAACGGGCGGCGTCGGCTAGGGGCAATCCAGTCCAAAGTTCACCCTGCCATGGCACAACGTCAAGCTTTGTAAAAACGGGCCAAAGGCCCAGAACGTCGACTTTTTTGAGTACGGAGGGAGTACGTGCCAAGGCACGGTCGTGAAAAAACTATTAAGTATTGGACCTATTTGACACTACATTGAACCTTGCCAAGTCATACTCGAGTCCACCAAACAGTGTCACCAAACACCTCACCAAACAGTATACCAAACACAAAAAAATTAGTAGTAAAATCTTATTAAACACGTGGGCATAATCACATATATTCCAAACTAAATGGACCCTAATGAAATGCCTTTGACCACCCCTACAAAATAACAATCACACATCTACCCCTCAGCCACCACCAACCCGAAGCGACCGTACAACAATATCTTCGGTATAAAACTCCCCTGTCTCCGTCTCCGGTGAGCGAGCAAGAGCGGAGGGGAGGGAGGAGAGGAGGCCGAGAACCGCAGCAGCTCAAGCAGCCGCGGAGCCAAAGCCCGGCCGATCCGGTCGCTGCTTGCCTCTCAGGTCCCCGCACCATTGCCAGTTCTGCTCTCAGATTCACGAGCTTGTCTCCCAGATCCAGCTTCGCCCGCCCGAATTCTGTTTATTGGGAGCAAAGAGGTAAGTCTGACCGGGAAAGGCCGGCTCCTGGGTGCTTTCTTGGTGTTCTTGCTGTACTTGCTCGATCGAAATGTGATCTTTGTGCCACGCAGGTGCTGGTCGGCGGCGTGGTTCGGTTGGTTGCGCCGGGGAGTTTCTGGTTCTCCTCCGCTTGTTTTCCTGGTGCGGCGGTGGAGATGGGGGTGGCGGGGGAGAAGTTCCAGCTGGGGACGGTGGGGGCGCTGAGCCTGTCGGTGGTGTCCTCGGTCTCCATCGTCATCTGCAACAAGGCCCTCATGAGCTCCCTCGGCTTCAACTTTGGTATGAGATCCAATCTTGCCTGAGATGCTTGGCTACTTGCTAGTCAGCTGCTGTTTGGTTCTTGGATGCTTCTGTTTCATGTTTGTTTGCTCATGTACTGTTTGCGGTGACGCGAGGTCAGGATTTAGTTGCAGGTGTGTTCAGGGAGCAGTGGGAATGGGAATTGGTGCTGCGCACTGTGTATGTGCTGTGAATTGTCATGGGGGGCTTGGTGTTGCGATAGATTTCACAATTTCAGTGAGAGCAAATTAGCTTGTGTGTCGAGGGGTATACCTGTAGGTGGAATATTTGGTGTTCTGAGTTGGAATAGTGTTATTGGAAAAATGGATGAACAGCTTAAATGGTACAGCTGAGGCGTCTTACTTGAATTGGTATTGCCGCGAAAAGGAGCTGGAGCCAGCTTAAACGATACCAAAACGGTCTCTTTACTCTTTAGTTGTTAACGGCATCATGCTTTTGCAATTGATTACACATCGAGGTGTTCTTTTTTTTATTTTTTGCATTGGAATTCAATTGCATTAATGTACATGGATATCTTGTATCACCACGTGTTGCAAATTGATAGTTCGTCTAAACGGATAACAATAGCGAATATTGTAGGTTTTCCTCCAAATGTTAATCAACTGGTATTTGTTTTGCAGCCACTACTTTGACGAGCTGGCATCTCCTGGTTACGTTCTGCTCTCTCCATGTGGCGTTATGTATGAAGCTCTTTGAGCACAAACCTTTCGATGCAAGAACTGTCATGGGATTTGGAGTGCTCAATGGCATCTCAATTGGACTTCTCAACTTAAGTCTAGGTTTCAATTCTGTTGGTTTCTATCAGGTATACATTACTTTTGCTTTAGCTTTGTTTTTATTAATCCAAACTTAAGTGTTAACTCAGTTGTTTGGCACTATTTCCTTATCTGAGAAGCCAAGGGTTGCTTGTGTGTATAAACTATAAAACCATTAACCATGTATTTTACCCGATGTACTGTCATCGGTACCAGTACATCAAGATGGGCAAAGGGAAGATCTTAGGAACAGGCTTTCAGATTGATACCAATATTGTCGCTCCTATCTTGCATACTAATCACTCCATGAACTAATAATGAAATACTTTGTTCAGATGACAAAGCTGGCTATTATTCCCTGTACTGTTATATTGGAGACCCTTTTCTTCAGGAAGAAATTTAGGTTTGTATGTAACATGTCATGTGCTTTATGCAGCTCGATAATATATCTTCTAATCCTTTTACTGACTTTACTATGCAGCCGGAATATCAAACTCTCACTTAGCGTGCTCCTTCTTGGTGTTGGTGTCGCAACTGTGACTGATTTGCAACTCAACACTGTGGGATCTGTACTGTCCCTGCTGGCAATCATCACAACCTGTATTGCTCAAATTGTATCCTTTCATTGTCATCAAAGCATTTGCAAAATGCAAACTTCACGTAAATCTTGCAACATATTTTGAGGCTGTTAATATTACAGAAAGGTAAAGTCCTAATGTTAAACAAGAGAAGCTATTTCTTCCTCTAGTATATTATTTAGTATACTGGTTGAACATAAAATTTCAAACATTTTATGCACTGTGTCTTGTTTAGCATTATCATTTGATGATTGTAAGATTAGCTTTGTGCCATGCTATGGTGGTTGACATCCACTCATCGTTCATCGTTACATTCATTTTAATGTGGTGATGTGCATATTTCTGTGATGCATATATTGATTCCTTAACAAGCTATCAGATGACAAATACAATACAGAAGAAGTTCAAGGTGTCTTCAACCCAGCTTCTGTATCAATCATGCCCGTACCAAGCATTGACCTTGTTCCTTGTTGGTCCATTCCTTGATGGATTTTTGACTAACCAAAATGTCTTTGCTTTCGATTACACTACTCAAGTTCTGGTAAGCATAATTAAATAAAGGCTTTGTCAATTTAAGTTAATTTCTGTTACTTGATCAATTCATCTGATTCCAGGTTTGCTTTTATCGTCTTTGCAGTTTTTCATTGTGCTGTCATGCCTGATTTCAGTCTCAGTAAACTTCAGCACCTTCCTTGTGATTGGGAAGACATCTCCTGTAACTTACCAAGTCCTTGGGCATTTGAAAACATGCTTGGTTCTCACCTTTGGCTATGTACTGCTTCATGATCCATTTAGCTGGAGAAATATACTGGGAATCCTAATTGCTGTGATTGGGATGGTTTTGTATTCATACTTCTGCACTAGAGAGACCCAGCAAAAACCTGCAGAAGTCTCTCCGCAAGTCATTCAGGTACGTTTTGCAATGTTAGCAAAATTTCATGGATCAATTTTTTTTCGAATCATTTCATGTAACACAAAATTGAAAATCTTTTTAATCTGGTGACTCAAGTATAAACATGAGGTCCTCACATTAATTTGAATGCTGTCCAACGAAGCTTTGTGAATCTTTAGTCGTAATCTTTTGTCAGATTCTTTTCATATGCAGAATTTTTAACTGCTTGTCTCTATTCTTGTGGCTGTTGGTAACTTTTTCAAGTAATTTTCTTGACAAGAAGCTGCATGGCATCAACATTGCAGGGGAAGGAGAGTGAGTCAAACCCGTTGATCTCAGACTCTTTAAATGCTGCTGAAAACGGGGGCAGTACCCCAGATGATGAACCCCTGAAGGTACCAATGTGGAGCTCGAAGTACTCAAGGGCGTGAAGATTGCTCTGTCGTTAGTGTATGGTATTATACAGAATTCAGTTTAGTAGGCAGATACCAGGGTTGGAAGGCAACCCTGTTCCTGTTGCATTTTTGGCATTTTTTGTCTGGGTTATATTATATGTACTGTTGGTAAATGGATCTCACTAGTGAGAGGATACTATTGCTTCCTCTATTCCAGACGATTGATCTGAATGAATGCGCTACATGCTGTAACTTTGCAGCTGGACATGATACAGAAAGTAGTTTACATTCTTTTGTGCTACCAAAGAGTTGGGGTCCCCAGAGTTCTTTTTAGATGATTTATGCTGAGATCGGTAAATTCTTTTATGAACACCTTGTTCCCTGTGGAAGTTTATCTTGGCGTTTAGAAGCCAAATTTGGTGGAAATACTGAGTCGCGTGCGCGACTGCGAGCGGACGCGTCGCAGAAGGGCACGCGTGGTCGCTGCAGGTCCGGCCTGGCCTGTGGAGCTCCTGTTCTTCTCGCCGCCGGAGCCGGTGGAGGCGGGTCGAGGGAACGGCGCGGCGAGGCGGTGGGTACTACGCCGGCGGTTCGGGAGATAACCAGTGGGCCAGGATCGGGGCGGGGGGCGCCGGGAGTCGACGGATTAGCGCCGGGCGTGGAGGTGGACGACGGGCGGTGGATTCGGCGGCGGGAGCCGTCGAAGACACAGGCGGCGGCCGGTGGCGGGGGTGAGCCGTCGGTGGGCCTTCTGCGACCCAACAACGCCCAAAATTGGCAGGTCCCGTGGTTGCATTTCCCCAGGAAAAAGTCCTATTCACCCCTGGATAATGGGTCGAGTCCAAAACCGGGCACGTGACCTCCCGGACCCGATTCCACTACGGTTTCGTCCGACGTGGCGCCAGGTCACCCATCATAGCTGGCAACCGGTTCGGTGGGCCCCATATGTCGGTCTCTGCCACCTTCTTGAGCTTCTTCTACCCTGCTCTGTTCCTCGCACTCGCTATACGCCGCTCTATCTGGCCACCGGCTCTCTCGCGTCTCCCCTCCAATGGCCATCTCCGAGCTCCCCCACCCATCCCGCGCCGCAGACCGTCGTGCTCCGCCTCTCCGTGTTGTCCCATTCCCATCCTCTGCCCCAGGTGTAGGGCCGCACCTCGCCAAGGTCCAGACACGAGTGGCCTCGAAGCTCCTACAGTGACCTTGGAAAATATAGGAATCAAGTTGCCAGCTACTCGATCCGCTCAATTAAGCTCCTGTCCGCTGCATAGCCATCGGCGGAGATGCGTGCCTGTATATTGCTGCTCTTGCTGCCCTATTCTATTACCAACGGGACGGCGACTGAGTACACTACAACGGTGAGCAGATCTCCCATTCATCCAAAGCTTGGATTTGCTTGGATTGGGAACAAAATCAAACGATTGCCGAATATATGATCCAATTCATCCAAAGCTAGCTTGTATTGTGGAGCGTTCCTTCTTGAGGCACGTGCGGCTGAAGCCAGTGGCGACGCGATAGCCATCCTGGGTGCTGCAGGCGCGTCGACAGCTGAAGAATTCTCAGTTGTGCTGTCGACACGTGAAATCAAAGTTGAAATTTTCCTCGTGGGTTCCAAATTGAGCTGAAATCAACGATCTGGATTGGTAAATCTTTGCTGTCACTATTTTGCATTATATATGTGTGATGCATTTGGAGGAATTTCTTCAGATTTCATTTCATGCGGCCACGGAAGTGCAGCACGGGCGGCGGCGGAGACCCGCGCCCCGCACTCGCTCGAGGCCGAGCTCTCCTTTGCACCAGCTTCCCCGGGCCCCGGCAGCTGTAGTTTCGCAGAGCTCTGCCACCTGCGGCTCCTCTTGCCCCGCGTGCCGCATCTCCACGCTGCTCCCGCACGCGCCGCGGCTCCAGATTGATGAGGACTACCACCACGCAACAGGCCAATGGACAGCACGATGCACGGATGGCGAGCATTTGACCGCCGCCTCCCTGACCCTTGAGCTTCTGGCTCGGCCATGGCGGAGATGCCGCCATGCCGGAGAGGGAGGGTGGCGCCTTATCGGTGCAGATGGAAAAAGGAAGAGCCTGCGCCACGGCTATTATCTCTGACACGTGGACCTGCGCCACGTCGGTTCAAAACCACCGCATGTCAGCGCCACGTTGGACAAAACTAGAGTGGAATTGAATTGAGGAGGTCATGTGTCCGGTTTCACGAGCACGAGGAGTCACAACGGACGGTTTTCGAGTTCTCGAAGCAAACGCGGGGTGGATGAGGGAGGTAAATAGGACTTTTTTCCATTTCCCCACCATTCCAGCCAGATAGTATGAATCTAGGCCTATTTCCTTTCTTCCAATGTACTGAATTGGGCCTGCTTTAGCCCATACATTGGGCCTAATAGCACTAAGGGCCGGAACCGCGGAGTGTAAGGGATCATGGCCCATTTAACTTTCTTCGTATGTAAAATTTGGCCCAATAGACGTACCCAGCCCAACAGCGATGGCGGGAAGAGGGGCTAGAAACGGCGGGAAGCGCCGCCGCCTATGGCGGGAAACCCCCAGCCATTTAACACCCCACCCCTCCTTCCTTCCCCTCGCCTATCCACCTCCCCGCCATTGCTCCCGACTCCCAAGTCCAAAACTCCAACGCGAGAGAAGAAGAGAAAGGAGATGGTGGGGCCGCAGTACGACCTCGTCGGGAACCCACTGGGCGCGGTGCGCGCCACCTTCGAGCGGACGGCGGCCGCCGCCGCCGCGGAGTCCGGAGGAAGCGATCCAGTGGCGGCGTTCCGGGGGAAGGACTGGGGTGCCTGCGACCTCTTCCGCTCCTTTCTGCTCGAGGAAGACGGGCTCGACAAGGTAAAATATCCATCCTCACTCCCGGAATTCGTGTGCGCATTTTGTTATTTTACACTGATTTACTTAGTATGGATCTGGTTGTTGATTCAAGATACAAATCAATCAGTCACGTGAACTGCATCATCTATAATGTGTTGCATCGATCATCTGCATATGTAAGGGGAAAAATGATTCGACGAGTCTCTGAAAGAAGATTACAGGAAATGGTTTGCAATTTAGGATTTTCGACCAGATTTACTATTGTCAGTGTGAGTAAATGCATTAGGAACCTATGTTCTCATGTCCTAGGTGGAGCAGGAGTTCCATTTTGCTGCGCACATTTTGTGTAATTGAGGCTTCTAGTGACTAATGCCAAGCAAAAATATTTCCAGGTTCCGGTGTTGAATGCTTCAAATCTTGGATTGATCAAACCAAACACCCTCGTCCGGTACAGGGGAATGGTTCAGGACATGCTTGGGAATGAGTACTACATTGGTGCATTCAAGGTATTGGACGTGGACTGAGGCTCATAAGATCTTGTTAAAGCTGCCATTAGTGCCTCTGACTCTTATTTTAATGTTTCATCTGTGTAGGATGGGTCGACTTGGAGGACAAACAAGTTCACTGATTTCTCACCGTTCTCAATGCCACATCCTTGTGATTCTCACCTTTGGGAGCGTCATCTCTTTCACTGTGTGCCTGTATGTCATTTCTTCCAGGGCATTTGTTTTTCATTATGTAACCCTAAAAGTTCCTTGTTTAAATGGCCACCAGATGGAAATGGAGTTCATCTGGATTTGTAATTGGTTTATTGCAGGCGCCTGGACAAAATTCTTGGACAATGGAGTCTTCACCAGGACCTGATCTGCGCAGGATGTCAAGCTGCTTGGCAACTGAATTAAGAGAGAAAAGGAAAAGAGATGGAGATAAAGATGATATGGATGTATGTTTTGTACCGGTCCCTGCAAATAAAAATACAGTTGTTATTTCTAATACTTGCTGTTGACATCTAATGCCTTTCTTCCATCAGGTTTCAGAAAATGGACATGAAGAGTCTTCTGCGCTCTGCAAGAAGCCGGTAAGAGTTGTCAATAATTTGCTTTCAGTTTCACAAGGTTAAATACAAAATGATCATTTTTGTCTCAGGAAGCATTTCATATTTGCTTTCTTATATGCCCATGTGCATACATCAGAATTTTCCGTGTATCAGTTTTCTTGCTTAGTTTTGTGTTTGTGAGCTTCATCTGACAAGATTCCCTGAGTATATGCCATCCTGTTTTTTCTCCTATTCTGAAGATAGCTGGGTATCCTAATAAGATAGGATGGCTGATAACCTGATTGATTTATGAGTATCTACTTTAATTGCTTAGTTTTCTTATAACCTTATAAAAAATAAATTAACTGGCTAATAATCTGATTCGATCCCCTTCTTATTTGCAGAAGGAAGATGATGTTCATGTCTCATCCAGTTCAAATGAAGTGGCAGAAGGTGTGCCAGAGATGAATAGGGGTGATCATATACCTGGAAGCTCCTTTTCATGTCTAGTGAAGGTGGAGACCTAGATTTTTTTTGCGAGTGAAATAAATATAAAAGATTTCTCTGATTTTGTTTCAGTTTTGTGTTATTTATGGTTGGCACCTTTATTTCCTCGTTGCAGGTCTATGACATGCCTGATAGCCAGGTGAAGCTAAATGATGTTATTGAGTTCATTGGTGTATATACATTTGACCCAGAACTTGCTGCTCCTAGTGATAACCCAGACGATATAATGTTAGACCTCATAGAAGATGTAATAGTTCAATTGCCTCCGAGCAAGGTATGACATTCATGGGGAAAATGTTAGGTTTATCTTTTGCTCCAGTTTTTTTTTTGCCTTGAGTTTTGATCGTTCAAATGATTGTATAGGTGCCCCGACTTCATTGTTTGGTATGGAGAAAATTATCATCTCGTGACTTTATTTCAAGGCCTCCTGTTGTTGAGGTAGATATCACCAAATTTGTAGTCTTGAACTCTGGAGTGGGTTTGCTAGTTTCACTTGCTTTTATACACGGACTAATAGGCTAATTCTATTCTTTGTTTTGGTCTTGCAGCCTTCACCTAGCATATTAAAAGGCATCCGACAGTCTTTGCTCTCACACCTCACTCTGGTGTTAGGAAACGATGAACTTGCAGCCCAGTGCTTGCTGTTGCATCTTCTATCCAGAGTATGTTGGATTACTAACCGGCTGCTCTAATTATAAGAATCTTTACATGATTCTTGCAAAGGCAATTCATATTCAATAATACATTATTACCCCTTAATTTCGGTGCAGCTTCGCAATAGGGTGGATGTGGTTACTGTTGGTAGACTCTCCTTGAATTTCACTGGCTTTAACAGGGAAAGTGCTTCCATATTTGGGAATCAATTGTATTCTTTGATCCAGAAATTGGTGCCATATTCACAAGCCATCCCTATGTCAATAGAGTATCTGAACACAGCCACGCTTCAACCTAGAAAGGACAACAAATCAGGAAGGTACATCATGTCTAGCTAACCCTATCAACAGTACATAAGCAACATAACTACCAATATATTATATATGAGTTTTAAAACAAAACTACTGCTATTCAAATGAACTTTCATTTAAAGCTAAGTGGTAACCTATGCTTGCCCCAACATTTGCTGTAGGTTGGTCACAGGAGTTCTGCAGCTACCTCAAGGCTCCCATCTGACCTTTGATGAGACCCTTTTACAGACAGGATCATTGACGTCTAAAGGTGTGGAAAATACCATGCTGCTCAAGAATTTAATGGAGTCACAGAAGGTAATAAACTAATAATCCTCACAATATTGAGCCTAATGTCTAGTTACAGGACCACTGCCATTGCTGGCCACAGGTTTATGTGAATTGTTTGTGAACAACATTTAAGTTTCTTTGAATTTGCTTGCAGGTCGACTATGATTTTGAGTACTACAAGCTGGATATGGCAACTGATGTGCAGCTACTTACTCTCTCTGAGGGAAAATCAAACATCCTTCCTTCAGACTTGGTGGTGCCTTTTCGTCCATCCTCCGTTCCCACGATTGATGCAGGTTCTGAGGAACTTGAGAATTGGAGATGGTATTTGGCCACAGTTAGGTCTCTTCCTCAGTCCACTGAACCTGAGACTTACCAGGTAAACACCCCCTTACACCACCCTCTATCTATCAATGTATCTTCAAACCTTGAACATTATTGCCAAAGATGCATATTCTGAACATCCAAATTAAACCATTTTGCATGACATGGTTAATGAGTTGCATAATGTTTGCACATCTTATTGCAGATGATTCAAGATGAAATGGTCAGTGCCATGCGCGATGATAGGAGCTTGGGTTGTTCTGAACTTAGCAGGTCTGTGTTCATGCCACAGTTGAAAATACCAGTCTTATAGTTTGGCAGGGAAGCTTCTGAATCATTGCTGAGCTGACTTAACTTCCTCTGATCTGCAGATGGCTAACAATGGCACAAATAATGGCCTCAAGCTTCGGCGAGAAGAGTCTTTCTTTGGAGCACTGGCAGATGGTGAAGGAGCTTGAGAGGCTTAGAAAGCAGAGGCTGCAATGAGATTGAAGCCGCATTTGCATGTGTTTTTACACCACTTGCTGTGGTGGTATGCTGTGATGTGTATAGTACTAGGTTGTGTGAATCAAGACTTGGATAGTTTGGATGGTGCCATGGTGGGACTTCTGTAACAGCTGTCATCCTATGCGAGCTATTTGATCACTTGTTCTCAAGTTTATGCCACGCATATTCTCCTGCACAAATTTGAAGTTTACTTCTGGGATGTCACTGCCGGTGCCAGATCTGTAATTTCAACTTTAGAATTATCGTGACCTGAATGCTAAATTGTCATGAATGGGCTACATAACATAATGGAGATTTTGAAGTAAATTGAACCTGTCTTTAACTATGCGAGAATTTAAATGCATTCTAGTATGCTTCATAAGGTGAATCATGCGAACGCCGATCATTTTTTATGGTCAATGAAATGAACCTTTTCTAATTTTTAAAATTCCTATTTCAAAATTTTAAACAAACTGAAGTTTTTGTGTAAAGTAACCTTTTCCCGGGCAAAATACAGAACATTTGATAGCAACACTGAATTAATTCTCGGTAGTTACAAACAATAGATGATACATTACTATATAATAATCTCTTACACCTTCTCAATCCAATGCTGAAGATGGCTGCAGGCGCTCAGTTTATAGTTTACAGAACAGTGGATAAGGCTCCAAATTTACACTAATGATTTCAGCACGTCGAATTTTTAACCAATCAATACAGTTTCAGCACTAGAGAAGAGGAGTTCCAATAGTCATCCGACCTGACATTCATCTTTTCTCTCCAATTTGATTTCCTAGGCAGATAAGCCTTATACTGATTCACATCGTCTTCACAGAGTGGCAGATAGAGGTATGCTCTCCATTGATGCTTGCGTGCCTGTTCTGCATGCATGTATCGCAGAGCAGACATCGTTCGTCTCGAGGAACTTCTGGCCCTTGACCAGAATCAGCGGGGTATACTTGAGGACCAGCCGCTTGCACTGGGAGGATGAAAGGAAGATTGTTATGAAGTACGAACCGAAGAAAATAGAGCTAGCCCTAGCGTTTGCAAACTGTCACAAATGTCAAAATTAAAAGAAGGAAACCCTTGTTTTGTAGTACTACCATTTAATTGATACAAAGCTGTAGGGTGAAGGGAATAACCTAATTACAGAAAATATTCTGTAGGTGTTGAAGTGAAAGTACTCGACAACAGCTAAGGTATCTGAACTTGGTACATGCTTAGCCACAACGGAGAAAACAGGAAAATACAATAGTAATTGAAGTAATGTTTATTCAGTTCAAGGTTTGTCAATTCTCACTGATCGGTGTTGTCTGATATGAATTAATAAAGGGTGATGCACTCATATTTCAATATAACTGAGATTCTTTTAGCTCAGCTCACCTGCTGTTCATAGTTCTGCGCCTTGCTGCATGTTTTGAGGAGTAGGTCGATAACCTCAAGCTGTAAAATTACAGCAAACATAGAAAGGCATTACATTATGTACAAAGTAAAGTAGTATACAATGCAGAGAATGTTGTCGACAGAGAGTGAAAACACTGCTATTACCTGCGTGTTGGGGTCTTTAAGCATGACAAGAACTTCAACAATAACGTGATGGCATAAACCACAAGTACCCTCCCGAGTGGGTAAGCTAATCTTCATTCCCTGCTTGCAGAGGTGAACTGATTCACAGAACTTTTCAGGGTTAACCATTGAAACCTCCAAGAAGAAAAGGGGTACGTAGTAGTCGACCAGCGTGATGCACTGCAACATAGTGGATGATCAACACACTGATAGATTAACACACCTGAAAATGTGCTACCCAAGGCAGGAACCACAGGTTATCCATACCTGCTGTTTCAGAGGGGCAAGGCTTGCACATTCATGGTGTAGAATGCTAAGAATCTCAGTCTGGGTTTCGTTTTGTTTGAGGTAGAGCAATGCTTCAGTTGAGTACTGCTCACATAATTGACACAACTTCCCACTGGCTGCAGTTAGCCCTGGTCCCTTGGCTGCATCAGGCAAGCCATTCTGAGCTGAATTGAACACAACGTAAGAGATCGATCAAAAGGACAACACTTCTGAAGCTTTAATTTCTATAAGACATACGCTAAGCTGGAGGTAGGGTGAGTAGAATTGATGGATTAGCCATAATAGTTTTCTATAATTAATCACTGAATTACTACAAATGCAAATACAAACTCATCAAATGAAGGGGGATGTAGATAAAATGGTTGTGACTACCACTAGCTCATGATATCTTAACGCAGAAGTGTAGAACACTTCAGGCTTCACACAATTACTGCACTTAGTCTACTTAGCATTATCATCAGGAAAAAACATAGCTATGGAAGAAATAAAAGTCAACAGAAGAAAAATAATTAAACTGGAAACTTACCCAAGATATTAAAATCTCTGCTCTCAGCAACCTCGTTTGTTAAGGCTATAGCTAGTGCAAGCACAAACGCTAGCCTCGTCGTTGGACACATCGTACCTGCTTACCACTTGGTCAGTTTACAAAAACAGAACTAAAAGAATGTAATCCTAGTGAAATCAGAGCAGTTGATAGATGCAGAAAACCTGGGTAAAGCTTCTCTAAAAGGCAAAAACCAAATCAGTAGAAGTTTCAGATTCGGTCAGCCCAACGTTACGGAAGCGCTCAATTCAAGATGTAGCTATTTCGTACAGAGTTAGGTAACTTGGGAACAGAAGCATGGGCTATCCCTCTGCATCCGCACTCGGAGCACCAAATTCTCCAGATTCAGCTCGGTCCCCGCCAGCAAAGCCTAATCCCCGCGAAGCTATGCTAAAAGAAGCCCGGTACTAGTATTTTTGCATCACTCTCCCTTAGTTAGTTAGTTCCCTACTTTTCTTATTCTGTTTTTCTTTTCCGGATAGCTTCGAGTTTCGAAGAATCGAAGGTCCATGGATGCAAGAACAGGGGTCGAACTGGACAGAGCAAAAATCAAGAACCGACGGGCGGTAGCAAAGAAGAAGCTAAGCAAGATGAAGCTCACCTGACCTGGTTGACTTGGGCTTCTCCCCTCCTCCGCTGGCCTGTTCTTGGAATTGGAATGGGAAGGGGAAGGAGAGGAGAGAGCTTGGGGTCTTCCTGCAATTATTACTATTAATTTTCTTCTGGTTTTAAAGGTTCAAGAGATTGGATTAGGAGGATGCATCAGCATGTGAGATTAGAGTAGTGGGTGGGAACTGGAGAGACTTTGCTTCTATTGTTGCTAGGAGGAGCTAGAAAGGAAGAACCCTTTCTTACAAGGTAAGGTTGAACTAGTTGCAGGAAAGAAAAATAAGGATGAGGTGAAAAGGACAGGGGTGCAGGAAAATATACAGCACTCAAATTTTCTTTTATAGTTTAATGAACTTCCTAATTTTCTTTTGGGTAATGGATTCCTCTACTTAGATTAGTACTCCTGAAGCAGATTGGCTTGTTTGATGATGAAAAGAATCCCGTTTTTCCTTTTTTTAATAAAAAAACTCGTGAGGAGATGAGAAACATGTAAAACTTTCCTCGTAAAAATAAGGGAGAAACTTCTTTTTTAAAAAATTACACGCATGAAGACCGTCATTACCTGTTTTTTAGAACATCATTACTTGTCTGCTGGAGCTGTTGCAAGGCAGGGTTTAATAATACAGGACTACAGGTGCATGACATTGCAATGGGGAGGTCTTACTTTTAGCAATCCCCATCTGCATCTGGAGATGCCAGTTTTTTTTTTTGGGTGTGTTTTTGTTGAATAGTTTAGACTGCCAATAAGGAATATTCTGCTATTGGATGATAGAGGTCAGTATCATTTGCATATTGAAGCAGGTGTATGTCTTTGTAATGGGGAGGTCTTACTTTTAACAATCCCCATCTGCATCTGAAGATTCCTTTTTTTTTTGTTTTGTTCAAGTAGTTTAGACCGCCGATAATGAATTAATGATAGAGGTTAGCATCATTCGCATATTGTAAGGGACCAGTAGACCAATTACCAACGCCGACAGGCCACCAAATTAGTAAGAAAAAATGACAATATTATGTAGCGAAAAAAACAAATATGTAAGTTGCGGGTGATGATGAATAAACCCATAAATCTAAGGATGAAAAAAAAATGTTCACGTCGACAGCAGGGTTCGAACCTGCGCGGGCGTAGCCCAACAGATTTCAAGTCTGTCTCCTTAACCACTCGGACATATCGACTCTTGTTGCTAGGCATCCTAAGTAAAAGTAATTAAACTCTTGGTAAACGTGTTTGGGCCCTTGGCAGGCCGAAGAGAGGTTCTGTGGAGATCCATGGGCCTGACCAATCGATAAATTGGGCCAGGTAGACGAAGTTCGTACTCTTTCCATACCCACTTCGCCTCTCTCGGGCAGGCCTCTGCACACTAGACTCTCTCTACTGCTGTTCGTAGCGTGCGGCGAGTGACGACGTGGCATACAATACGAATACGATGCCCACGACTCCAAGTACGAGGTGACAGCGGAGTTAATGCACTAGTGTTAGGTGCGGTGCCGTAGCTGTAGCCGTACCCGTCTCCCGACCCCAACCTCAGGAAAGTAAAGAACCCGCCGGCCGGCCGGATCGGATGGGACGCTTCGCTTGCTACGGCGGCCGGCAGCTACGGTATCCGTGTCACCCATTGAATCCGTATAGCTACTACTACTCCGCACGCTCCCTCCTGGCTAGGCAACCGCCCGCCAAGGATCCAACCGCCGGCGCCCGGCCTCCCGCTTCCCGAGACGATAACTGAGGTCGGTTTCGCCATTAAATTCATGGCGCCGCCGGCAAGCCGCCGCCGGTAGCAGGATGGATAATGGAATGGATGGCAACACGGCACGGCACCACGGCAGAAGGTCAGAAGGACGACGGCGCAGAGGATAACACTGCTGTCAGATGAAGGCCGAACGCCGACGACGAACTCGCACGAACAACCTTTTCCGGCCAGCGACTTGAAAACTTTAATGCATTCTAGTGTGCACTCCAAAGCTAGACGGCTAGAGAGCGAGGCATGTGCCGCGGTTCTTGGATTTACGGCTGGATCGGGTTGGTTTAACGTGTGGGCGACCTCGATTGGCAATCGGCCATCTAAGTCTCGATGCTCTACATCGAGGGTGGCGAAGCAAAAGGCCTGCATCACGACTCGCTCGCGGTGTCTGGACGCGCACACCGAAGCAGGAGCAGGACCCCGAGCTCGCTCGCGCTAAAACCTAGGATACGATTCCAGGATTAGTTTTTGCATGCATTCTTCTAACCCATATCGAGCTTAATTACGCTCTGGCTGTCATCTGACTACTTACAGGTCAGCTAGCTTCATACTCTCGCTAAGGGGGTGTTAGTTCCCACGGTGGACTAAAATTTGCACTTTTTAGTCCCTAAACATCCAAACAGGTGGACTAAAGGTTGGACTAAGCCTTTAATCTTCTAGTCTACAAAACTGGACTAAAGTGGATTAAAAGGGGTTGGTGACACCCCTACACCTCATTTACTGCCGGTCCCTCTCCCCTCCCCGCCGTCCTCCCACCCCCGCCGCTGGTTGCTCCCCTTCTCACCCTCCTGCCCGCCACCGCCCTCCTGCCCGCCGCCATCGTTGCCGGCCTCCCTCCCGCCGCGCGGCCGCCCCTCCACAAGTGCTTGGCGGCCAAGGCGTGGTGCCGCAACGAGACGACAACGGTCGTGGGGGGTCCGCGGGAGGGGAGCCCAACGGGGTGGCGGCGGCGCTGACGGGGAGCAGGGGAAGGGCGGGAGGGGCCACTAGGTGGTGGGGGCGGCGGGGTCGAGCAGGATCAGCAAGGCGAGGGAGGGGTCGGTGGGGAAGAGGCAGAGGAGGGGTCGGTGGGGGAGGCGGAGGCGGCGCTAACTCGCGCTCTGCACTTGTAGAGCCCCGGGATCTTGGCCGGGTGGCGGCACAGCGAGAGGGAGGGAGGGCGTGGTGGAAGGACGACGGGAGGCGGAGCAGAGGGGTGGTAGGGAGGGAGGTGCCGGAGGAAAGAGGGAGGAAGGGCGGGTGGCGGTGCGGAGGAACGGTGAGCAGCGCACAGAGGGGTAGCGCACGGACGGCAGGGAGAGGGAGGAAGGGAGGCCGACGGCACGGAGGGGTGGTAGTGAGGGAGGTGCCGGAGAGGATGGGCGGTGCTTAGTGCTAGGAGGAGGCAGCGCAGGGGTAACAGGTGGGTTGGGAACAAGGATAAAAAGGTCTTTGTTCAACAGCATTTAAGTACTTTAGTCAAGAACCAAACAACTATTTTAGTCCATTTTAGTTCATGGACTAAACTTTAGTCCAGACTGAACTTTAGTTCATGAACTAGAGGAACCTAACAGGACCTAATGAACCTGCAGATTTAGGAGCGAGGCTGATGAGAACTTGAGGATCAGAGGACAAGATGAATGCTCAGCTGAGCAGTACTACCAGATTTCCCATTCTTTTCTGAACATATAACGGATTCCTAATTCTGAAGAAGCAAGAAGAAACAACCGTGTTACTACACTACATGCATCAGTACTCCGACCAATCAATCCTTTCTGACGATCCTTTCCCTTTCCCACTCCTCGTACAGCAAAGCCCTAGCTTAGGTAGGCCTAGCCGCCTAGAAGAGAGACCACTGACCAGTGACCAGACGTCCCTGAAAGCTGCATCTCTTTGACCGTACCCCGTGGTATGTGAAACTCCGAATGAACCAAAAAAAAAAAAAGGGGGTTACCGCCCTCGGCGTCGCGTCGTCGTCCTCCCCGTCCTCCCTCGATCGAGAGCCGAGCCGGGCCCTGCCCAGCGACGGCATTCAAAGCCTGCGGGCCGTTTGGTGACGAGTCCAGCTACCTGCTTGCTGCAGAGGGGCCCTGCTCGCTAAAAAAAGAGAGGCCTGCATGCATGCTGGCGTCGTTAACTCTTAACAGTGCCATGCATGTACTGACGTAACTACCAAAGCCCCACTTTATTAACGGCTAACGGCATCATTAGGCTCTTGATGACCTAGGGTTTAAGACAAGTCCCTGTGGGTCCCACGGGTGCTTTGCGTTATTGAAGTGTACACGTACGTGCAATGCAATGCAAGGGGGGCGAGACGCGAATTATTGAGTGAGAGCTTTGCCAGTAGGTGAAGGTGAGTGAGAGAGCTTGAAAACCAAGTCCAAACTTCCGGTTTTTATTTCTCAATTTGACCGATCCACATGGCTCCAAAGCTCGTGATAAGGAGGGATGAGAGCAACCTCCTCGCAGGGACTTCTCTGCCCATGCAAATGTGATGTGCATATGGCTTGAGGTGACCACGCATTGTGTTGTTGTGCCCTAGAAGAAAACAAATTAAAAACGTGCTGATTGTTTCATCATCTACCAATGGGGAAGAAGAAGGACGGAATAATGAAAGGATATTTTCTTGATTTTTTTTGGTTTTGATGTACATTGTATATGTTCACTGGTATCTATTATTATTAAGAAGAAGTCGTGCCGGGTTTTTTTTCGACCAAAGTCAGCAGAGGAAGCTTCTACCTATATTTTTTATAATTTTTTTTATTCTAGACCTGTTTAATTCGCTCCCACGGGGAGTCGAACCCGAGCCTGTTGCATGCTACACAGGTACTCTAACCACTAGGCTAGAGGCCCTTTCACAAGTCGCGCCGGTTTAGTTTGAACGATATCTCAAAGGTCCGAAAATATATGTTTCATCTGGTCACAAAATAAGTGATATTTTTGACATTAACACGGTCTCGAGGATTTACCGGCTTAGTCTTTCGAAGGTTCTCATAGGGGTAGGGTTGCGTGCGTGTATTTATAGGGGTGAGTGTGCGTGCGTATATCATTTGCGCCTATACTGTGTGATTCGAGAGAGAAAAAAACACGGTCTCTAAATTAAATAGTTTTTATAAAAAAATAAATAATTGGCCTAAGACAACTCAAGACGTCACTTATTCGGACTAGATATTTTACTATTTTTAGTGGTAATGGGAGAGTAACAGTGAGATATCAGATATGCATGTCGTCATCGCAGACAGAAAATATACTTATATGCGATTGCTGAGGAAACAAAATCAACCCAACAGATTTACTAACGTCCAAATCAAACTTCCGTGGGCCAAAAATGTGGGGATTTATGGCGCGGATGGGGGCTGCTGGTGCATTGCATGGATTGATTTGATGGGTTTTTTTTTCTCGCCTTCACGTAGACGCGTAGATGCAGATGTGTCATCAATGCGCAACTGATGAGGATGGTGATCCATGATGCATGCCACTGCAGTAGCAATGTACGCCGGTTTTTTGTTTTTTAAAGAAAAGTGATTGCAGAGAAGCAGCAGCTACCAAGTGATACCAGCCAAAATCCTGTTTTTTTTAAAGAAAAAAGTGCTGCCAAGTCAAGAGCTCAAATAAACTTGGATCAGTCACGTATGATCCATGATCAATCAAATCCCTTTGATCGGTGGCTTGGCTAGGACTGAACCTAATCAATGGGTTCAAAAGCTGGTAGTGAAAGAAGAGTTGGTTGTAAACGGCTACAGTACTTAGCTTATATGTACATGTACATGAAGTGTTTTCACTATTTTAACAGTATGGTAAAAATTGGTCCTTGTCATTTCAATAAAAAAAGATTCTTGTACACATGCATGGTTATCTACTCCATATGCAAGTACGCTTTCATGCTTTTTCTTTACAAATGAAGCTTAGGTATACTAAAGCGGGAATTGAAGAGAAGGAAAGGAGCAGAGAGGATTGTCTGTCTGCATATATACACTGCGATGTCACAGTTTCTGTCATTCCTGTCAGTATTTTTTTTTTGTTTTTTTGAAGGAAGGAATGGGTGTTGCAGGTCTGTAGTCTGTACCAGCAGCAGAGTTGCATGTTGGTGCCGTTGCTGATCCTACTCTTTCACATTGCACGGCAGTAGTGTTTTCCTTCAGTAAATTCCAGCTGGTGTTTTATAGCCTAATAAATCAAGTCAAAAGTCAGCTCTTGTTTCCTGGGATCCGATCAGTGATTAGCAGATAATGAGCCGTTAGTAATTAACTGTCCATGTGGTCTCTGGAGGTGCATAAAAGCACTTGCAGACTTGCTGCACACCCTGACCTGACCTCTCCGTTTTCTTTTCTCCTCCTCCCTGCTGCTTCTCTCTCTCTCTCTCTCTCTCTCTCTCTCTGCAACCGCATCAGTATCCATGGCGGCTATCACCGGCAAGGACAAGGAGGAGCCTCTCGAGCTGAAGCAGGGAGGGAGCAAGGTCTTCTCCAAGCTGTTCACCAGGGAGAGCTCGGCCGCGGCGCCGTCCTTCCGGGTGTACTACGGCGTCGCGTCGGCGGGGTCCGTGCCCTTCATGTGGGAGTCGCAGCCGGGCACGCCCAAGAACGACGCCATCTCCACGGCCACCCTGCCGCCGCTCACGCCGCCGCCGTCCTACTACACCGCCAGGCAGCAGGTCACCCACCACAGGCACCACAAGTCCTCCGCCGGCGGCGGCGGCAAGAAGCACTCCAAGCAGTACATGAGCCTCTTCAGCGCCATCCTGCCCAAGATCATCCTGCACAGGCGGTCCAGCAGGTCCTCGTCGTCCGGCTCGCCCTCCGCGTCCTCCTGTTCCTCCTCGTCGTCGGCGTTCTCCTCCGCCGCCTCCTCGGCGTCGTCGCTGTCGTTCCGCAGCGCGCAGTCGCCCGCCGCCTGCTCGTCGATGCGGAGCCGGGTGTACGCGTTCTCGCTCGGGGACGCCGCCGTCGACAGCGAGGACGAGCGGCCGCCGGCGCCGGCGTGCTTCAGCGTGCGGCACGAGAGCTTCAGGGCCTTCAAGGGCTGCCGCGTCGCCATGACGGTGAAGAGCGCGCTGGCGTCCGTCGGCGGCCATGGGCCCACTTCAGCGCAGAAGGTGTAATCCCTCTCGTTAACCCCCATCGTGGTCATGCATGTCGCCGCTGTTGCTTGGAGAGGTGCTTGAGCTTGATTACTCTGCATGTTTTTAACCGTGTGCCTTGTATGTCTCTTTCACGGAGTAATGTTGAAAAAAAAAACTCAAGAGGAGCTTATCAAAGTATTATATATGGTGAATTAAGTGTGTAACAGTGTGTAAATTAAACACAATAATGTAATGAGCATAGCATGGTGCATGGCTATGTGATTTCAGATCCCCTCGTGAATCATGGGTGGTGTGTCATGTGTGTATGGTCTGCTTTTGCTTCCTGAAACTGATTGCCTGCCTGGTCGGCTGGTCGGTCAGCTCAGTTCAGACTTCAGAAAAGATATGTTATATGAAACCTGTTTTTCCCAGAAATTCAGAAAAATTTATGAGTCCCTATGATGAAAGAGGACGCTCAAATTTATGAGAGAGAGAGAGAGAGAGAGAGAGAGAGAGAGAGAGAGAGAGAATTGTGAATAGGCAGAATAGCCATGCCCATGCATGGCTCTTTGTTGCTATAAGCCTACTTTTCTAGAAGTCCTGCCCTGTCTCCCTGTCTAATGAGCTGACAAGAGGGTTACCCCGTTCCAAGAACAGGACAGCAGAGTTTAAGCTGTGCTGATTCAGGATTCACACGAACACGTAATACTAGGAGCTGTAGATGCACTTGGGACATAATTTTGGAGTAAAAGTGATCATGTTGGAACAGTGTGCTTAACTAAACTTCACTTCTGTACCCGCTCGGCCGCTCCACAATGTTATTCTAATAAAACCTTCCGTTTCTCTCTCACAATAACAGAACAATCCTCAGCTCCTCAGTAACAAAAGGACAAAAAAAACTCAATTATTTTTTGATAATAATCTGAAGATGCATTTCTCAATCGTCACAACAGTCAACAGATTTGGCAAGCATAGTGCAGGACTCCATGCCTGATGGCCTGATGAACACACATATAATGATATAATACAAGGAGGGAGAAACTAGGTTTAGGCAGCAGGGGGGGAGGAGGCCTGCAGGGAGCTACAGTGGCTGCAACTCAAAAAAGGCTACAGAAACTAGGCGCATTTTCATACTGTTTTGCATAGATTGCCCCATGTGAGGGGCATCAAGGACGGACACGGGTGGAGGAGGAGACACCCCAAGGACCCTTGAAGAAGACACTAATCAATGCGCTTTGCCCCCAACCAGCTCACTTGACAAAAACTTATGCACCTTATTTAATTCCATGCTGGAGCTAGTCTAACCCTAAACGAACCTTCCGTTAATCTGCTCATCACAAGCCCACTCATCTTGTTTAATTTTAATGGCTTCAGTAGACAAAGGATTATTGCCTTTTTACATGAAGATCTACCTACCAACTTTACGGTACTCCCATCCAAAATATGAGTCATTTTAAGATTCCTGTCATCCAAACTTCTACCTTTTTACCATCGAATTGATAAAAAAACATATTGATTGAAAAATGTAAGAATGATGTCGAAGATCTGCCACGAAAACTTTTTTCATGATATGCAATCATTTTCATTTCAGGTAGCATATTTCAGTAAAAATACTGTGTCAACGTCCTAAACGACCTAGATTTTGGATCGGACGGAGTAATTCATCATCCTACCTTCCATCCTGCAGAGGGCATCGCAAGGACAGCCTCAAATGCATATAATCAAGACTAACAATTCATTGGCGCCGAGAGGCACTGATCACCCAACTGATCTGGTACTACTGCATTATTCTGCAGCTGTCATTTGTTGCCAAAAAAAAAAGTAAACGATACTGTGCCGCATTACAACCGCTGATTCGGATGAAGAGTACTTGCATGCGCGTGTGAGAGAGATGAATCCGCACGCGGTTGCTGGTTGATCGATACAGTGCCTTCAAAATGCAAACTAAATGATGACATATCGAGGCGAGTCCAGTGAATTTTACGTGAATTTTGGAGGTCTCGTTCAACCCTATACATGCTTCGAATTCCTTAAGCCTTAAGCCATTCCAAATTTCCATAACAAGCAGACTTGCCATCTTTCGTTCATGTCCCGATCAGACCAAGGAAGGGGAAAACAGCCTGAACCTAGCACCTTGCTATGAAGTTTCAGTTCAGTTGCCCTCAATGAAAAAAGTTTCAGTTCGGTTACCAGTCTATAGCGGTTATAGTAGTTGAGAAGAGAAGACAGGCAGCGACGTGAGCAGTTGCGCACAACCACACCCCAACACGCCCATGCCGTCATGCCGATGCAGACGCCCACCCGAATCCTCCTCTGAATTCCGGTCCCTGGCCTCGAGTGCAGCGACAGTACCCGTTGTTTTCAGATTCAGGCTTCTTCTACTTCTTCGTCATCGTCAGAGCAAAGATTTTCAAGGCCCGACAGCAGCAACTCAAGCCGCGGCACCTTCCATGGAAATCGTCACCCGGCTCCTGCAAATTTCTCGCGAATTCTTCGCTGATGCTTTGATGACCACCTGGTTAATCGGCCGGCTTCCATGGCTGCACCGCCGAATGCGATGGGTCTAGCAGAGTAGCAGCCTGCGTTGCTGTTGCCGATTGACCTGGGGGACAGTGTACTGAAATGGAGGTCCCGTTGCGTCGATCTCTGATGATGTTGCATTCGCAGAAAGTAAAAAAGCTTGCCGATCAAGCTCTCTCTTAGTCTCTTCTCTCTCGTGATGCACGTATTGCCGATCAAGGACGAAGCGTGACGAATGGACAGAAACTGAAACTTCTGTACTGCAGATTTGGAGATGCAGAGCTGCAAGCACTTGTTCAGCGACAAGATGAACCGTGTGCTTGTATCAAACAATAACAGCCGAATTTTTTTTAAATTCTTGAGATTCTTTGCAGCATGATGCCAGCACGGGGAACAGTTCTGAACTGTTTGGATTTCTACATTCCATGGTCGCCGACGCTGCGTCCACTGTCCAATTTTTATTGCTGCCGCATGTTGAGGACGACGACGACGCTGGCGTCCGTTGACGCCCGGCGCCACTCAGCTCCGCATGGAATCAGATCGCAACGAGGAAGGACATGGAGGCGGCAAGAAGGAGCACTAAGATCCAGTGACGCAATTGGATGGGGTTGTTGAGAAACATTTTTCCTGAACCCACCAAGTTGATGAAAGAAATTAATGGGCGAAATTAAGCAAAATGGAGGAGAAAGTGAGTGATCAAGAACAGAATCTTCAGAACATGCCATTGACGGCACCCAATTTTCCTGGATTGTACTGCAGAGATATGCACATTTGCAAATCTTTAGAGTAACTTTTACTCACAAGTCACTGTACAGACACTTACGCATGAAGCATAGTGCAACATGGAAACCACACCGAGCACTACGAACAGTGAGGAGAAGATGGGGAATTGACCTAACGTCCTAACCTAGCCATTGGAAAACAAGCCTGATCCTTATCAAACTTTCTTTTGACTAGGAGCAACAATGCAGAGTTGCAGACACAACCATATCATTGCCATTTTGTTCTCGAGTTTATTCCTCGCTTGTCCTTCATGTTGTCACACTCATTGTCACTCATGCACTCCCGTGTCGGGCCCACATGGACAGTGACAGGGAGCTGTGTGTCGGATTCTCTCGGTGTCGGTGACCCGATAATTTGCCGCAGATAGTCGTAGTAGCATGTCACTGAGCAACGGATGTTCAGGGCATTGTCTGTACCTCAAGAAATTCAATGCGAATTTGTAGGAGAATTTCGCAGAAAACGGTCTAACTCTTGTAAGATTCGGTGAAAATTCCTGCGTTCCAAACGGGCAATAATTCATGAGTTGTAGCTGTTTAACTCATAACTCAGAAGTCATAACATGGGGATGGAGATAGGTGCTTCAGATTTTATCTAGTGATTTGTCTCACTGTCTGGTTCAGGCAGAGGCAGCTGAGCGCCTGAGCTGAATTGGAATGTTTAGTGATGATGATGGCATGGTTGGCATGACCATGACTGGATCAGCTCTTTGGAACACTGGCAAGTACAGATCCCCATCTTTACAGATCTTCAGATCCACTGCATTTATTGGCTTCATAAACTGATGCTCATGGTCAGAATAGTTAAAAACATATATGTTAAGACTTCAGAGTTATGCTAAAGTAGTTGTCCCCCTGATACAAGGGAACTCATGAGGGTGTGGTCAAATGAAGATGCCTAGCTTTGTTATGTTATTGTGCATTTGCAGTGCAGGTGCAGCCGTGTGGTATGTCAACTGCTGTGCAGGCTGATGATTAGTGGCTTAATTTCACATCTAGGTCAAGGAAAAAAGATAATCAGAAGAACAGATCTATGCCTGCAAGTGACTAAATTTATAATGTCAGCAAGAGCGCCAGCCAATGATTTTGAAGTGTACAGAACTGCAGGACATGAATCCCTGAGCAGGAGCTGGAAATATGTGAAGTGGCCTTTCAAAAAGAAATATGTGCAGTACATTATACTCTGAATATTCAAAGGATGGAGTTACACGACGGCCAAAGTTACAAGTGGGTCCCTAAATTCCTGAGGCTAAAGTAAGTCCCGGTGTAGTAGTATTACGTGTCTTCAGTCATTTGTATGGAAACATGAACATTCTGTTGTCAGTCAACAAAGTCTTCAGCGATCATGTGTTCGCCTCCGTCTTGTTCAGCACATTTATGTGGATCGTGTAGTTGAGGTAATACAGAAGCGCCCAAAGTATTCGAGTCCACGAATGCACATAATGCTTTCCAGATTGGGATCAACATCTTCGCTGGTGGATTCAAGTTCTGCAAAATAAGCTCTTTCAGACCATTGACGCCATACCGTGCACCTGAGAACTTACTGAAAGCAGGACCATTTACCTTAAAAACAAGCATGAGGCCATAATCGTCACGTAGAAGCAGTGCCAAGCTCCAGTAGCAAGTTACAGGGGTCACGCACTCGTTCAGCACCGGTCTTAGAATCTTGCCGGTGGGTACAAATTTGCGATGAACTCTTCCACTATAAAATATGAGTTTCATGTTAAGAAGAAGAAAATAGAAAACCTCTATTTTTTGTAGCTTATCGCCCATTTAAAAGATATAACTGCTGCAAGCCTGCAAGTCTATGCTGATCACTTCAACTAAAGCAAAATGAATAAATCCATTTCAGGACTCAGTCCTATCAGAGACAAATACTGACGAGAAAGACGTGTCAATGTTTCTTTCTGTTAAGATAAGGAAGCACTTATTTCCTTTATCTTATGAAGCCTTTGCTTCCCTCTATCTGTTCATAATTGTTGAGGTTCTCTTGAATATACTAACGTACTCGAAGAGCAATAAATACTGAAAGCACAAATAGAATTGGAAGCACCCATGTTGAAATCCAGACTGGTTCTTCCATACCTCCAGAAGTGTTGCTCTAATTGAATCCCAAAAGTCGGCATGATCACCAATGACTCTGCACAAAATTAAACTAAATATCTAATAAGAAGTGCACAGTTTCACTTTTCTATATTCAACATGGATGCTGAGAAACAGGAATCTTCCATCCTTTTTAATTTTGCAACCTTAAGCTGACATTAACTACAAGGCATTCAGTAGAGCACAGAGAAATAGAGGACGAACACAACCTCAGCACCCACCTTTCTTCACAGGATCACATCGCAACCATTTTGCAATTACACCAGCAAAGGAAATACTCCAAAGGGAACCGAGACCTAAACTCTCCTGAAACAATGAAACACCAAGACTCAATTTAAGCAATCAGCAGCATAACTAATGTTTGTTATTTACCAATTGAATCTAAATAAGCAAGCAGCAACAAGAACAAAGTATCGTGTTTGATAAAACAACAATAAAGCATCGCTAAAAAGTAACACAGGAAGTGCAATAAGGTTGTTCTTCAAGCCTAACATATTGCCTCACTGGATCAAACCTCAAAGTATATTGCAAAGAAGCTCATGAAAATAGTGGATACAGCAACCGGCATATCCGCACAACTGAATTATTTCAATTGAATTGTGTTTTCCATTATTTAACAGGTTTAGAGTGATGTTTCAAGAAAAAATACCTTTGACAACAGGGTGCAGCAAACAGTCACGAGAAGGCAGATTGTGCTGATATAATACAGCAGAATCCTGAAAGTGCTCTTCTTGACCACGATGTCATGGATATCAACTCCTCCCTCACAACGATGCTTGTAAGCGTACATGCCATCAGATATCGCTTGTGCTGGCTGCTCCATGGTTAAACTGTCCAAGCACCTGTAAAGGTCGCATCTTTAGTCTCCTCATGCTTAATCAAACATTCAGCTTTGTACATCCTAGGTTGATGCAGTGGCTGAGATAATTTTGTCCCTTATTAAAAAAAAAAGCTTAATCAGACGTATCCGCCATGAATGCATTGGAGTTTTATGCCCCCCCCCCCCAAAAAAAATAAAATAAAAAATAAAATAAACGACCATTAAATAAGCAAGAGAAAAAGAAAAACATTGATGCACGTGCAGTTGCCAAACTGGAAAGGCAAGAAAATGTCTATCGAGCATACAGATTCGCTTTTAATATTACCATTAACAACTAATTTGCGGCGGGAAAAGAACGCGAGATCCGATCGCTACGCAGCAGTTCAGCTTCTCTAAATCTCTCCAGCCAAATCGCCTCTCGGCCAAAGAAGCATAAAAAAATTAGAACAGAAATGAGTGCGCGCGGTGCGCTACGGACCTGAGAGCGAAATCCAAGTAGGGTCTGGATGAGCAATGGCGGCAAGCCGCACAGGAGATGGAGAGGGAGGGCAAGGTCCAAACTGTGGCAACTGGCGACACCGAGAGTTGGGGTTAGGCCATGTTTATATCCTCCAAACTCCCAACTTTAACACTATGCAAAAAGAAGATTTCCCATCACATCAAACTTGCGGTACATGCATGGAGTACTAAATGTAGACGAAATCAAAAACTAATTGCACAGTTTTGTTGTACTTTACGAGACGAATCTTTTGAGCCTAATTAGTCAATATTTGAACAATAATTCACAAATACAAACGAAACGCTACATTTACGCATTTATGGCAAATTTTGCCACTCCTAAATTGGGAACGCCTTAGTTTGAAGAAGGGGGAAGTAACTGACGGACGCGATGTCACAGTGGCCGTGGTTCTATTCATCAGGACCGTCGATTTGTGAGCTATTTGCAGGAACACCCTCAATGAGAGCGAAATTTACATAATTACAGTGTTTTTCCCCATCTTTGTGCTGTTTTCTTTTTTTTTTGCCCCCATCTTTGTGCTGTTTTCTGTAAGCTGTAACAGAAACAAGATATGGAGGGGAAAATTGTCTAAACTCAAGCTATCTTCCCACCTGTTTTACCTACTTTCACATGTTACTCCTGATGTATACTTATGAATTCAATACAGGCCTTCATTTTAATTTTATCCAACACAACCTATGAAGCAAGATGAGATCAGCCAAATCAATCAATTTTGTCTGGGGGAAAAACCCTACAACAATTCAATCAGGTTCTAATATACTAATTACAGTAGCCTAATCCCCATTTGGAGCTTACATCAATCAATTAAACGTGCTCCACTCTACAACGATTTTACAATTTGCAACAAATAGCACACTCTTAAGGGATGGTCCAGGCTACAATTCCGAACAGATAAAACCAATCAGCGATTCCTCGTCAACAGCGTGCAACAGAAATCCACAGCTGCTTCACACTGTCCCACTGCGCTTCTTCTTCCTCCATTCCCATGGTTTCTCTGGATCTGGCAAAGCCCATAATCCTGTTCGGCTCACCCGTGCCTGATTCTCCCACTGAAAATGTCCATTCATCAGAAATTTCATGCGCAAGTTGCCGAAATGTTCAGAGGGCTCTTCAGTCAAGTGGATGGAGTTGCCCTTTGAGTCATACTGGGTAGTACAAGAGTACTAGTTACCTTGCTGAGCTCCATCCGATGATCATAAGCAGTATAGTGCCATGCAAGCCCTTTCTTCAGCATGTGTTCCTATTGGAAAAAAATATTAAAATCAATTCATTTTGGTGTCTGAATGTTGCTGAGCATTAACCAGAATGCAAATAATCTTCAGCTGAGGCAATGCAAACTTTTTTTTTTGAAATTTACATCAGAAGCATATAAATGATTTGGTTCCGGTGCTTGCACATTCCATGCTTCAACTTCAATAGATTTCATTTCTTGTAGTGTACATGACTGGATGAAGGTAAATGGGGCGTTGTAAGCTATGTACTTATGTAGTATAAAATTCCAAGAGTGGAGTAGGTACTTCAAGAAAAGCCAAGAGCACAGGGAGCAAGGCCTCCAATACTTTGATAGCTTACCACTCCTAGATTTCTAGAAGGAACTCTAAAGGCACATCAGTGACTCAGCGTTGTTTCTTACCTGCACAGAAACCCCATTGCAGTCAACATCTCCAACTAATCGACCATATCGGTCACTGTCATATATGGAAATCTTTAATGTTTTTCCCTGCACCAGCCTCACCAACTCCTCTTTCGCCTCTTTACCATAAGGCATCAAGCTCTCTGGTGCATCGATTCCCCTGAATTGCATTTTGTTATATTGCAACTGCCGTCCAAATTAGAACCAAGCCCTTCAGCATTGATCAAGAACAAGTAGGGCCAAACCTTAGCCTAATCCTGTACTTCTTTGCGAGAACTTGTTCGCCTCTCGTGTTAGGAACCTGCCTACACCCAGAACTCAAAAGCATCAGAACTCACATCATAAAAGGATGCTACTTGATTGTTGTGATTTTTTTTCAAATGACCTATATCCCCCATCCAGTATGATCTTCTGCAAAGCATCAGCTCGCTGGCAGTTCTTGGCCACCCGTGCCTTGGTCCACTCAGTGGCCGCTTTGTGCACTTCCTGGGACACATCACCAGACTCTGGATGATTGGCCATGTTAACATACACGGTGATTGTGTCACCGTCAGTTACAGCCTTAGCATCCACCTAAGAAACTAGCGTGTACATTTGTCAGCAATTCGTCTTCAATGATATCTAAAAGGACAAAGAGAGGGGCATCTTACATGGAGAGTGTGCAGCTCATACTTAACCCCTTGAGGTTTGTAAGCAACAGGTGTCAACGAAATGCACCAAAAAGAGCCAAGACAGAACTCCTGCAATACCAGTTACCCATAATAAGGATAGCACCAATTAAATCAACTAATGGGAGCATAACACGTTGACAGCACTTCTACAGAGTACAGATGATCAATCTGCCATGCTAGCAACCTTGCAGAACAATGAGCAACGAATGCATCCGAAGTAAAAGGAATGGGAAGACATATACGAGTTTTTCACAGATTCCTTCACGACTACTGAATTTATGCCAAAGTTGGAGGGCCTAGGAACATGGTGGTCACGAGGCAAGGAACAATGAATTTCTGAAGAAATCCTGTTTCACTCTTCACCAACAGAACCGAGCACTGTGCTCTGCAAACACAAGTGGTTGGGATCTAGTTTTTTCGAGAATACGTCGGAGAGCTGCAGAAGAAATTAGAGTCTGCTGGAACTCTTACAACGCTAACCGTCAGACGTTTCGCCAGTTAAGTGGTGTGGATCCGAGAGCAAGCAATGAACGAAGCAATACCTTTGGTGCTCGGGTGCGGCCAGCGCTCGCGAGAAGGGCAATGGCGCCGATGCAGTACGCAAGCACCGTCGACGGCGGCACGCGCTTCCCGGCGACGCCGGTACGGACGTGGAACGATCCCCTTCTCTCTCGGCGATGACCGGGAGCGGTGCCCATGACCCCGGGCATCTGCGCCACCTGGCGATGGCCAGGAGCTGGCGACCCCGCGCGGCGGCGGCAAGGCCAGCGCCGTGCGGGAGGCAGGAGCTCGGCGGCGGGGTTGGCTGGAACTTGCGGCGGGCGAGCCAGGCCGGCAGCGAGTCCTTTGGGCCTGGTGAGGCAGGCGTGTGAGCCGTGCGGTCACTGTGTGGCCCACGCGTCGTGCACGTCGGGCCTCCTTTTGCGGCCTGCAAGGCAAGAATGCATCGTGCACTAGAGCCTTTAATTGGGCCTCTCGCAGCTGATTTGAAGCTTTCAGGCCCAGTAAGTGGGCTTCCCTTGAAACCAGAGGAATGATATCTCTGCCGCGATTACTATGTACCTTTGGTAGTTTTTAGTTAGATGGCTTCCAACGTTTGAGATCCGTGCAACAAGTCTTATCCGTCGGATGCACCTCCTTAACCCTAGTCTCCACACCCCTCTGTGCTGTTTCTTGCTGCCGCCGCCGCCATCTCGGAGCGCCACCGCTTGTCGTCCTGCGTGCGGCCCCCTGCGCCCAGCTCGTGGTCCGCGCCAGGCTGCCAATGGCCCCGGCCGCTCCGCCGTTCGCAGCCCTGCATGCCTCCGCCGGGCGTCGCGAGCTCGCGAGGCGTCCCCGTGCTGCTGCGCGCCCGTCGCCGTGGCTCCGCGCGCGGCCGCTGCCCGCTTCCTCCACCTGCGGCCTTGCACGCGACGCGGGCGTGCAGCGCATCGCGAGGCCCCCGCGCCCCCCAGTTGCTGCTGCTGCTCGCTGCTCGCTTGCTCGTGCTATTGGTTTGCACAATATGATGAGAATTCTTCATCTGAATTCCATTCCTAATAACAATTTGAGATTGGGCTAGTGATAGGCTCTGAAATGCCCAGCTGCTGCCGTGACGATGACATTCACCCGATGAGATTGCGGTCGGCGGCATTGGCGGTGACACTGCAACTGGTGCTAGAGCCGTCAATTTCAGAACAGGAAAACACACGAGGCAGAACCGTGTAGAAAGAAAATCACCAGCAAGAAATTATTTTTGAACATCAACCAGAGATGTGCATCAAACAACAGCATAGTTTTACTCGCAAAATGGCTGCTCGCAGAGGCCGAAGACAATTCTATTTACCAAAAAAAAGTTTTCCTTGGAAAAAACAAATTATATGATGTACGAAAGAAATGCAAAAATATCCGGTATGATCCTCTGCAACCTGCCTCCTAATTATCCTCTGCAAAGCACCAACTCCTATGGTAGTTATTAGCCACCCAAGCCTTGGCCTGCTCAACTGCGTCGCTGAGGTTTTAGACCAACATGTGCCAATGCATGCACAAAAAAACATGTATAGCATTTCAAAGAGAAGATGAGAGCCGAGGTGTGCTGTTCCAGAGGGTCCAAATCCAAAATAACGAACAAAACACAACGAGGCGTGTGGCAAGTTATTACTCGTCGGCAGTATTACGTAGCGATCCGAGTTCTCGTCGATCGCTCTGTCGCCGCCACCGCCTCACCCCATCGGATTAACGATGATGTGCAGCGGATGCGGCGGTGGCGGCGCTAGGGAAGACGTCGGCCGGGCGAGGCGGCGCTGGCCGCGCCGTTGCTGGACCGGGAGAAGGAACGCACCGCGGAGTCACTCTCGGAGACGGATGCCCGGCTGAAGGCGATGGCAGAGAGGGCGGCCAACAGGATCGTGAAGTTCATCGTCCGGATACGTTATCGTTAGTTCTTAAAATTTCCCACCGGTCTGAGAATCGATCCTTGCTTCCCAACCTCAATCAGCATATGATTGAGAAATTAGCTTTTTTGTTAAAAAAAATCTGGTCGACTACGAGTTTGCCCGGCTTTCTAGAAAACACATATTACCTCATCGTATACCCCGGAAATCTGCTTGATGCGTATCTTGCTAGGGATTCTTTTAGATATGTTTTGCTAGAAATTTTCACTTAATTGGCCTTCTCATTCGTTTTGCAAGCATGAAATAAGATGAAAATTTGCAAGCATGCTTGGGATTCTATTTTTCTCGATACTTTTAAGTAGATGCATGATCCCCCCATCGCAAAGAAGTGACCTTTACTGTATTTAGACACCCACATGGTCTCCCAAATACAACTTTTACTGCTACTTTCAGTTACAGTATACTTGCTCCGTTTTTAAATTGAAAGGCATATTTCATTCTTTGGCTAACAATCACTCTACTGACACATATAATTTTTGTTTTACAAAACATACTCGTATTTAAAATACTTTCTTATGAGTATACTTCTATATCACAAATAAAGTAGTAATAGAGTAATTTATTCAAAGCCTTGTCCTAATGAAACAAAATACATCTTATAATTTCAAACTAATAGAGTATTCATAAAATCTAGCAAAAGTATATATATACTTTTATGAAACTACTTCTCAAGACGTAAGCTTGTATCATTTTTAAGTATCCAAACTCAATACATAAAATTTTATTAGTAGATGGATGAAGTTTCAAAGGTGAACTGTACGCAAACCATAACACTAATTATTTGTGACCAGAGAGAGTAGTACAAGTTGAAAGACTTCATGCCAGATTTGGCAGAGGGAAAACAGAAAATTATTAGAGGAAAAGCTTTGCTTTCTTTCAAGATGTGTTGACATGTTAGTCTTTGGGTTGCAGGCAACCTCTACAGGTTTATTTTATTTTTGTGTTGAGCTACATGGTATCTTAGTTTCTTGGATTTTACAAGTGATGGATGATCAGAAGTAAAATGTTGCTTGTTTGTTCTTCAATATTCGATTAACTGGCTAACAATCATCTTTATTAACTGGTAATCTCATGGACATCAATGAATTTGAAAAATAAATAAGTTATAAGTTTGAATATGTTTCAAATGAAATCTATCAGTCATTCGTTGTAGGGAATGAGCCTGCTCTTATGTCATTATTATATTAAAAGAGAGAGAGAGAGAAGTGATGCAACCTGCCAAACTCTCACTTGTTAAATCATCCTGCAGTTCTTTTAATTAATTATCAATAAAGCACTCTAATTAGTTCTTTCATAATATGCAACTCATCTGAATTATTTTGAACCAACTAATTCCTGCATTTTATTCCTTGAACTTGTTCTTTCCCTTGTGCCTCAAATTTTCCTTTGTTTTTTTCTTGATTGTTTATGGTTCTTCGTCTATAGTCATGTGGTAACTAAACTAGTGTGCGGTTGCAGGGATTACTTATCTTACTGGGGGTGTATTTGTTTGATTCCATGAAAAGATTTGCAGTCAAGTATATTGGCGAGGATACAGGGTTTAGTACTTTTGCTGTGATTGTTGTTGCCGTACCAATGGCTGAGATTTTTTGCATTTTGGGTAAGAGTATGACGACTCTACCCCAAAAATAATTTCATATTGGCACATAGACTTTCCCGTTCCATCAAGTTAAAGAATACTTTCTTGTAATGGATTCAAACAGGTGATTTGTACAAAGCATGAAGAAATCAAAGAAAAAAACCATTTCATTCCTTAAAAACTCTAGAAATTATGCCTGATAATAACAAGGAGAAATTAAACAATAGTCTCTCTCGCTAGAGAGTTGTGGCACAAATCCTGTTTTTTTTTATTTGGTAGTATTATTTGTCAATTTTGCACTTATTGTTGAGATGAAGATGATGTCCTGTTAATGACGCGCTTCGGGTCTTTGATTAATTTGATATGTTTTAGTATGTGAATTTAGCTTTCTTGTTTATTTAGCTGTTTCACAATGTTTCTTCCATGACGTGTTTTTTTATCTCCATGTCATCATAAGCAGAATGAGACTAAAGTATCGTAAACAACATCTTAGCCAATGAATTTTGGAACTTATAAGTTACCCTGACAAGTATGCTCGTCATGGGTGGGGATAGTAGCCATACTATCACCAGTAGCCTCGATCTGTGCACCCATGGCCTCTCGCTAGATCATCACCCATGCACATTAACGTGTAAGTTTTTCCCAACCACATTAATATAAACATATATAAATAAATAAGATATATGTAGAAGAGATAAGAATTAAATCTTTAGTCCTTCAAGTTCATTAATCATGTGTATGAGAATGACCTTTCGTACACATTACCGATATACTGGTTTTTCACTACGAAGCCTTTACAAAACAAAAATATTGCAACTTGTATTGGTCCCCTTCCTTGATGGTCCTAAGAAGAAAAAACTTCCATCCCTACGCGGTCCAACTATATTACTGACACAATAAAGAAAACTAGATTTTGCAGTTGCACAGTTTTGCGGTTGCTCAGTATTCCAATTAAAATTATTGTTGGTCACCATAAACAGTTACATAATCCAGTAAACAAGTGTAACATCATTATAAGTATGAACATACTCCCCATTTCCCCATCCATATAACCAAGTAAAGCAAATAAGCAAATCTACCCATCATGTGAGGTAAAGCCCAGGCGGCACGAAAATTGGAATCTAGGTATCCTAACTTGGGTCCCATCATGTCTGATACTACATGCAAAGGTGTAACTAAATATTATTAGGAGAAATGTGGGTCAAGCACACTTACTTTTCTCAAGATACAGCTGCTCCTCATAGCCTTCAAATTCTTGGTCATGCAATTTCACATGTTGTTCTCCTTTTAATCGTAGCAATCATTCACAAGCATTGCAAACAAACATGCAAGCAAACAAATAAAATAATATACAAAAAGTTAATACAGAACAATGAAAGGCATTCTAAACTATTATACACACTGCGATGATCATGTGAGCTCAAGAATTGCTATAACAGAGCTAAAATGCAATGGTATATTTGTAAATAAACATAAAGATCTTGGCTCTTCAACGTAAAATGATGAAATTAAGGACTGCTGGTTATAATTATTGAAATTAGACGGGTTCACTGCAAAAGGTCACGCAACGTGGCTATGGACCGGGTCAACTTGCCTGTGTGACCGTGGGGTCGAGCCAGGGGTGTAGCCAGGAATTTAATTTTTTTCATGGTTAGAGGGCCAACAGTGCTAATTTTTCAAAAAAATTATCAAATTTAAAATTTTTAGTGTAAAATTCCAAGTCATAGGGGGGCCTGGCCCTGGCAGACCCCTCCCTCCGCCACTGGGTCGAGCTGATGTGGACATGCTAACTCGGGTTGGCCTTAGTCTGGACCCTAGATCCTGGGTTGGACGCCCGGGCCAAACAGTGATGCTAACGCAGGAGGCGGCGGGCTCTCGGGCAGCTCAACGACAGTCGGCGACTGCACTCACGGTGGTAGCTTGCCATGCGATATTCGGCAGTGGTGCGCGCGGAAGCTCCCGAATCAGTGCGGCGCAGCGAGGCGTGGCAAGATAGTCCTAGCGAGTTCGAGTTGAACCTTCAACAACAAACAGGTGACGGAGAGGAGGAAGGACGCGGAGGTGCACTTTGCGCCAGGGCGCCATCTGCTGCCGAGGGCTCCTGTACATATTTCGGAATAAGCGTTGCATCGCATGGCCTGCTCACGGCCCATTGATCTGCAAAATCGTGCAGGCTAATTTTTTGCGCTAATGTTGCAACCAGCCACCAGCAGGAGGACAACAACTTTTGACATGCGCCTTGGTTTTCGTGCGAACGAAGATTCGCGGAAAAAAAGTTCGCAGTTTCCAAACCAAATGCTACGAGATCTACAAAACAAGATCACACTTGATCATCTTTTGAATCAAAAGATTTTTTTAAACATTTTTCGAATATACCAACATTTTATTGATGTTGACCAATATTTTTATTTAACATTTTTTTACATTCACCAACATTTCTTGATATTCATCAACATTTTCTTTAAAATCGAGCTTAATTGTCACCAACATTTCTTAAGGCTGATCAACATTTTTTATATGCACCAACATTTTTCTTCAACTTTTTTACATTCACCAACATTATAGCTCAACATTTTTTTACTCACACCAACATTTTTCTTCAACATTTCTTACATTTACCTCAACATTTTTTAAAAAAATGTTGATTTTTTAAATTCAAAATATATTCATGTCGGATCTTATTTTGTTGCATAAATTCTCAATAGCACCAAGATTCAAATGGAATTCAAAACTAATTTTTTTAGGAACCAATGGGGGCAAGGAGCCTACCTGAAATTTTCATTCCATCAAAGGGAGTCCCTTTTTGGGCACCCACGGCACCCACGGGGAGAATACGGAGGGGGTAGGGGGAAAGAAACAACTACACATCTAATTTACATCCAAAAGAGATTGACACTAGGATCGCAAGGGATCAACATCAATGCATCGAGGGGCACGACACGCCCAAAGAGAGACATGGTTGAGCAGCTGGCGGAGAATGTCCGCCGTCGAGAGGCAGACGACATCAAAGATCATTTTGTTCCTCACTTTCTAGCGACTGCGAGCGCCACGGTATGGGCCACGATCGGTGGCAAGTCAGCGAGGAGGTCACAAACGGCCTCCATGGTGATATGGGCCACTAGTGGGGAGGGGCGCCCGAGGAGGAGCCGTGCTTAGAGAGGGACCAACCTGGGGCAAGCCGCGAAGAGGTGGTCCTCGGTCAGCGGCGTGCCGTGGCAAAAAAAGGCAAGCGGGGGGTGTCGAGAGCACCATGGTGGTGGAGCAGTGCCCTCATGCACGTGTGGCTATGGTGGAGAATCTAGAAGAAAATCCGAACCTTCTTTGGGGCGTAGCAATCCTAGTTAATGTCGGCCATTAGCGGTCCGCCCAAGGGGGTACGGAGCAGGGCGTAGAAGTCGCTTGCCCGGGGGGGGGGGGGGCTAGAGTGGAAGCCCCTGAGCCACCTCTCATCCGGATGAGTGGTGAGGAAGAGGGAGGCGACGACGTTGTTGAGGAGATCGAGCTCCGCCTAGGTGGTGGAAGAAAGGCACGACTGAAAGTGGAGAGGGGTCATGCCCCTGGCCGCCACCACCTCTGCCACCGTGACGTCGATGTCAGTGCAGTGGAAGTAGAGTGCAGTCAGGGCATTGCGGAGGGTCCCATCTCCATCCAAGTGTCGTGCCAGAAGGCGGCGGTGTCCTCGTCCCCTAGGGCCACCTCCGTCATGGCACAGTACTACGAGATGAGACTCTTGATGTGGCTCCAGCATGGCATGTCTGCCTATACCCGGCCGCCGTCGTACCAAAACCAGACCCAATCCATACATGTCGCAGCAGAAGGCTCTTGTTCAGGGTCGTCAGGTCCTTGATGCCAATCCCGCTCTCATACTTGGAGCGGCACGCTAGCTCCTAGGCGACCTGGCACGCGCCGCAGCTGCATCTTGGCGCGCCAACCCAGAAGAGCCCCTTCCTTGGTCGATCCAGCTTGGCAAGGGTGGAGAGGGGGAGCGGCAGTGCGGACATGGCGTAGATGGCCTACGCCATCAATACACTCTTCGCCAAGGTAAGCCACCCTGTCCTGGAGAGGAGCGCTGCGCGCCACCCGGGCACCGCGCGCTCTGCCTTGATGGCCATGGTGTTCAAGACGCTTGCCGGGATCTTTGATGTGGAGAGCAGCAACTCTAAGTAGGTTTGGGGGAACAAAGACACCGGGGACCCCATGATCGAGGTGAGAGAGGTAGCACGATCGACGTCAAGGTTGAGGGCACAAACATACTTTTGTGGAAATTGATGTGCAGAATGGTCGCTGCGGCAAAGGAGTCAAGGATGCGCTTGAGCCGCTGCACCTGATCCTCGATCGCGCGCAGGATGAGCAGGGTGTCATCGGCGTACTGAACGACGGGGTATGGGAGATCATCCACTAGTGGGTGCTGGAGGCTGATCTTTAGGTGCACAACGAGCCGATGAAGCAAATCCACGACGATGAGGAAGAGGTAGGGGCTCAGGGGATCCCCTTGGCGAAGCCCGCACTTGCACTGGATCCATGGGCCAGAAACCCCATTGAGGAGGACGGTGGTCTTCTCGGTGGTGAGAAGCAAATGAACCATGGCTTGCCAAACCCCCTTGTGTCGAGGATGTCATTGAGAGTTCTCTAGTTGACGGAATCGAGGGCTTTACGGAAGTCCAGCTTAAGCACGATGGTGGGGGCGTGGCGCTTGTGGTAGCACTGGACGAGCTCGGTGGCGAAGAGGAAATTATCCGTGATGCATCACCCCTTGATGAAGCCGGTTTGCAGGGGGGAGATGAGGTCGGTGATGTGTTGTTGAAGTTGTGTAGTCATGATCTTCGACGTGATCTTGGGCGCACAGTTCTACAAGCTCACCGCCCAAAAGTCCGCAGGGATCGTGATCACCTCCTTCTTAGGGAGGAGCACGAGAAGTCACGGTTCAAGGGCTCCATGTCGGCCGCGCCAGCCTGGAACGCCGCCAGGAACGTGAGGACGGCTTCCTTGACCACATGCCAGAAGGTCTTGAAGAAGGCTAGCCCAAAGCCGTTCAGGTTGGGGCTGCTTTCGGAACGCATGCGCTAGAGGGCGTCCTTGGCCTCCTTGTCTGTGAATGGCTCATCCAGCCAGTAGAGGTTGACGACCGATGGGAGGAAGGCGCCCAGCTCAAAGTCGTGGGAGGTGGGCTGGGATGCCCCCAGCAGGGTGGAGTAGAAGTCGTGGAGGAGGCGCTCCTTTCCTTAGTAGGTGTAGACCAAGGTGTCGCCATCACAGAGCACGGCGATGTGGTTCCGGCGCAAGCGAGTGGAGGCCAAGGCATGGAAGAACTTCGTGTTCTCATCGCCCAGATGGCATGCTCGGAAGGTGAACTGTTGCCGCCAGTAGACCACCGCGGTGTGGTTAGAGGCGGAGAGCTTGGCCTCAACCCCATGGCGGAGCAGGCATTCTTTGATGGACAGTTGGCGGCGTTCTTCCAGAAGATCGAGCTGGGAGAGGACGGCCCGATAGTTGGAGATGAGGATGGCTGGGCGGCGGTGCATCTTAGTCCACCCATTGCTCTCGGCCCGAACCCACTTGAGGCTTTTCACCAGCCAGGTGATGGGCGACCCAACTTGGTTTTGAGGCCTTGCCAGACCTCCGAAACCAGGTCCTTGTAGGCCTGGTCCAAGGCCTACATCTTCTTGAAGCGGACGATAGCCACCACTGGAGCTTGGGACGACGCCTTCAGCATGATCGGGACATGGTCGGAGATGGGGTGGAGGAGGAAGGTTAGGGAAGATTTGAGTACCTCCCCCTAGGAGGCATTGATGAATGCGTGGTCAAGGCGGATGAGGGTGGGTTCATCCCGCCGGTTGGTCCAGGTGTAGAGGCGGTCCTGGAGGGGAAGCTCTTGGAGAAGCACTATGTCAATGGCCTCGTTGACGCGTTTTGCAGCAGCTGCATCGAAGTTGTCATTGTTCCAGTCTTCAGGGTCGCGGGTGAGGTTGAAATCCCTGAAGAGGAGCCATGGACGACCGGCTTGAGCTTCTGCTGTGGCGACCATTTCTGTGAGGAAGGCGGCGCGGAGCTCGTGCACACAGGGGGCGTAGACGTAGGTGACCAGTATCTTGGTCTCGTCCACCAAGGTGGCCAGGGTGAGGAAGAACACCCTGATGGTGGAGCTAATGAGGTGCAAGCATTGCGAGTCCCAGGCGGTCAAGATGCCACTAACCACCCCAACTACCGGCTTGAACACGAATTCCCTGAACCCTTGCGGGAGGAAGGAGCTGGCCGTGAAGGAGGAGATGGCGTTGAGCTTTGTCTCCTAGAGCGCAACAATGTCGAGCATCCGCACCATGAGATTGTTCTTGACGTCAACGCATTTGCCATCACGGCCTAGCCCTTGCACGTTCCAGCTGCAGAGCTGGATAGGTCTACCTAAGACGCGTGACATGGCCAGGCCGCAACGTCAGGGTGAGAGAAGGAAGAGGGGGAGGTGGAGCAAGCGGTAATGACGTTCACCAAGATTACAAGCCAAAAGGTTCACAACGTGCACAAATACAAAATCAAAATAACGGGTGGATAAAAGTCGATCAAGTAGAGCCGCTGCACAAAAGGTGGCTCAGTGCGGTGCAGGAGGTCGCCGTCGTGCAGCATCAGGCGACCGCGATGGACTCCGGATCCCTGGACACGGAGATGGCCTCCACGTCCGCGTCATCAAGCTGGCACCCCCAAGCTAGGATCTTGAGCTGGAGCGAGGAGAGAGGCGCCAAAGCCTTGGACATTGCGGGGGCCGCTTCACCAAGCTTGCGAGCCTTGAGGGCCTCTGCCATGTCAGCCACCTTGACAAACTCCACGGCCTCCCTATGACGGATGCAGGAGTTGTAGCGTGACGCCTTGGGTGGGGGGAGCGCTGGCACTTGGTGCGCGCCGCGCCCAGCCCCACATTCTGCATGGAGGGCGTGACGTCGTGCATGGGTGTGCTGTCCGTAAAAAGAAAAAGCCATCATCATGTGCTCATGCTGCTCTACCATTAGCATTGATCTCATACGTTTAGCTAGGTTCACACTAATTTCAAATAGTGAAAGATGAGTAGAATAATTTCTTTTGGAAGATGTATAGGAATATGCGGTGTGGTGGCTGTTCCGTTTGGTTCAACTGCAAGTCTGCAAAGGAGTGGCAATGACCTATGGGCCCCTTCAGTCAGCGAGATAAGGAGAAAGGAGCCAGAGGCGCACTTGCTGCGTGGGCGCCAACTGCTGGCCAGCGGCATCCCGAGCTCGGACAAACACTAAGAATAGGAAAGAGAAAGAAAATAGGCTCAGCCCAATTAAAGGAAAAGTAAGCCAAAAAAGGGTCGTGGCCCATGTGCGTAAAACAATAAGCACATGCACGCAAAAACAATAAACACATGTACGCGCCAGATGCATTTTGTTTTTTTTCTTTTTTTATTTGAGGTCAGATCATACAACTACTACATCTTATTGTTGTGGTCCCTCTTCATCGCCGCGTTCTTCCCATCGAGTCATCCATGCCGTCCCAATCGTGCTGCTGCGGCTGCGCCGCCCGCATCGGTGTCAATGCGCCCAGAGAGGAGAAGCTGAACGCGCTGTTGTTGGACCTCGAGAAGGGACAATGACTACCCATTCCGCCGCTGCCGGATGCCGTGACAGAGACCACCAAGGCAGCGCACAGTAGGTCCTGCGCGAGGATCGCGATGTGTTTTATCTAGGTAAGTTGATCGATCCCCAAACGATGTGAAGGATGAAGTTTCCAGCATGTATCTTTAGTCTGCATAAGGCGAAACGCTTGTTGAATATTTGTTGTTTCGAACATTTTGTCTGTTTTTTCAGGGATTATTGGCCTTGTTGTGGCTCTTTTTGGCCGATTTGTGAGACCCATGGTTTTAAACCCACAACGGCTAGAAAATGGGCGCAGAAAAGAGCCTCAAAACGGGTTTGTTTTTTCTCAAAGCGTCCGATAATAGCATAATTTGCTACTTTGTGGTACTAACATACATCTTATTCCTATTAAGCCAGTTTTAATGCACAGTTTCATTGCACCGTTACCTAGACTACAAATTTGGTAACTGTACCTGCTAGATTTCATGGGACGAAACTCCTCTCTCATTTCATGAAACTCCATCCTCTCTCTCCTTATAAAGACCATGCCAAGTCAGCAAAATTGCTGATGTGGCATAGAAATTATTGCTGATGAAACTCTCTATGAAACTACCACTGAAACTGGCCTTAGAGAATCAACACCGAAAAGATTGGGCATCGGCTAGTTATTACATATTAGACATTAAATTTTGGAAATGAACCAAAAAGCTAAGGATAAATAAATGGGATAAAAAACAAACAGAGGAAGCTGACAAGATAAGTAAATGGGATAAAAAAAACAAGCAGAGGAAGCTGAAAAGAACAAGCAACAAAATGGGATGTTTCATAATCCCATTCGACTTGAATAGTGTAAATTTGCTTGAAATTTAAGTAGTTTACCAAGCCTTTAGACTTGCACTTACTTTTGTGTAACTAAACACCATTGGAATTTTTACTAGTTACACATTAATTTCACTTGTATTTCAAGTTTTTCCATACCAAGATTTAATGACTACAGTTTCAAAATTTGGTTTTAGTTTTGGTATCTTTTCCTTAACTGTACTTAACAAGCTTGCTTGAATATAAATCTTCCATGATTTGCTAGCACAATTTTTACAATTTTGATTGAGATTGAAAAAAATAAAAAAAATAAAAAGAAAAGATTGAAAAATCATGAACAAAAAGTTATATCTACATATGGATAGTTAAAATAGAACTTGACTATTAGTTCCCCGGCAACGTTACCAGAAAAGCTTGTTGATGGCTGTTAGCACGCCAATTTGTGAATCGCAAGCCTACGGATCAGTTGTAGCTCTTCCCTTAGAGTATTCCCCCAAGGTTTATCAATCCGAGGAACTTATAGCACAAGATCTATTTCAACTAACATTGTTAGTATTAACTTAGTGTTTAGGAAAGATTCAGATCCAATCTACTAAGCATATACAGACAGATAATAGATAGAGCAAAGGTAACCAATTTAGAGCAACCTAGATTATGCATAGGTTGTAATTCTGAGCATGAATAGCAAAGCAACATAGATATGCTCTTAGTAAAAAGCATCTTTAAATCTACACCTTCGGTCCGGATTCCGAAACCCCCACCTTATACAAGAAAGATCATGTCACGATCACCTCTATGAGCGCAAACAGGTTAAGGGCATGATCATAAGGACATGTCATACTCATCGGTAGATCAGGTATGCAAATCTGGTCACCACGACCATAAGAACACCCTAGGCAATCTATCATCGACTTATAGATTGAAAAGCAAGCAAACCCGATAATGCATAAAACCATCAAAGGAGATATTTAGATCACTAAGAACATGAACACATCTATTACTTCACCATGAATGATTGTGCATCACAAGATCACCACCGGGATCCTACCTTGATCTTGATGACTTCTAGCTCCAGAACTCTAGCGTGATCTTCCTCGCAGGGTGATCACACCGGCAGAGGTTCGCTTACGCTAACCCCCGACAACTGCACGGCCCTCGGCTCTCCGGAGAGGTGTCCCTCAAGCTCCTGCTTCTCTGCTACTTCACGTCGAGTACGTCATCTTGGATATGGGGCTCGGAGGATTTTTTAGGGTATTTATAGTCCAGAGAGCGCATGACAAAAAATGGAAGGCGGGGGGTGAAGGAAACCCCCAGGCCGATCGGCCTGGTCCTTCCTTTTGGCCCCTCACATCCTACTTCGTCTCTAAGTCTCCTCTGGTGCTCTGGAATTTTCTTTCACTTGCATGTGGGCCTGGCACGTTGGTAGCTTCAAAATGAGATTGATCTTCAATGACTTTCCAAATCTCTGTTTGATTTTCTCTGATTCCTCTTTGATCCCGAGCTGATTCTTGCCATATCTTCATAAACTTAGCCCCTAAGTAACTTCGGAGGATTGCTTACCAAAGATGGGCACCAGAGAGCACCAGACGGTGCCGGCCGATCGGCCTGGGCTCCTCTAGGGCGATCAGCCTAGCCCCTTCCTGGGCTCTTTGACCTTCATCTTCGTCTGGTTCCATGCTCGTTCAGTGCTTTATCCAAAAATATTCTTTTAAGCCCAATTTCCTGCAAAAACACAACATCCTCCAAAATACGTTGCATATGTGAAAATGACCGGTTTATTAGGTGTAATCAATAGTTTATGTATTCAATTCATGTTATTATTAAAGATAAATAGGGGTAAAAGTGTGTCAATAGTGAGCGTCAACACCGCCCGGCCACGCAGTGATACAAGGCTTCAAGACAAACAGCAAGACCAACGCCCCAACCTCAATGCTGATCGCCCCCCTCAACGCGACTCTCGCCTCAAACCGCTGGCGACCACTGCGCACCGCCCGCCTTTATAGACTAGGCACCTATAAATCTGCTAACAAATCTAATCCAAATAACTAACTAATCATATCTGCTAACAAACTAACTCTAATCTTATTGCTGTTGAACTGGTGGCTTTGTCATGAATACGTGAGCTCAAGCTCGAGAATGATCCATTTATATGCATAGTTCGTAGGGATCCTCTCCGTCTTCTTATTACATTTCTCTGTAATGAGATCCCCAATTGCTGGTCTATGCCATGAGATCCGAGAGCTAGGCAGGTCTCATGATAGTTTTTCAGCTTCTGTTGTTAAGAGGGAAGCAAACTTAGTAGCTCATAGCTGTCAGAAGATGCCTTCCATTGTAAATCCTTAATTCACCTGGATCAGCTATACTCCAGACTGGTTGAAAGAGGTAGATGTACATGATTATATTTCCATCTGTGATTAATAATGCTCTTGTGATTTATCCTAAAAAAACAATTGTGGGCTTCCTCCGACAAAACTTTTAATTACACAACTAAGAAGCAAAGAGAAAAGGATACAATTGAACCTTATCAACTATGCAAAGTTACAAACATTGATGCATCACACAGTACAAACTAGAAAGTAGTTGCATGACTGCATCTAAATTCCAAGAAAACAACAGGCAAAATAAGCAGGGATTGATCATAATTGCTGGATTAATCAATGGTTTGAGCCCATGCAATTACTTTTCATGATACACATTGACGAAACACTTATATTCAACTCAAAAGTAATTCTGATGATAGGAGATAGTTTGAACCTTCCTTGTCAGCTTAGCCTTTTTAGGTTGCTCCATTCGTTTCAAAATATATATATAAGATATTATTTGGGAGGATATAAGATATATGGATGGTAGTATTTTGGAAGCAAATTCCCAGTCATGGCAGATTGCACCACTAAATTTGGTCACTTAATTTTAGCAAATAAAATGTTAATTAACCAGTACATTGAGAGCTTGACTGACGAAAATCCGACAACAGAAGCTCCAGTTAATATCATCTCCAACGACCCACCGAGCAGGCCAGTCTTTGATGACTTACCCACTGATAGTGGACCTACTATCACTATTGCTAACCAAATTGGTGTAGATGTCCCTGACAATGCAGTTTCTCCAAATACTTCATTAGAAGACTAAGCTGCAACCTTTAGAGCCTTGGCAAAGAAGTGCACAGTAGTCATGCCATCAATGTGCACAAGGCTCATAGACAACATTGTCTATCCTAAAGAGTTCACAGATGGCACTGTAAGATGTTCAGCAGCTGTGTACACTCATCCTTAAAGGTCTGCACTTGCAGAACCCAGTTCTTACACTGAAGAAGTATAATATGACCAGTGGAAACAAGCTATGGATATGGACTTCGGAGTATGCTGCTCTTCCGAAGAATCAAACTTGGACACTTGTACCTCCCAAGAAAGATGTAAATCTCATCAATAGTAAATGGGTTTAAAATCAAGAGAAGAGCAAATGGATCTGTTGATTGATACAAGGCTAGGTTGGTGGAAAAGAGATGCAAACAGGGTTTCGATATTGACTACTTTGAGTCTTTGACACCTATAGCCCAATAGTTAAGCCAACAACTGTCAGGGTGATTATTTGTATTACTGTCTCAAGAGGCTGGAAACTTATTCAAATTGACATACAAAATGCTTTTCTTCAAGAAGAGGTTTACATGCGCCAACTACCTGTTTATGAAAGCTCTGATGTTCCCAATTACATAGGTAAGTTGAAAAAAAGCACTTTATGGACTGAAGCAAGCACCACATGCTTGGGCTTCTCGATTGACACAGAAACTTTGAGAATTGGGGTTTCTTGCCCTCTCAGGCTGATGCTTCCTTGCTCATACTCAACAGGGATCTCACGGTGTACATGATGATTTATATCAATGACATCATCATTGTGAGTTGCTTATCAATTGTTACTGACAGATTGGTGAAGAGCTGACAATGGATTTTGCAGTCAGGATGTGGGTGAACTTGGGTATTTTCTAGGCACTGAGGTCAATCCTGGCAAGCAAAATCTTATACTATCTCAAAGATTTACTGAGCAGAGCAAAAAAAAATGGAAAATCGGGGACCCATCTCAACTCCAGTGGCAACTACTGAGAAGCCTCTGTCAGGAGAAGCACAGTTTCAGTATAGGAGCATTGTCGGAGGTTTACAATACCTGACAATTACCGTCTCTCTTCTGTGATCAATTGAGTCTGTCAGCATATTCAGACCCCGATTGACAAGCATTGAGAAGCAGTTAGAGCAAATACTTAGCTATGTGAAGGGAACAATAATCAATTAAGGGCTGATGTTTGTGAAGTCTGAAATAAAGTAACCAACAAAAAAGCTAGGCACACATGTTGTGTGACAAACTTTATCAGGATCTTCCAAATCGCAAATCAAGTCATATATCATATATCAAAGGATGATAGCTCACCGCACATCCCACGTGGTGCTATGGCTTCCACGGTGGCAGGTTATTAGGCAGAGAAGCTGCATCTCAACTGTCGATGTGAGATTAACGTTTTAGGACCTATTTGGCAGAGCTCCAGCTCTGAAAAAACAGCTTCAAATCCATAGATCCAGCTAGCTCCACCATAGAGCTGCTTCACCGTGGATCTGAGATCTCAAAAAGCGTTTGGTACAGCTCCAATCTTATCTTTATCTCACTGACAATTTAGACCCATGCATCATAATAAAAAAAGAAAAAAAAAATCTTCTTCCTCGGAGCGTCGGTGCGACCTTTCTTTGTGCTTTGCTCTTTCTTCATGTTGCCCCTCAAAAATATGCTAGCAAAGAGATTCAAATTCCATTCACAATCGACAGGAGAGAGATTGTATCACCACAACATCGAGCAATGAGAAGAGAGGCGAGATTAGGCTTGAGTTGATTAGGAGTGCAGCCCCTGCCTGTGCGTAGTTCCGCCGA